>NW_006399800.1:13323486-13339907 GCF_000299155.1 Elephantulus edwardii | reverse complement strand
TAGAAAGGAATTGGCAGATACAGAGGAATTTAAAGAAATAACATATGAGCAAGAGCCTATGGTGATGAAGGAAGAAGTTCAAGCTGCTTTGAAGGAAATAGCTTTGAAGGAAGATTTCTTTAGTCTTTTAAATATAACGTTTAATTAGAGTATTTTCAATATTCTGTTTAAGAAATCTTTGTTACTCCACAGACATGAAATGTATTCCTTATGGTTTTTTCCCCAGAATATTTATTGTTTTGTCATAAAAAAATGATGAAAAGGAAAAGAAATCATAAATTGGGTTTCATTAAAACCAAGATTTTTTTTCTGTTATCAAAAGATTTCATTACGCTTTTGAATATGGTGAAGGACACAGCATGGCAGTTGATACTAATGATGTTGTTGTTAAGTGCCATCGAATTGTAGACCACTCATAGCGACCCTATGAACAAAAGACCTGCACAATTGTATAACTTTCATCATTTCTCTAAGTTCATAGCGTTTTCAGAGGGAAGCTATTTCGGAAGTGGATGCCACTCCTGTTTCCAGGCTTGTTTTTATGAGGGAGATCCACCAAACACTGTCCAACATGGGTAGCCATTACCACATTTGACTCAGTACTAGTGATGGTTGCACAAATTATTAATGTAATTAGTGTCAGGTTGATTTGACAGTTGTGAATTTACCACACTTGTACATTTTTTTTTAAAGATTTTGTTAATGCTTCTAGAAGTGAATATCTTTATAACCTTAAGATAGATAAGATTTCTTAGCACACATAAAAGACTAAACATGAAAGAAACAATTGAATAAATGGAACTTTATAAAAACTTTTTTTTATGTTTTTCAGAAGAATTGAGAAAATGAAAAAGTATAGTGTGAAAAAATATATGAGCCATACATGTATTTGACAAAGGACTCAATTAAATATGTATAAAGAATTCCTACAAGTTCTTAACAAATTGAGTTGGAGGAAGACTCAGCAAGCCATCTGGTGGGTTGTGCAGATGACACACTTCTTGCAGAAAGTGAAGAAGACTTGAAGCATTTTCTGTAGAAGATCAAAAGCTATGGCCTTCAATATGGATTATATCTCAATATTAAAAAGCAAAAATAGGCAGAATCATGATTGATAGAGAAAAGATTGAAGTTGCCAGCAAGTCCCTTTTATTTGGATCCGCAATCAGCAGCCAGATTAACAGCAGCCAAGAAGTCAAAAGGCATACTGCATTGGGGAATTCTGTCAGGAATCTCTCCAAAGTACTGAAGAGCAAAGATGTCCATTAGAAGAATAAAGAAAAGGGAGCTCTGGTGGCCTAGTGGCTAGAAGCTGTGCTGCACTCCTGAAGATGCACCGTTCAAATCCATCAGTTGCTCTGCTGGAGAAAGAAGGGCAATCTCTTCTTGTGCCAGTCGGATCTGACACAGAACAAGGGCAGGGGGTAGGGGTTGGAAAGAAATAAAATTTTTAAAAAAAAAAACCAAACCACCCCACAAAACACACACTCCCCCCAAAAAAAAGACTAAAGTAGACCTGAGCCAAGTGATACCTTTTGGATTACTTGATATACATCTAAAAACTGTACAGTGAATAAGGATGACAGATGAAGAATTGATGCCTTTGAGTGTTAAGAGTACTGAATAGATATCCCATGAATATAAGTCTGTTTTGGAAAAAGGGCAACCAACATTCTCTTTTAAGGCAAGTGTGGTGAAACTTTGTCTCACATACTTTGTGCACATGGTCAGGTGGAACCAGTCCTTGGAAAAGGACCTCATAATGGGAAAAGTGGAGGGCCAAAGAAAGAGAGGGAGACTCAATAAGAGAGTGACAGTGTGTTATAGTGGATTCAAGCATATCAGATTATGGGGATGGCACAGGATATTTCAGAGTTCAGATCTGTTGTTCATAGTATAGCTGTGAGTAGTTGTTGATTTGATGGCACTTCATAACAACCATGACAAAAAGGCAATGTAGTGTTTAAAATATGAACCAAAGGGAGCTCTGGTGGCCTAGTGGCAAGAAGCTGCACTACAATCCCAGAGGAACAAGGTTCGAATCCACCAGACGCTCTGCCGGAGAAGGAGGCGCAATATCCTCCTGTACCAGTCAGATCTGATTTGACGGTACACGCACACAAATATAAAAAAAAAATAAATAAATTAAAAAAAAAATATGAACCAAAGACTTGAGAAGAACTGGTCATGCCAAATCTGGCCAGATTATGAAGCAAAAAGTAATCTATACATTCCTGATAGCATGAAATAATTACTTTGTGGAAGCATTTGAAGTTAAGTTCTCTGTCTTTGCAGTTCAGCTCTCAGATAAGACAAGTGAGTGTATATATTTGTTAAGATACTTACAATAATGTTTAAACACTCTAATACCCACAAACTGGGAACCATCCAAGCACTCATTAAAAGGCAAAAGGATACCTTTTTATTTATCCATAATTATAATATAATACTAGGCAGCATTAAGACAGAATAAACTACGTATGTACAAAGATTCTCACCACTGGACCAATTGGCAGCATCAGAATGGATGGTGAAGAGATTGAGATTGTTCACAGCTTTAGTTTGCTTGGCTCCATAGTCAACAGTCTTGGCACCAGCAGCCAGGAAATTAAAAGGCGCATTGCCATGGGAAAGTCTGCTGTTAGGGACCTCTCCAAAGTACTGAAGAGCAATGGTGTCTCTCTGGAGACTAAGGTGCATCTGATACAGGCCATGGTCTTCACAATCACTTGTTATGCATCAGAGAGTTGGACAATGACCAGGGAGGATAGAAGGAGAATTGATGCCTTTGAGCTGTGGTGCTGGAGAAGATTATTGAGAGTACCATGGACTGCTAGGAAAACAGATTCATCCTGTAAAGGGTTAAACTGGGTGACTTCTTGGAGGCAAGGATTCTGAGGCTCCGTCTAACATACTTTGGACATGTTGTGAGGAGAGACTGGTCCTTAAAGAGGGACATCATGCTTGGGAGGGTGGAGGGACAGCACAGGAGGGGAAGACCCTCTATGAGGTGGATTGATTCAGTGACTGGGATAATTGGGATGGGAGTGTCGGAGACAGTGTGATTGGCACTGGACAGAGCGGAGTTTAGGGCTGTTGTACATAGGGTTGCTTATGAGTCACAGGCGACTCGACAGCACATAACAACATAAATAAGGGTAAATTTTAGATCATACTTCCAGCACAAAAAAATGAAGCACAAATTATATCTTGTTCAATTGGCTGACACAGAAGAATTTAATGAAACAACGTATGATTAAGAGGCAATGGTGATGAAGCAGGACGTTCAAGCTGCTATGAAAGAACTGGCAGAAAAAATAAAGCCCCAGAAATTGATGGCATACCAATTGACAAGTTTAACAAATAGGTAATGCCCTGGACGTGGCTTACCAGGTTGTGCCAAGAAATCTGGAGGACAACTACCTGGCCAACTGACTGGAAGACATCCATATTTATTACTGTCTCCAAAATAGTTGATCTGACAGAGTGTGGAAATTATCAAACAGTATCACACACAAGCAAAATCCTGCCGAAGAGTGTCCAAAACCAAGTGGAACAGTACATTAACAGAAAACTACCAGAAGTATAAGCTGGATTTAAGAGGCTGTGGCAATAGAGACATTATAGCCCATGTTAGATGGGTCCTGGCTAAAAGCAAATAGTACCAGAAGAATGCCTTTCTTTCTTTCTTTCTTTCTTCCTTCCTTCCTTCCTTTCTTTCTTTATATATATATATATATATATCTGTGCTTTATTGACTATGCAGAGGCATTTGATTGTGTGGATCATAACAAACTGGCTAACCTTGAGAAGAATAGGAATCGTAGAACACTTGATTATGCTCATGTGAAACCTCTACGTGGACCATGAGGCAGTCATCAGAACAGAGCAAAGAAACACTGTATGGTTCTGAACTAGGGAGTGTATCAGGAATGTGTCTTTTCGCCGTACTTTTTTCAATCTGTATTCAGAACAGATCTGGGAGGGTAGACTTTATGAGGAGGTATGTGGCATCAAGATTGGAAGGAGACTCATCAACAGCCTGCGTTATGCAGATGATAGAACCTTGCTTGTGAACGCTGGGAAGGACTTGAAGCATTTGATGCAGAAGATGGAGGACTGTTATCTTCAATATGGATTTAAACTCAACATCAAGAAGACAGATTCTTACCACTGGGTTAATTGGCAGCAACCTGATGAATGGAGAAGAGATTGAGGTTAACAGTTTCAGCTTGCTCGGCTCCACAGTCAACACTCTTGGCATCAGCAGTCAGGAAATCAAAAGATTTGCATTGGGGAAGTCTGCTGTCAGTGACCTCTCCAGAGTGCTAAAGAGCAATGATGTCAGTCTGAGGCTAAGGTGTGCCTGATCCAGGCCATGGTCTTTGCTATTACTTGCTATGCATCAGAGAGCTGGACAGTAACTAAGGATGACAGAAAAAGAATTGATGCCTTTGAGTTATGATGCTGGAGAAGGGTATTGAACATAGCATGGAGTGCCAAGAGAACCAAGTTTCTCCTTGGAGGCAAGGATTTTTTAAGCTCTTTCTCACATAGTTTTGGCATGTTGCCAGAAGGGACCAATCCTTGAAGAAGGGCATCATGGTTGAAGGGTGGAGGGACAGAGCAGTAGAGAAAGACCCAGAATGAGATGGATTGGGCAGAATAGCTGGGGCAATAGGGTTAAGTGAGACTGGCTTAGGATAGGACAGGGTTCAGAGCTATCGCGTATAGGGTTACTGTGAGTCATGGGCAACTGAGTGGCGTATAACAGCAACAACAACATATTCTGTGTCATCAAACCAGAATTGACCCATAGGTAAATAAGTATAATCACACTGGGGAATAAATGCTAATTAGTGAGAAGCAGAAAAGATCTTTGGGTTATATTAAACATATTTTTATTTTCACTTTGTTAAATACATGTAAAATTTCATAAAATATTTGATCAGTAAACTTATGTATGTTTTATTTGAACCAGAAGAAAGTATTTTGAAGTTACTTTTCATTATAGAATAACCTCTTAAGAGCAAAATAGTAAAAAGAAAAGAGCAAAATAGTGAACAATGTGGGTCATCTTGAGTCAAAGTAATTGTACAAGACTGTAATGTGTGTTAAAACATTTATGAAAATAATTTGGACATACCAATTTGAGTAACTTTGTAGCTTTGCAAGGAAACTGTTTTACAGGTCTTGAAAACATATTAAACATACAAAACATTCTGAAAATTTAGGTCTTATATTTTTAAATAAAAATGTTCAAGTTCAATAATTTTCTTTATTTTGTGATTGAAACTGTATAAATACATTTTCAACAGGATGTACAAAAATCTTAAACTCAATCTCATTGATGTTGAGTCAAAACTGACTCATAGCTCACCCTCCATTGAGTTTCTAAAGCTATAAAATCACATGAGAGGAAATTGCCATCTTTCTTTCTTTCTTCATTGAGTCACTGGTGGATTTGAAGCCTCAGAGAAGCATAGCCTTTGGGTTAGCAACATAACTCCCTGCAGACCGTACCACCAGTGCTCCTTGGAACCTTAAGTGTCAAATTAATCCTTACTGATCATTTTTAAAAAGTAGGTAGTAAGTACAAAACCCACTCAACTAGTTGTGGTATTGTGGTGGCTTGTGTGTTATTGTGTGATCACATCACATAATTCTGGATATGTCTTCAGGAGGAGTAGACTCCTGGAGAAAGGTTCATCCTTGATAAAAAAATACCAACCAATCAGTAGCACCCTTCATTGAAATGGATTGACACAGTGAATGCAAGAATGGACTCAAATGTAACAGTGATTTAGGAGGGTGGCTCAGGATCAGGCAGTGTTTCATTCTGTTTTACCCTGTATACTACAGTTGCTGTAAGTTTAAGCAGTGGAGCAGTACCTAGCAGTGGCAACTTGTACAGATAGGTAACAAAATCACTCATTTAAAAAGTCATTTTATCTTCAAATCCTGTCACCTAGGAAACTTGATGATGGTTTATTGTATATATTCTTTGCTATATTTGCATGTTCTTTGTAAACATGCATTCAATGTAATCATATTTTAGAGTGTACTTTTAAAAAACAAAACAATATATTAAAGAGTTCTGTTGGCCTAGTCCTAGTGTGTAGCTGCTAACAACAGCATTTACTGTGTTTCTGTGTCATAGCTGTACAGTATCTTGTACAGCCAATGTTATGGTTTATTTAAGCAGTACCTTACTATTGTAAGTTTACTCAGTCTTCTCTTTTTGATGTTATTTTTTTAATCATTGCTCTGTTTTTTTGGCATTATTTTTAAAAGGACATTATTATTTGTATGTGCTTTAAGTTTTAGTGGGTGTCCACCCACCTCCCCCATTTTCTTTTTTTAAGGTCAAAATCTGTGTAGAGAATTTCTCATTTAACAACTTTTTTACATACTAGTGTGACATTGGTTACAGTTTTCAGTGTGTCGGCATCTTCATTATGTCTATTTTGTTTATTTTAACTTAACCTTCCACTCCTTGTCTTCTCTTTGCTTTTGGGTAAATATTTTCTGCTTTGCTTTAGGGGTACTACATTGATCGTGGGTGATACTGTTTATTTTACAAGCTAATCTGTTATCTGAAAATTGAGCTCTAGAATATGGCATTACTTTCTGAAAAATGTTCTGTATGTCTTGTGACATGTCATTATTTTAAGTGTTGCTTTTAAATTTTTTAATACATATTGTTTAAAAAATAGTAAACAAAAGACGAAGAATTGCATGCAATGCTATCCTTCATAGACTACCATGATTAGCAAATTGATGATACTATTTTCTA
The DNA here is from genome assembly GCF_000299155.1 of Elephantulus edwardii. NCBI lineage: Eukaryota > Metazoa > Chordata > Mammalia > Macroscelidea > Macroscelididae > Elephantulus > Elephantulus edwardii. The sequence goes on along the minus strand of NW_006399800.1, from coordinate 13,333,111 downwards.
CATCAGCCTCACCTGGGAATTGTGCAGAATGTTCATTCTGAGCCCACACCCAAGAGTTTTTCAATTAGCAGTCTTTAACAAATTCTTGTGAATCTAATAGATGTGGAGTTTGATACCCAACTGGGTATATTTAAGGAGCTCTGATAGTGTAGTACATTATAAGTTCTGGAGCACATCCAGAGGACAGCAGTGCAATTCTGCCAACATTTCCTGGAGAAAAGATGAGGTCTCCTCATCAGCATTGTGGTCTGAGAAGATGCTTTATATTATTTATGTGTTTTTTAATTTATTGATGCTTGCCTTGTGACTTAAAATGTGATCTATACTGGAGAACATTCCATGAACAATGGAGAAAAAGGTATAGTGTGCTTTTTGGGGGGTGCATTAACATATAAATATCTTATGTGGTTGGGTTAGTTTATTGTGTGATTTAATTCTTCTGCATCTTTGTTGAGTTCTTTCTGGTAGTGCTATCTTTTCTTGAGAGGGATGTATTGAAGTCTCCAAGGACTACAGTAGTGTTTTTTATTTCCTTTTTCAGTTTTATTAATGTTTTCTTTTATGTATTTTGCAGGTCTTTAATTTTGTGCATAGATATTTATTATTGTTATGTCCTATTGTTCTGTTGACCCTTTCAACATTATGTAGTGACCTTCCTTGTCCTTTGTGATGGATTTTGCATTGAAATTTATTTTATCAGAGATTACTGTCACTACTCCTGCTTTTTTCTGGTTGCCATTTGCTTGGTATATTTTTTCCCACCCTTTTATTTTTAGTGTTTCTTTAACTTCATTTATCAGGTGTGTCTTTTGTAGACAGCATATTGATGGATTTGGGTGTTGTTTGGGTTTGTTTTTTTTTTTATCCAGTCTGTTACTCTCCCTCTTTTCAGTGGTACATCCAAACCATTTACATTCAGCGTGATTATTATTGCTATCATTTTGTTGAGTTCTTTTTGGTGGTGTTGCTAGTTACTTTGGTCCATCCTGCTTTCTGTGGCACCTCTGTAAGAAGGATATCGCTCAGTGTTTCCTGTAATGCTGGTCTTGTTTTTACAAACTTCCTTAGGTTCTGTTTTTCGGGGAATATCTTAATGTCTCCTTCATATTTGATGGACAATTTTTGGGGGGTATTCTTGCTTGACAGGTTGTGTTCTTTGAGTGTTTGATATATGTCATTCCACTGTCTTCTGCTTGGATGGTTTTTGCTGAGAAATCAGCAATTAATCTTATTTGCTCTCCCTTATAGGTTACTCTGTTTCTCCCTCGCTGGTTTCAGAATTCTCTGCTTATCTTTAGTTCTGGAAAATTTGACTATGATATGCCTTGGTGTTTTTCTTTTGGTATCTATTCTATATAGTGTTTGCTCAGCTTCTTGAATATATATTCTCTCATTCTTTATTATGCCTTGGAAGTTTTCTCCTAGTAATTCTTCTACAACTTTTTCAGTGCCTTGTCTTGCTGCTTCTATTCTGGGATTCTGATAATGCACATGTTATTTCTCTTGATGGTGTCCCACATTATTCTTGGGTTGTCTTCTTTTTCCTTCCTTTTTGATTCTGCTTTTCGCTCTAACAGATCAATTCTACTGTTTCACTGGTTCTGTGCTCCATCTATTCAACTCTGTTCATGTGTCCCTCCATCATGATCATGATGACAGCATTTGAAACATTGGACCTCATATCTGGATTGTGGTTTCTTGTTTTTGCAGTGTTGTTTAATTTGTTTTCTCTGCACTATGCTGGATTAAGCTCCTCCTGCTTTTTGCTTGCAGTATCCTGTAATTCTTCAAGTTTGTTTTTCACCCATTGAAAATATTCATTCATTATTCTTTTAAATTCTGTGTCAGAAAGTTCCAGGAGACTTTCTGGCCTCAGAAAATCCATTGATACTGTGTCACCTTTTGGGGGTGACATCTTGCTTTACATTTGTGTAGGTTATGAGATAGCCTGCTTCTTACATGACATTGCTATGGTAGAGCTTTTCATGCCTGAGGTGATGATAGGTTCTTGCTCTGAAGTCACTGCTCTAGGAGAGGGTAGGGCAGCTACCTTGCCTTTCTTTCTCTCTGAATTTCTGAACCAAGGGAAGATTCAGTTCAGAGCCTGTGAGAGCAGCCTCTTGTTGCAGCTAGGTCAGATCAAAGCACTCTGGATTAAAGGCAAGTTAGTTGACTTGGACATTGAAGCATGGGTTTGGGTGGGACAGGCTCCCTGGGCAGTGACGAGAGCAGAGTGGGTACGCACAGGGACTTCCCTTAGATTCCAGCTGTCCTCACTCAAATTCCTGATGTCTGACGCCCCGCCCGGCAACTCTCGCCCTGCAGCTCTCGCACAGCGGGGCTCTGGGTCTGGCAGGGCTTAAGAAAGCTCAGTCAAATTCCCACTGTCCTGCCTTGTGCCTGGTGGATGAAACCAACAGAGGCTCCTGCTGGCTCTCTGCTCCTGTGGATCCTAAAGTAAATTCCTTCTTTCAAATTCCTACTGTCGTGCATCACTCTCTCTGAGTCGCACTCTCACTTTTGATTTCTTGACTGCTACTTTCATAGCCCTGGTGTACAAGGTGCCATACAGTGGTCCCTTGTGGTTGCTGTGAGGCTGAACACTGTGACACTAATGTGTCAAATGCATTAATGGTTGGTTACCAATGCAGACAGAGAGTGGGGTGGAGCTCCCCGATTAAAACAAGCTTGGAAGGAGGAGTGGCATCAACTTCCGTAATAGCTTGCCTCTGGAAACCCTATGAACCTGGAGAGAGAAAGACACCCAAGTGTCCAGGACTCTCTTTCATAGGGTCGGTATGAGTCGCCTGTGACTCGACGGCACTTAACAACAACAACACTTTCATGGGTACTGATTGTGCATTTAAGTAATATTAAATCCTTTGCAACTTCAGTCTTTTCTCCATATATTTTTTATGTTGCCTATTGGTCCTATTTGTGATGGCCTTTGGTAATCCATATTGAAGGCTGTAGTCTTTGATCTTCTTCAATAAGTGCTTCAGGTCCTCTTCGCTTTCAGCAAACACAGTTGTGTCATCTGCAGAATGTAGGTTGTTACTTCAGTCCTGATGTTACATGCTGATGTCACTTACTTTTTCATAGAGTTCATTTCAGAAGTGGAAGCTTGTCCAAGTTCTACTGTTATTTGAAATACTGGTGACAGAGCTTCTGTCATTGCAGTAACGTGCAAACTCCCACAATACAGCAAACTAACAGATGTTTAGTGGAAAGAACATGAGTACTGTTCACTTTCAAAGTAACAGAGTATGAATACCAGTCACCTTCATAATGTGTCTGTTTACCAGATTTTCAGAATTCAGCATGATCTGTGACTTGATAGTCACCTCATGTGTTCATAGGCTATTTCTTGTTAACATAATATCTTGGATTTGGTTGTTCTGATGTTTTCTTTTGTTTCTTTAAATATATGTATCACTGTGAAGATTAACTAGTGGGAGTGTCTTTGCACTAGCTCACTTTTTGACAGTTACCATTTCCTGTTATTTATAAATCATTTTTATATAGTGGATATCTCTCCATAATGAAAAGGTTGATATGTTGTCTTTAAATATGAAAATTACTATAAGTTTATATTAAGGAATATACAGTACATCTCACCATTATAAAAATAGGAAAGAGTTTCTAACATTCTTGGAGAAGAAATGAACAAGAGAAAGATTTAGATGGAAAAATATCTCTGTAATTCAGTATTCTCATGAAATATGCTAAATTATGGTATATAAGATCTAAGCTGATAAATAAGATTTAAAAATTGATCTTTTTTGTCGTTCTGTTGTAAATTTAAGAGACATGAATTCTCTTAACATTAACTATTAATGTAACTGTGGCATAGGCAAGTTGCTGGATATATATGTTTTAAAATGGGAATAATCATATTGTTCTCAAAACTACAAATATTATATGCCAAATATTTTATGTAGTGTCTACAATAGAATCTCTTCCATAATTATAGTTATCACAAAATACTGCCATTACTATTTTGGGATATGGTTTAGTGTTACAGTGTGCTGCCAACAAAATCTTCAAGCTGCTTTTCAGGGGAAAGATGGAGAGTCTTGTCCTGTAAATATTTGCAGGCTTGGAAACAGAATGGAATATTACTGTCAGTTGGAGTTGACTCAACCGGAGTGGTCGAGTAGACTAATAATAGATGATACATAGAGAGTGCTTTACAGCTTAGAAAATGTTTTCATATTGATGTGAAAGCTTTTTTCTCCTCAGCATACATAAATTACAAGAAATTACATCATGTCGTTAAGAAATTATTTAGAATTTGTCACATTACTGTCATGTTCTTTTATTTTAACAGGAAGTACTTAAACAGCTGCAAGGAAGTATTGAAGATGAAGCTATGGCTTCTTCTGGACAGATTGACCTATTAGAGCGTCTTAAAGGTTGGACATTTTAAAGTGTTTTAAAGAATTTTTAAATTACATTTTGTCAAATATAAGTATGTAGGTTGAAATGAAGCTTTTCTTGATTTGAGTGTCAATACCATTGTTCTAGTATATTATTAGCCTTATTGTTTGTTGTTGATTGCCTTCGAGTCGAGCACGACTCATAGCGACTCCATGAACAAAAGGCCCGAAGCCCCTCTACAACCATTATTTATCAGAGTTCATAGAGTTTCTGGAGGCATTTTATTTAGGAAGTAGATGCCACTCTCACAGATATGAAAAAAAATCCACTAACATGCTAGGAATTTAACTGACTTTAAAGAAACTAATCTAGTTTGAAGGTTCATTGCCATTCGACAAACTAAGAACTAGACCTATACTACAGACTTGAGTCCTTTAACTCATTTGAAGAAGTCGTGTCCTTCTCTGTTTAATTCAAGATGGAAATTATAATTTAAGCTAATAATAAACCATTTTAGCAGGATTAGGGGGGAAAACCCCACCTTGAAAATTCAATATGTAAGCAGGCAAAGTGATTAATAATTGAAGCTAGGCAAAAAATTTTACTTTTTGGTAATAAAATATTGTTGTTGTAATGTGCTGTCGAGTCACTTGCGAACCTATGTACAAGAGCCCTAAACCCTGCTCTATCTTGTGCCAATCGCACTGCCTCTGACACCCATCCTAATTACCCCAGTCACTGAATCAGTCCACCTCATAGTGGGTCTTGCCCTCTTGCGCCATCCCTCCGCCCTCCTAAGCATGATGTCCCTCTCCAAAGACCTGTCTCTCCTTACAACATGTCCAAAGTATGTCAGACGAAGCCCCAGAATCCTTGCCTCCAAGGAGCAGCCTGGTTTAACCCCCTCTAGGATGAATCTGTTTGTTTTCTTGGCAGTCCATGGACCATTCAATACTCTTCTCCAGCACCAGAGCTCAAAGGCATCAATTAACCGTCTGTCCTTCCTAGTCATTGTCCAACTCTCTGATGCAGAACAAGTGATTGCAAAGACCATAGCCTGGATCAGACACACCTTAGTCTCCAGAGTGACACCATTACTCCAGTACCCTGGAGAGGTCCCTAACAGCTGACTTTCCCATCGCAATAAATATGTTTTTTTATTTCCTGACTACTGGTGCTAAGAGTGTTAACCATGGAGCTAAGCAGACTGAAGTTGTTAACAATCTCAGTCTCTTCACCATGCACCCTGATGCTGCCAATTGGTCCAGTGGTGAGAATCTGTCTTCTTGACATTGAGCCTCAATCCATACTGAAGGCTGCAGTCCTTGACCCTCTGCAGCAAGCGTTTCAGGTCCTCCTCAGTTTCAGCAAACAGGGTTATGTCATCTGCATAATGCAAATTGTTAATAGATCTTCCACCAATCCTGACGCCACACTTCTCCTCATAGAGCCCAGCCTCCCGGATAATCTGTTCTGCATACAGGTTGAAAAGGTATGGAGTTAGGACACATCCCTGGCGTATACCTTTCCCAGTTTTGAACCATGCAGTGTTTCTTTAAAATCTGAAGCTATTTTGTCTCATTTTCTTTTAACATACTACTTATTTTTCCCTGGCCTGGGATGGATTTGGAGGAAAAGTTTAGCCATACTGATTCTAAATATGTGTTTATTGATCATGTGCATTTCTGGTCTTGTCCATTTGAAATTCAGGACTTTAGTTAGGTTTCTGAGCCAAGCAGGATATCCTTTTACAGAATCTATATTTTAGGACTTAGTACAAGGTGTGAAAATTATTCAGCTATAACTGATACCACATGCAAGCAAGATCCTACTGAAGATTATCCAGAAACAACTGGAATACTACATTGACGGAGAACTACCAGAAATACATACTCGGTTTGGAAGAGTTTGAGGCATTAGGGACATAATAGCTGATGTTAAATGGATCTTGATGGAAAGCAGAGAGCACCAGAGGGATGTCTATCTGTGTTTCATTGACTCTGCAAAGGCTTTTGACGATGTGGATCACAATAAATTGTGGCTAACCATGAGAAGAATCGGAATCCCAGAACACTTAATTGTGCTCATGTTAAACCTATACTTGGAGCAGGAAGCAGTGGTCAGAACAGAGCAGGGAAACACTACTATATAGTTCAGGATTAGAAAAAGTGTGTATCAGTGATGCATCTTATCTCCATATCTTTTTAATCTATATGTGGAACAGGTCATTCAGAAGGCTGGACTTTATGAGGAGGAATGTGACATCAGGATTGGAGGAAGACTAATGAACAACCTTCATTATGCAGATTACACAACCTTGCTTGCTGAAACTCAAAAGGACATTTGTTGCAGAAGGTCAAAAACTGTAGTCTTTAATATGAATTGAAGCTTAACATCAAGAACGCAAAGATTCACACCGCTGGGCCAATTGGCAGCTGCATGATGGATGGAGAAGAAATTGAGACTGTGATAAGTTCAGCTTCCTTAGTTCCCCAATCAACACTCTTGGCACCAGCAGTCAGGAAATCAAAAGATGAGTTGCATTGGGAAAGTGTGCTGACAAGGACCTGTCTAGCGTACTGAAGAGCAACAATGTTAGTCTGGAGACTGAGGTGCGCCTGAACCAGGCCACATGGTCTTCATAGTTACTTGCTATACATCACAGAGCTGGACAGTAACTAAGGATGATAAAAGGATTGATATATTTGAGTTATAGTGCTGGAGAAGAGTGTAGAACATATCATACACTTCCGGGAGAACATACAGGTCTGTCCTGGAGAGGGTGAAACTGAGCTACTTCCTGTCTCATATACTTTGAACACAGGGCCAAGAGGGACCAGTTTTTCAGAGGGACATCATGCCTGGAAGGGTAGTGGGATAGCACAGGAGAAGAAGACCCAGGAGGAGATGGGTTGACTGGGTGATTAGAGAAATGAGATTAAGCCTGTTGGAGATGATAAGATTGGCTCAGGATAGGGCAGCTTTCAGAACTAATGTACATAGGGTCTCTATGAGTCACAGGCAACTCGATAGCATATAACAATGATAAAGTACTGTCCTTTTGAAAGCCTTCCCAGAGCTAACTCTATTTAGGCTCAACCTCTTTATAGTTTTTTTAAAATCTTTTCCTCTCCCTCCTATAGTGAAAATTACTGTAACCAGGAGTGCCTCTTACTCCTGTCATTTGTGATAGGGATTTCCTCTGTTCACTGTATAAATTCTTGCTCAGTAGTTGCTATAATGTAGTGCTCCTTCAGGTTTTATACTTTATATGTTATATATTTTTAATTGTATTTTAAAGTCAGTTATAATTTGGAGATTATAATATGAATTTAAAATTTTATCTTTTAAAAATATAGTAGTATTAAGGATATTATAGACTAGTTAAAGCAATTGCTATATAAATACTTGTCTCTCTTTCATTTAGAGCTAAACTTAGATAGCAGTAATTTCCCTGGAGTGAAACTACGATCAAAAATGTCCCTCCGTTCTTTTGGAAGCCGGGAAGGATCTGTGTCAAGTCGTTCAGGAGAATGCAGTCCTGTTCCTATGAGTTCATTTCCAAGAAGAGGGTTTGTCAATGGGAGCAGAGAAAGTACAGGATATTTAGAAGAACTTGAGAAAGAAAGGTATTTTTTGTTCATGATATATTCATTAATTTGTATGCTCCAACATACTATTCCCTCTTTTGGTTTTCATTTTGTGTTACAAGATAGAAATTTTGAAGCATGCATCTACTGTTAATACTTACAGGGCACTCTATATTATATTAAAGATAATACATTACTAATTGTACTTCTATTAAACCTAAAAGTAGATAATCATTTAAGTTTCTGAGATCTCCACTTTGTCACTTAAGTGTTTCTAACGCTTTGTTTATAGAGTTATGCCGATTATAATATTTATAGCTGACTGGAATATATAACTAATTTTTCATTTAATTTTTTATATCTTTTGAAATAAATTAAGCAACTACTAGATTATATATTAAATGATTGTTTCAGTTATATAAGCCCTGTTTGAAGTAGCCACAAATGAAATAGATCTCAGTTTCTCAAATTTCAGTATCTATAAAAATTGCTTGGCCTAAGGAATGAGTTCTGGTTCTTCATAGCTAGTGTATTTATTCTTCTCTTCCTGGAGAAAAATTATCTTTCAACAAATGCTAAATATGCATCATGAAGATTATATTGAATGTCTCATGCCCCTAGAAGATTACTTTGACTCCAGAATAATGTGTTATTTATATACATAAAAGTTCCTTTTTATGCTCAAATGTTACTTATTGAAATCATTAAACTTTTAGGTCTTCTTTTGTCAAATAAGGATATGGTTCTGTATTGAGGGATTTTAAAAATTCTGTTTTGATAATAGGCGTGGCAGAACATACTGGTACCAATTCAGTAGTTTCTGCATGTAAAAATCAGTGACACTGATGACATTATTTAGATTCTGTGACTAACCATTCTCACCCTCCTTTTTTTGAATGTGTCATCTTCCATTGACATTCACCACCTGCCTGGTTTCCTATGTAAACTTTCAAATTAATGATCTCAAATTGGTCCGGTAGAGAAAGGTTTTAGTGCCAAATGTTCAAGTCACATATTCTTTTTTTTTTTTTTTTTTTTAAGTCACATATTCTTTACTATTAGTTTGTCAGATGTCCTTTAGTCCATTCTAACTCTTAACAAACCTTTGTACTACAGAACTAGACATACCTTTACCAGCATGACATTTGTTGTCATGCTTGAGTCCTTTTTTGCAAACACTGTGCCAGTTCATTTCATTTTGAGGCTTTTTCTTTTACACTGACTGTCTACCTCACCGAGTATAATATGCTTCCCTCAAGACTTTCCTACCTTATGATGTTGTTATGTGCCATTCAGTTGACTGATGCATAGCAACTATATCAATAACAGTCTTGAACCCTGCCCTATCCAGTGCCATCCTCATCATCTCTGATATCCTTGAGCCCATTGTTACAGTCATTGTGTCAGTCCATCTCATTAAAGGTCTTCCTTTCTTTCACTGACTCTCTGCTTTTCCAAGCATGATGCCTTTTTCCAAAGACTAGTCCTTCCTAATCTCATGTCCAAAGTATGTGTGACAGAGTTTCACCATCCTTGCCTTTAAGAACACCCTGATTGAAAAGAATACAGAGCCAGAACTAAGAGAAACAATACCTTTCACAATAGCTAATCACAAGATTAAATACTTGGGAATAAATTTAACCAGAAGTACAAAG
>NW_006399800.1:13258542-13321806 GCF_000299155.1 Elephantulus edwardii | reverse complement strand
AAAAAAAAAAAAAAAGAACACCCTGATTGTACTTTCTCTATGGCATATTAGTTTGTTCTCTTGGCCATCCATGGAATATTTGGTACTCTTCTCAAACACCACAACTCAAAGGCATTTAGTCTTCTGTCATCTTTATTCATTGTCCAACTTTTAAATGCATAGCAAGCAATTGAAAAGATTATAGCTAGGTGGGTATGGTGCACCTTAGTCTTTAAACTGACAACATTGCTCCTTAACACCTTGGAGAGAGAGGTTATTGACACTAGGTTCTCCCAATGCAACATTTCTTTTGATTTCTTGACTACTGATACTAAAGGTGTTGATTATGGATCCAAATAAAATTAAATCATTGACAACTTTTGTCTTATCTCCATCAGTCATGATGTTGCCTATTGGTCCAGTGGTAATGATTGTTGTTTTCTTCATATTGTGTTGTAACCCATACTAGAAGTTATATATATAGTCTTTGAGCTTCATCATTAAGTACTTCAAGAAGTCTATGAAGGTGATAGTCTTTGATCTTCTACAGCAAGCATTTCAGTGTCTCAGTTTATGCAGGTAAGGTTGTATCATCTTTGTAACACAGATTATTGATTAGTCTTCCTCCAGTACTGATGCCATATTTTCTTCATACAGTCCAGCTTCTTGAATTATTTTCTTAACATACAGATCACATAAGTTTGGTGAAAGTACGCACACCCTTCTTGATTTCGGTCTATGCATTGCTCTGTTCAGACAACAGCTTACTGGTTTAGGTATAGGTTTAACATGATCACAATTAAGTGTTCTAGGATTTCCATTCTTATCAGTGTTCTTCATAATTTGTTGTGGTCCACACAGTCAAATGCCTTTGCATAGTCACTAAAACATAAATAAATACCCTTCTAGTATTCTCTGCTTTCTGCCAAGGTCCATTTGACATCAACAACTATATTCCTGGTTTCTTCTAAATCCTGTGTGTGACATGAAATCTTATGTTTCTTTCTGTTGAACATTGTTGTTACATCTTTCAAAACATACTTGATTGTTCTAGCAGTCCATGATTTATTCAATGTTTTTGTCCAGCACCACAATTCAAAGGTATAAATTATTCTGTCTGCCTTATTCATTCTTCAGGTTGCACTATTTTGGAGCCAATTGAAAGTACCTTAATTTGCTTGGTCAGGCAAACCTCAGCCCTCAAAATACATCCTTGTTCTTAAGCACTTTAAAGAGATCCTGTACAGCAGATTTTCCCAGTGCAACACATCTTTTGATGTCTTAACCACTTTTACCATGGGTGTTGATCCAAGTAAAACTAAATCCTTGACAGCTTCACTCTCCATGTAGCATGATATTTATTGGTCCATTTGTGAGGTATTTTTTTTGTCTTTATATTGACATGCAGTCTATATATAGTCTTTGATTATATATTTATATATGTATGGGGGAGAGTGAGTGTTTTTGATCTCCATCATTAAGCACTTCAGATCTTCATTTCAACAAGCAAGGTTGTACCTATGATAGTTAAAACATCAATATTATCTTGTCAGTATTTTTACTTTTTCATTGAAAAGATCAGTATTTTTACTTTTTTCATTGAAAAGATAGATATGCATATAACTTTCTGTACCTTGGTTGTATCTTTAAAAATATAGGGTGATTTATTTTTAAATATTTCTTATTGCATTAGTTTCTTAAATTTTTACTTGCCTGCTATCCCTGTTAACTATCCAAGATTTATTCTGTGTGCAAACTTTTCCTTAGTTTTTTAGAATAGTGGTGTTATAGTTGTCCCTTTGTGACTGACTTATGTCACTCAGCAAAATTTACTTTAGATTTAACGATGTACAATATGTCACAAACTCTTTTATTTCGTTTTTTGGTGATACAAAATGCTTCATTGAATACCATCATTTATTTAGCCATTCATCCATTGATGGACACTAGAGTTGTTTCCAACTCTTGCTGTTGTAAATAATGCTGCAATATACATAAGTGTACATCCATTTGTGTCACAGCTCTTAATTCTTTAGGATCTATAGCTAGCAGTAGGATTCTGAAATCAAAGGGTGTTTCTTTTCCTAAATTTCTAAGGAAGCTCCAGACTGCTATCCATTGTGATTGTACCATTATACAGGACCACTAGCTGTGTATGAGAGCTCCAGTCTCCTCATCCCCTTGTCAGTGTTTTTTAATGCTGTTTACTCTCCCTCCTGTCTGAAGAATACAGTTTTTTCTTCAACGTTTGTTTGTTAAGGTGTACTTAATCTTTATAAAGTACAATAAAATACACATTTCTCACTATCTTGCTATCCAGTATATAGTAGTAAAATCTCTGCTGACTACCTGTTTTGTGCATTAACAGCATACAGCAAACAGAAACAGACACTGAGGTGCTAAACGAGAGTAATGTTGGCCGTGATGGTTAAGGTTATGTGTCAGTTTGGCTGGGCTGTGATTCTCAGTGGTTTGTAAGTTATATAATGATTTAATTTGGCTTTTATGTAATGATGAAACATAGCCGTTAAGTAATGATGTGGTTTGCTGATTATGTAATGATACAGTCATCTTCTGTTTGGTAAGCTAATGTAGTTGTCCTCCATTCTTAAATGGTGGCTGGTCTTTGGAACCTAATGATAGCTACATGTTAGGAATATGTGATGTCCAGAATTCATAATTCAAAGTACCAATAATTCACATTACCTGTTCCTCTCCTCATAGTTCCTATTAGTTTTGTCATAGCTAGTTATATCTATCAGTCTAAATATATATTTTTATTACTAGTTATTTACAAATTATTTTGGATATGGCTTGTTAATACATACTTTTAATGTTGAAGATATTTTTTTATTCCTTCAATTTCCATCTCGTTTCAATTCTCTTGGTTTTTTTATTGGACAAATACACAGACACTCAAATATACATACATATGTGTATTCTAAATTTGTTTTGCTTAAATAGAATTTTATGTCTGTTTTTTGTACACTTCTATTGCTGTATTGCTTGAAGTTCAACTATAGGAGATAGAACAGCTGTGTGTTTATTTTCACTTTGTTGAGACTAGTAACATTATCCTGGATATATTTAAATCTTCATATTTATCTTTCTTGTAAGTTAATTTTACATGTTGAAATCCAATAATGTCTTTGTTATATCTCTTAATTTTTGATCTCTGTGGAGCTGCCATAATTAATTGTCCCTACCTATTGATAGAATATCATGCCCTCTATACTGTTTGAAGGAATATAGCCCTATTCAGACTATATCTTTCTTGGATAACTTTTTAGGGGTTTTGGTTGTTTTTTGTAATTGCTTTTCTTCTGTGGGGAGCAGAAATATATGCCCTGAACCATAATGCTAAGATCTCTAGCTTCATTTTCTTCTCAGAACTTTTTATTAGAACCTAGTGATTTTCTGTTCCAATTAGAGCTGTTGCCTTTCTCTACAATTTTCATGCTGGTATATCTTGTCATTTTCTAGGTAGCTCAGTTATCTAGTATCTTCTTGGTTCTCTGTTGAAGGAGGAGGTAAATTGTCCGTATTTGACTCTAATAATTGACATTGTAGACAAACTAAAGTTCAAGATTTAAAGCTTTTACTGAAGATCAAACAGCCTTTAATGTGGATTACATCTCAACATCAAAACAAAAGTCCTCACCACTGAACCAATGAGCAACACCATGACAGTTGGAGAAAAGATTAAAGCTGTAAAAGATTTAATTTTAATTGGATCCGCACCCACAGTCAGCACTTGTGTAGCAGTAGTCACACTTTGAGGAAAATCTGCTGTCAAGGAACTCCCCAGAGTGCTAAAGAGCAAGGATGTCACTTTAAAGACCTCTTAGGTGTACATGACCCAAACTATTATATTTAATTGCTTTATTTGCCTGTTGAAGTTGAACAGTGAATAAAGAAGACAGAAGAATCAATGCTTTTGAGTTGTTGTTGGAGAGGAATGTTGAATATACCGTAGACTGCCAAAAGAACAAACAATTCTATCTTGGAGGAAGTGCAAACAGGGTGCTCCCTAGAGAAGAGGATGGTCGAACTTCACCTCACATAATATGGATATACTGTCAGGATGTGCAGTGCTTCAGAAAAGACATCAACCTGGGAAAGAAAGGCTCAAAAATAGGAAGACCTTTAATAAAATGGATTGAAAATGATTGCAACAGCCCACTGGAGCTTGGCAGTGATTATGAAGATGGTGCAGGTCAGATCAAGGTTCAAATCTGTTGTTCATTGAATCATTCTGAGTCGTTTTCAACTCGGTGATACTCATGGAAAATCGATAGTAGTCTATTGCACATTTTTTTGTAGGCCACTATTATTCCTTCCCCCACTCCCCTAAAGATTTTAGAATGCTGTAGTGTGAATGTTTCCTTCACTCATCATGCTAAGTAATAAACTGTGCCTTTTCATTCTGGAATTTTGTTTTCTCAGCTTTTAAAAATTCTGTTACTTCTTGGATGATTTTTCTCTTTTCTGTTTCTTTATTCTCTTTCTAGACATCCCTTAAATCATAAAGTAAGTCTGTGTCTTTTTAATCCTCATTTCTCTGAATTGTCCAAGATCAGTGCTGCTGCAGTGGTTGCTTCAGGATTCAAGCCTATCTATATAGTTCTATAACATTTTTTAAGCTGAATTTTCTGATATCCAGTGAGCATAAAAATAATTAACTTAAGGGATTGTCATAAAGATTAATTTAGATTTTTTAAAAAATGCGTAATACTCACCGTAGCATAAAACATTCATTAATGTTACTTATTGCCATATTAGCTGTTCATTGGTTCAGATGTGTTGTTGCTAGAAGGATGATTGCCATTTTACCTAGATGGCATTTTAAAATTTAACTTGCAGATTTTTAAGTGTCAAATTTTAAAAATTCAAAATTAATGCTTTTCATTAGTCATTATTAGTATATACTTTCAAGGAATTCTGGCAAAATAGCATATTTCACTGCTAGCTGAAAGGTTGGTAGTTCAAATCCACCAGATGTTCCTTGTGAGAAAGATGGGCCACTAAGATACAGCCTTGGAACCTGATTGCTGTGATTTAGAATTGACCCAATAGCAGTGGGGTTTGAGTTGCCCTTTGATCTGAGTAGAGAACTTTAACATAATGGTAGGCAAAATTATACGCTCTGTGTTAACATTGTATTAAATTTACCTTTTTTTAAAAAAACAGATCATTACTTCTTGCTGATCTTGACAAAGAAGAAAAGGAAAAAGACTGGTATTATGCTCAGCTTCAAAATCTCACTAAAAGAATAGATAGTCTTCCTTTAACTGAAAATGTAAGTAATAAATTAACTTAAATTGACAACTACATTTGAAGTCCTTAGGCCTGCAGTCTCTGAGTGACAGATGGCAAAGTGCTTGTCTGCTAACTGGAAGATTGGTGGGAAGAAGCCACTTCTGGAAGATCATAGTTACTGAATACGTTACAGAGCACAGTTTTATTTTAAAACACATTAGATTGCCATGAGTCAGGACTGACTCAGCAAAAACTAAGTTGTAGTTGTTGTTTAGGCTTTTTTGACATTTGGAATGCTATTCTGACTCAGATCTGTGTCACAGCGTTCTGTGGATACATAGAACATGAAAAAATTCTTGGACTTCTTCAGTCCTCTCGTAGCTCTATTGCCAGAGCTGTAACTCAATTGCCTATTGAAAGCTGTTGATGTTTTCACCCAGTATGCCATCTTGAAGTATGTATTTCATAAATTTTATTACCTTTTTTCCCTCTTCTATACATCTTGCAGTTAGCACAGTGCCCGAAATCTTAATTAGAGGTCTAATAACTGTCAGTGAATAAATACTCATTATAGAGAACTACTTACTACTTTTTATGTATTTCAAATTTACTTCAGATGTGGATTTTTTTACCATAAAGTCTATGTTGGCTTTGTCCTCACTACTCCTGACTATCTGTATTACATATGGATAGTAATAAGTCTATAATAGCTCTGGATGTCTAGAGGTAATGAGGTCCACTAACAGCCCTAAGGCTTGCAGTTCAAATCCACCAGCTGCTCCACAGAAGAAGGAAGGACATTCTCCTCTCATGGGTTTTACAGCCTCTGAAAACCCCACTAAAGGGTCAGTTTTGAGTTGGTTTGACTGGACAATAAGTGGTTTTAAGTTATATTACTTATACACTTTTTTCTTTTTTTGCATATTCACTTTTTCTGATCCCATCAAATTTATTTAGAAATGATTTAATCTGTTTTAGTCTGGATTTGTGATACAGTATGAATTTAGGATAATGACATTGTTTCCCAATTTTTTGTTGTTGTTTGTATTAATATACTGGTGGTTTCATGGTAAATATATATGGGGGGGAACATAAATTATGTCATCATGTAGTTGTCCTTTTGTGGATATACATTTTTTTTAAACAACGAAAAAAGTAGTATCAGTTCAGTGGAGAATAATTACAAGAGAACTGATTTTTTGCTTCTCTGACTTGTTCAGTTAAATTATTAGATTGGATATTACCATTAAAGATTTTTGCAACTGTGCACCAATATTTTTCTGTTTCATCAGTGACCCAGGGTAAGAGCAGCAGCTACAAGCAGCACATTTTAATTCTCCTTGTAGTAAAAACTTTCTCATGTATCAGGACTTGTAAATGTGCTTCATAATTTTCTTTTTGGTATACTATATGGGGGTTTCTTTTGTGAGTTGGTTCCCCCCCCTTGGTTAAGGGTTGTTTTTCTTTATTTTTTAAATGCAACATATTTTTTACAGCATGTTCTTCCCATTTAATTTTTTTCACCATTCATTTATTCATTGTTACGAACTTTCCTCCCTGCCTACCCCTCTCCCCAGTTTGCTTTTCTCTCTGAAAAGAAAAAAAAAATTCTTTCAGTGTTATGCAGTATCCTCCCCCAAGTCCACAGTCCACTTTACTATGCATTTCTTTTCCTAGAATCTTGTCATGAAAATAATACCTATTCATATTCTTTTTTTTTTTTTTAAATTTTTTTTTTTATTTAGGTTGTTTATTTTTCATTTCAATGAACATCTACAGAGATTTTGGGATTTCATTCATTCATTGTTGTACCCTTCTCCCCGCACAAACCCCCCCCCCCCAATTTGCTCTTCTCCTTGAAAAGCAAAAGAAAAACTCCCTCATTGGTACACAATCCCCCCCCCCCCGCACCTCCCCAAACCCCACCCCCTACCCCCAAATATAATCCACTCTGCAACCCTCACAGTTCTCTCCCTCATCTGTTTCAATGTAGTATACATTATTTATCCCCTTTTTTCTAGGCTCCTCCAACCCCAGTATCAGTCCCGTTTTACAACACTGGCACTATGCAGTATTTGTCCTTTTGTGACTGAGATAGTTCACTCACTATAATGTCCTCCACAGTCACCTATTTTGTATAATATTTCATGAGTTCCTTGTTTTCCAATGCAGTGTAGTATCCTGTTGTGTGAATATACCATAGCTTCTCTGTCCATTCGTTTGTGTTGATGGACACTTGTATTGTTTCCAACTCTTTGCTATTGTGAACAAAGCTACAATAAACATGGGTATGCATATATCTTCTCGGATGTCAGTTATGATTTCTTTAGGGTATATTCTAAGTAGTGGAATTGCTAGGTCAAATGGCATTTTTATTTGGAACTTTTTGAGAAAATGTCATACAGCACTTCCATAGTGGTTGCACCATTTTACACTGCCACCAACAGTGAATAAGGGTTCCAGTTTCTCCACAACCTCGCCAGCATTTGTTGTTTGCTGTTCTGTTGAATTTTGCTATTCTTACTGGGGCAAGATGGTATCTCTTAGTTGTTTTGTAAGTTCATTTTTTAAAATACTTTTTCCCATTATTGCAAAATTTTCTTTCTTCCCTCCCCCAGCCTTCTCCACATTGAACTTCTTGTTTCAGATTATTGAGGAATATATGATTATACATTATGTGATTGATATGTATATATGTTTTCTTTTTAATGATGAGAGACTAAATCTTTTTTTTATTTATGGTTTTAGTTTTCATTGCAAACAGATATGACCAGAAGGCAATTGGAATATGAAGCAAGGCAAATCAGAGTTGCAATGGAAGAACAACTAGGTACTTGCCAGGATATGGAAAAACGAGCACAGGTAACTTCCTTGTTTTAAAACAGCACCAGTTAAAGAAGAGCTATGAGAAACAAATGACAACTCTGTTAACATTGATTCTATTTGGTTTTAATACAACTCTGTCTTCATTTAAGCACCATTTTAAGGTGAAAAATAATTTACTCTGGCTCTTACTTAACGACTGTAAAAAAGTAGCATATCCAGTACTCACATAATTCTGCCTCTCACACAGTTTATCCTGGAATTAGATGCTTGTGACAGCCCATCAACAGAGAACTGCCAGAAGTTCAGGCTGGGTTTAGAAGAGTCCGTGGTACTAGGGATATTATAGCTAATGTTAGATGGATCTTGGGTGAAAGCAGAAAGTACCAGAGGAGTAGCTCTCTGTTTGACTGACTATGCAAAGGCATTTGACTGTGTAGATAACAATAAACTGTTGCTGATTCTGAGAAAAATGGGAATCCCAGAACACTTGACTGTGCTTGTGAGAAATCTATACTTGGACCAGGAGGCAGGCAGAATAGAGCAAGGAAACATTGCATGGATCAAAATTGGGACAGGGTGTACACCAAGGATATGTCCTATCTCCATACCTTTTCAATCTATATACAGAACATATTATCTGGGAGGCTGATCTCTATGAGGAGAAATGTGGCATCAGGATTGGAGGTAGACTCACCAACAATCTGAGTTCTGCAGATGACACAACCCTGCTTGCTGAAACTAAGGAGGACCTGAAGCGCTTGCTGCAGTAGGTCAAGGACTGCAGCCTTCAACATGGATTTAAGCTCAACATTAAGAAAACAAAAATTCTTACTACTGGGACACTTGGCAGCATCATGACAGATGGTGAAGAGATTCAGATTGTTAACAGCTAGCTCTACAGTCTACACAGTTTGTACCAGCAACCAGGAGATTAAAAGACGAATTGCAATGGGAAAGTCTGCTGTCGGAGACCTCTCCAAAGTACTAAAGAACAACAGTGTCAGTCTGGAGATTAAAATGTGCCTTATACAGGCGATAGTCTTTGCAGTTACTTGCTATGCATCGGAAAATTGTACAATGACTAGGGATGATTCAAGGAAAATTGATGTCTTTGAGCTGTGGTGCTGGAGAAGAGTATTAATATACCGTGGACTGCTAGGAGAACAAACAAGCTCATCCTGGAGAGGTTGAAGCTACGCTGCTCCTTGGAGGCAAGGATTCTGAGGCTCCGTCTAACATACTTTGGACATGTTGTGAGGAAAGACCGGTCCTTAGAGAGGGACATCATGCTTGGGAGGGTGGAGTGAAAGTGCAGGAAAGGAAGACCCTCGATGAGATGGATTGATTCAGTTACTGGCGTAATGGGGGTAAATGTGTCAGAGAAAATAAGATTGGCACAGGATAGAGAAGGGTTTAGGGCTGTTGTAAATAGGGTCGCTATGAGTTTCAGGTGATTCGATGGCAAATCACAACAACATATTTGCATTTGATAAGTAGGTTTAGTTCTACTTGATTTCATTCCTTGTAATCTAAAAATATATAATACCATTCAGAATATTTCAGTCTGTTCACAAAACAAACTCCAGTTCAAGGAAACTGGAGCTGGAAAGAGAATGTTAGGAGAGCTGGGGTGACTTGGTTGGGCAACTCCTCCCTCAGTTTTTATTCTCATAATAAGAAGAAAGAATACTAACTAGCTTTATTACTTGTAAAGCACTGAATTCAGTTCAACTTTTTGAGGAACCATCAAAGTGTTCTCAACAGTAGCTCTTCCGTTACATTTCCACCAGCAATGGATAGATTTCTGTTTCCTTGCAACACATCTGGAAGCTGTTGTTTCGTTTTATTTTAAATTTTAAAGTCACAGAATATTAAGTGTTCCTAAAGTATAGCCTTTACCTCATATGGTACTTTCCTAAAATGTAATATGATATGGATTGTATTGTTTGTTTAAGTGAACAATAATTCTCAACATTTTGGATATAATATATGTGAGGTACATAATGATCTCCACGAGCTCATAAACCAGTCAGAGTGGACTACTGTTTGTTTTAGCTGCTGTGTAATCGGCTATAACTCAGAATAATTATATAAACAAGAGATTATAAACCTTGCTGTATTCTGAACCATCATCTTAATCTCCATCATGGTGAAGCTCATTATTGTCACTGTGTCCGTCCATCTTGTCTGCCTCTATTTTGCTGACGCTCACTTTTTTCCATACTGATGGCGTTTTCCAAAAACAGACCCTGCCTGAACCCAAAGTATATGAAGCACAGTTTGGTCATCCAGGGTTCTAAGGAACACCCTGGCTGCACTTTCTCCATGGCATGGTTGTTTGTTCTTTCGGGCAGTGTGCTCTTCTCCAGTGGCACAACTCAAAGGCATCGTTATTCATTAATGTTGCATAATTTGATGGGTGAGGGAAATTGGAAGAATCTTTTCTGGAGAACAATGTATTTGAATTTTGTGAATAAACTAGTATAATTTTAAAAAAAAATAATTGAAAAGACAGTAGATTGGATCAGGAGCACCTTAGTCTTTAAACAGATACCTTTGCTGCTTTTTAGCACCTTGGAGAGGTCCTTAATAGCAGATTTCCCAAAGGCACCACATCTAATCTCTTGAATTCTGGTATTAAAAGTGTTGCGTGTGAATCCAAGATCAAATTATTGACTTCAGTTACATCTATCATGATGTTGGTCCAGTGCTGAAGATTTGTTTTCACAATGTTGAAATGCAATCTGTATTGAAAACTGTATGTAGCTTTTTATCTTTTGCCACAAGTGTTTCAACTTGTCCTTGATTTCAGCAAGCAAGGTTGTATCATCTGCATAATGAGAGCCTTCCTCCAATGCTGATGTCACATTCTTCTTCATATCAGCATGTCGAATGATTTGCTTAGCATACAGATTAGAATAGGTATGGAAAATGGATATAACCATCTCACAGAAGTATTCTTATTTTACCATGCAGTGTTCCTTTATTTTGTTTGGACAACTGATTCTTAATCTGTTTGTTGATTTTTTTTTTTATAAGCACAATTAAATATTCTAGGATTTACGTTCTTCTCACTGTTAGCTGTAATTTGTTGTGATCCTTGCAGTTAAATCCATCTACATAATCAGTGAGGCACAAGTAAACATCTTTCTGACAGTCTGCTTTCAGCCATCTGACATCCATAGCCTCTTATAAATGCAGCTTCAGTATCTGGCAGTTCTTTGTCAGTGTACTTAACGTTCTAGCCACTTTATTTTTAATAATCTTCTACAAGCTTTTACTTCCATGTGATGATGATGTTGTTATGTGCTGTCAAGTCACCTGAGACTCTTAGCGACCCTATGTACAAAAGCTCTAAACCCTCCCCTGTCCTGAGCCAGTCTCACTGACTCCAGCACACCTACCCTCACTACCCCAGTTACTGTGTCAATCCTCTCATCCTGGGTCTTCCTCTCCAGCACTGTCCCTCCACCCTTTCAAACATGATGTCCTTTCCCAATGACTGGTCCATCCTACCCACATGCCCAAAGTATGTAAGATGGAGCTTCAAAATCCTTACCTCCAAGGAGAAACTTGGATTCATCCTTCCCATTCCAGACCGGTTTGTTTCTTAGCAGCTCCTGATATGCTCAACATTTTCTCTAGCTCCACAACTCAAAGGCATAGATTCTTCTTCTGTCAACTTTAGGTATTGTCCAGTTCTTTTATGCAAACAAGTAATTGAGGAAACTGTGACAAGGATCAGGTGCACCTTAGTCCCTAGAGAGACATCAGTGCTTTTAAGCACTTTGAAGAGGTTCCTGACAGCAGACTTTCCCAGTGCAGTTCATCTTTTGATTTTCTGACTACTGGTGCCAAGAGTGTTGATTGTGGAGGGAAACAAGCTGAAATTGTTAACAACCTCAATCTCTTCGCTATCGTGGTGCTGTCAGTTAGTCCAGTGGTGAAAATCTTTGTCTTCTTCATTTGACCTTCACTCCATGTTGAAGACTACAGCCTTGACCTTATGCAGCAAATGCTTTAGGTCCTTCAGTTTTCGTAATCGAGGGTGTGTCTTCTGAATATCGCAGATTGTTGCTGAGTCTTCCTCCAATCCTGATACCACATTCCTCTACATAAATGTCCAGCCTCTTAGATGATGTGTTCCAAATATAGATTGAAAAAGTATGGAGACTGGATGCATACTTGACACACTCCTTGATTTTGAGCCACATTCCTTTTCATAAAACCCAGCCTTTATCTGTTCTGCATACAGATTGAAGAGGAATGGAGACAGGACATATCTCTGATGTACTCCTTTCCCAGTTTTGAACCATGTAGTGTTTCCTTGCTCTGTTCTGAGGACTGCTTTCTGGTGTAAGTTTCACATGAGCACAATCAAGTGTTCTGGGATTTCCATTCTTCTCAGTGTTATCCACAATTGGTTGTAATCCACACAGTTCAATGCCTTTGCATAGTCAGGGAAACACAGATGGACATTCTCTGGTACTCTTTACTTTCAGCCAAGATCCATCTGGACATTGGCAATAATATCTCTAGTGCCATGGCCTCTCCTAAAACTAGCTTTTATTTCTGGCAGTTCTCTATCGATGTACTGTTCCTGTTGTTGTGTGCCAGCAAGTCGCTTGTGACCCATAACACCCTGTGTACAACAGCTCTGAACATTGCCATTTCCTAAGCCAGTTTCACTAATTCCAACACTCCAACTCCCATTTCCCCAAACACCATATCAATCTATCTCACCTCGGGTTTTCCTCTCTTGTGTGTGCTGCGTCTCCTGGCCACATGCACAGATTATGTGAGACGGAGCTTCAGAATCCTAGCCTCCAAGGAGAAACTTGGTTTCATCCTCTCCAAGACAGACCCATTTGTTTTCTTGGCAGTACATCGTATGTTCAAGACTCTACTCCAGCACTACAACTGAAAGGCATCGATTCTTCTGTCATCCTTAATCATTTTCCGTATCTCTGAAGCATAACAAGTAATTGAGAAGACAGTGGCCTGGATCAGTCACACCTTTGTCTCTAGATTGACATCATTGCTTTTCAGCACTCTGGAGAGGTCCCTGACAACAGGTTTTTCTCAGTGCAATTCTTCTCTTGATTTCATGACTATTGGTGTTAAGATTGTTGATTGTAGAGCTGAGTAAGCTGTAATTATTAACAACCGTAATCTCCTCTCCATCCATCATGATGCTGATGGAGAATCTTTATCTTCTTGATGTTTTCTTCACTCCATATTGAAGGCTACATTCCTTGACCTTCTGCAGTAAGTGCTTCAGCAAGGTTGTCTCATCTGCATAATATAGGTTGTTGATGAGTCTATCTCCAGTACTGATGCCACAGTTCTCCTCATAAAGCTCTGCTTCCCAAATGATCTCTTGTGCATACTTTAATGATCTGTTCTGTGTATAGATTGACATTACAGCACAACTTCTTACCACTAGGTCACAGAGCCCTCTTGTGCATATAGATTAAAAAGGTATGGAGACAGGATGAATCCCTGATGTACTCCTTTCCTGATTTTGAACCATACAGTGTTTCCCTGCTCTGTTCTGAGGACTTCTGGTCCAAGTATAGGTTTCACGTAAGTACAATCAAGTGTTCTGGGATTCCCATTTTCATCAAGGTTAGCCACAATTTGTTGTGATCCACACAGCCAAATGACTTTACATAGTCAATGAAATATGGATAGACATTCTTCTGGTACTCTTTGCTTTTTGCCAAGATCCATCTGACATTGAAATAATGTTTCTGGTACAATGACCTCGTCTAAACCCAGTTTGTATTTCTGGTAGTTCTTGGTCAATCTACTGTTCCACTCATTTCTGGATAATCTTCAGCAGGATTTTGCTAGCATATAATATTAGCGATAATTTTCAATAATTTCCACACTGTCAAGTCACCTTTTTTGTAATGGGAATAAATATGGATCTCTTCCAGTCACGAGTTTGCTTTTGTGTGATATTAGTGATACTGTTTTCTAATTTCCACAGTCTGTCAACTCACCTTTTTTTAGAATGGAAATTTCTTGTGATAGTAATAATAATTAATTCAATAATTTCTGCACACTTTATTTTCCTCCCAAGTGAAAACAGATATGGATCTCTTCCATTCAGCTTGTCAGTCTTCCAATTTTCCTGGCATAAACTGATGAGTACCTCCAGAGCTGCATCTGTTTTCTGAAATACCTTAGTTTGTGTTTCCTAAATTGCTAAGGCCTTATTCCCCCCCCCCAAATGCCTTTGGTACAACTTAAGAGTCCTTCCTTCAGCACTGTTGGTTATTGATCATTAATGCTTTCTGAAATGATCTGTATTCATTGTCCACTCAGATGCATAGGAAGTAGTTGAATAGACCATAGACCACGGCTTTTATCAGGTGCATCCTAGTCTTTACATTGACATCTTTACTCTTTAACATTTTTGAGAGTTGCTTAGTAATAGATATCCCAGGACAGTGGATCTTTTGAGTTTTTGTGTGCTGCTGCTACCATGGATGTTGATGATGGATCCAAGTAAAATGAAGTTGTTGACGACTTCAGTCTCTCATAATGTTGTCTATTGGTCCAATAGGGAAGATTTTTGTTTTCTTGATCTTGAGATGTAACCCATGTTTAAGGCTGTTGTCTTTGATCTTCTTTTAAATCTGGAAAGAATTTTTCATATCATAGAATTTTGTTCTTTAAAACATAAAAAGAACACATTGCTATGATAAACATGAAAATTCTCATACAAATTTGTATTACTATATTAATGAAAAGTTATATCCTAAAGTAATTGACTCGAGCCTTTTTTTAACTACAGTTGTTATTAGGTGCTATCAAGTTGACTACAGCTAATAGCAGTTCTGCCGACCAAAATCCTATCCTGTCCTGCACCATTTTATGAACTCTAATATGCTCACACCCACTATTATAGTCACTTTGTGATTCCATCTCATTGAGTGTCTTTCTGTCTTTCCTTGATCTTCAACCTTTCCCTGCAGTGTCTTTCCAAGAACTAATTATTCCTGAAAATATTCCCACAGTGAGACAAAGCTTCACCATCCCAGCTTCTAAGGATCACTCTAGTTGCACTTCCTTTGGAATAGACTTGTTTGTTCTTTTGGCAGCCCACAATATATTCAGCACTCTTCACCAACACCAGAATTCAAAGGCGTGAACAATTGTTCCTTATTCATTGTCTGACTTTCAGATGCAGGAAGCAGTTGAAAATACCAAGGTTTGGATCAGATATGATTACATCTTTAAAGTGATATCTTTGCTCTTTGGCTTTTTGGAGAGGTCTTGGACAGCACATTTCTCCAAGCCATGTAGTGTTCCTTTGTTCTGTTTGGACAACATGTGAACAATTAAGTGTTCTAAGATTCCTATTCTTCTTGGCCAAGGATGTTGTTATTCTTGTTATGTGCCCTCGAGTCGCTTGTGACTCATAGCGACCCTATGTACAACAACTCTAAACTCTGCTCTGTCCTGTACCAGTCTCATTGTCTCCGACACACTCATCCCGATTGCCCTAGTCACCAAATCAATCCACCTCCCAGGGGGCCTTCCCCTCCTGCGCCTGCCCTCCACCCTCCCAAGCGTGATGTCTTTCTCCAAGGACCCAGTCCCTCCTTAGAACATGATGAAAGTATGTCAGACGAAGTCTCAGAATCCTTTCCTCCAAGGAGCAGCCCTGTTTAACCCTCTCCAGGATGAATCTGTTTGTTTTCTTAGCAGTCCATGGTACCTTCAGAACTCTTCTCCAACACCAAAGCTCAAAAGCAGCAATTCTCCTTCTATCCTCCCTGGTCATTGTCCAGCTCTCTGACGCATAACAAGTGATTGCAAAGACCATGGCCTGTACCAGACGCATCTTAGTCTCTAGAGACACACCATTGCTCTTGAGTACTTTAGAGAGGTCCCTGCAGACTTTCCCATCGCAATACGTCTTTTAATTTCCTGGCTGCTGGTGCCAAGAGCGTTGATTGTGGAACCAAGCAGACTAAAGCTGTGACCAATCTCAATCTCTTCACCATCTATCCTGATGCTGCCAATTGGTCCAGTGGTGAGAATCTTTGTCTTCTTGACATTGAGCCTCAATCCATATTGAAGGCTGCAGTCCCTGAGCCTCTGCAGCAAGCACTTCAGGTCCTCCTTAGTTTCAGCAAGCAGGGTTATGTTATCTGCATAACGCAGATTGTTGATAGATCTTCCACCAATCCTGATGACGCATTTCTCCTTCTAGAGCCCAGTCTCCCGAATGATCTGTTCTGTATACAAGTTGAAAAGGTATGAAAACAGGACACATCACTGGCATATGCCCTTCCCAATTTTGAACCATGCAGTATTTCCTTGCTCTGTTCTGACAACTGCTTCTTTCTTCAAGTATAAGTTTCACATTAGCATGATCAAGTGTTCTGGGATTCCCATTCTTTTCAGAGTCAGCCACAGTTTGTTATGGTCCACACAGTCAAACGCCTTTGCATAATCAATGAAGCACAGATAGACATTCCTCTGGTACTCCCTGCTTTCCACCAAGATCCATCTAACATTAGTTACAATATCTATAGTACCACGACCCCTTCTAAACCTAGCCTGGACTTCTGGCAGTTCTCTGCTGATGTGCTGTTCCAGTCATTTTTGGATAATCTTCAGCAGAATCTTGCTTGTGTGTGAAATCAGCGATATTGTTCTGTAGTTTCCACATTCTGTTGGGTCACCTTTCTTTGGGATGGGAACAAATATAGATCTCTTCCAGTCAGTTGGCCAAGTGGTTGTTTTCCAGATTTCTTGGCACAATTTGGTGAGCACGTCCAGGGCAGCATCTATTAGCTGAAATATGTCAATTGGTATACCATCTATTCCTGAGGCCTTATATTTTGCGATTTCCTTCAAAGGATAATTACCAAAAAACAAGATTTTTAAAAGTCAGTAGCTTTTCTCTGTCTTAAAAAAATGGAAATAGGGACAGGAGGGCCTATTCACAGGAGGAGAAAGCTTTGATACAGTGAAAAAATAAGCTGATAATGGGGCATGGGGCACAAGGCCTTGACCATCTTTCTCAAAGGGCCAGAGGGAGTGTGAATAGAACAGCCCCTCACCACACTCAAGCAGAAAACAGATAAAGAGCCCATAGTCCAGCTAAATGGCACCTCTTGAGCCACACCAACAGCAAGAGGCTCATTTTTTTGTCAACTCCAAACTTTACTCACAGTTGTGGTACTGATAATGGAGTTTATTAAGAAAATAAGTTGGCGACTGGGAGAGGCAAAGAATAGCACCTAATGCAAATCCATGTTTTAGTCCAGCAGTCCCAAGACACAATTCCTCATTTAGTCCAGGCTCCAGTTTCAGTTCAGTAGAGCCGCTTGTGAATTTGAACCACATGCCTTTGGGATGGCAGCTCAGCTTCTTAGCACTAGGACACACGTTCCAGTGACCTGTTTTTTAGGAGCTATCCTGCCATCCCAAAAGTACAAGGCTTGAATCCTCCAGCTTTTCAGCAAGAGAGGGATGGATAAACTCCTGTATGGTTTGCTGCTTCTTAAAACCTGTTGGCAGCTCAACTATGGATTGGTTCCGACTTGACAGTGCATAACATAACTACAACAATCATACATGATTGTCTTCTCCAGCATGTCTTTGATCATACCATACCTAAAACATATTACAGTCTTACAGTAAAACATTTTACCATTTTAGATTGCATTTCCCTTAATACTATTGATTTTGCTTCATCTCACATAATTTAGTATGTTGTCAGTAATAGCCAGTCCTTGGAAAAAGACATCATGCTAAGAAAGGTAGAGGGTCAGAGAACGAGACTATCAACAAGATGAATTGACAGAGTGACTGTAACAGTGGGCTCAAGCATATCAGAAACTGTGAGGATAGCACAGGATAGGCCAAGGTTCCAATCTCTAATTCACAGGGTTGCTATGAGGCATAGTTGACTAGATGGTATCTAACAACACCACATTAGATTTGCGGAGTTTCTGTTACTTGTTTATATCCTTTGACTTTTTTTCTTTTTTGAACATTTTACTATTTTAAAGAGATACCTTATTATTATTATTTTTTTTTTTAAAAAAAAGCTGTGTTTTGGGGAGCTCTGGTGGCCTAGTCGCAAGAAGCTGCAGTGCATTCCCAGAGGTATGTGGTTCAAGTCCACCAGGTGCTCTGCTGGAGAAGGAGGGATGGTTTCCTCCTGTACCAGTCAGATCCAATTTGATGGTATACGCACACAAAATAATAAAATTTTTAAAAAATTTAAAAAACACAAAAAACCATGTTTCTAATTATCCTCAATTTAACAGACACAAAATTGACTATCATTGCCTCCTAAAAGCCAAGGAGACAGTTCTTAATCCACGTGGCTCCTCTGAAGGAGTACATGGTAGGGAGAATTGGGGAGACTCTTGGTCTTAGAGTACAGGATAGGTTTAACCGTCTCAGAGTAGGTTTGCTGAGGTGTGTTCTGGACAAAGGGCTTCTGAGTCACCGACCACTGACTAGAGCGAGTGGTAGGAGTGGAGACAGGCTATATCCATCCATGCCACAACCGGAGACGAGGGCTAGATCCTCCAAAATGTTCTGATCCTGGCTGTCTCCTGTCTACACCTCTTTTAGATCTAAAGAGAAGGTCAGTTTCTGCCCATTGATTCCTGACAGTGGTGAGAGGCATATGAACTCAAGCTACCAAACACCACACTGGAAAAGCCCGTGGCCACAGCTCCTCTGCCACCTGTCCACCCTCACAAGAGGGCAGTCTGGCGGTTGGGACCTACCCTACCAGCACGAGCTAGCACGAGCTAACTAGGTCATTTCTAACTCTTATTGCGTAGGCCCTGAAATTTCTTGAGTCAGATTCTGTGTTAGGGGGTGAGGAGAAACATACTGACATAAGGAGTCTCAGCAGCCTGCCCACAACCCCTACAAAAGAGGCTGGGTAGTGGCTCCCTCCCTCTTACCCACTTGGCCATACTGTTCCTGCTGAAAGCAGAGCCTTAACAGCTTCTTTATACCAACATTTTGTAAGATATCACAGCCTCTCCCTAATGTGTTTTCCTTTTAGTTTTATGATAATATTTTTATTCTAAATCTAAATTTATTAAATTATATACTTTTCTCATCAAAGAATTATGGGTGATGATAATATCTATAAGAACTAATGAGTTGATACATGTAAAAACACTTAAGACTTAACATGTGATAAATAATTACTAATTAATCAGTAAGTGTTAGATATTTTATAATTTCTTATCTGTCTAGGGAGCTCTGGTGGCTTAGTGGCAAGAAGCTGTGCTGCAATCCCAAAGGCACGCAGTTTTAGGCCACTAGCTGCTCCATGGAGGAAGGATGGGCAGTCTCCTTCTGTGCAGTTAATTGCCCCTGAAAACCCTTTGGAGAGTCAACCAACTATGGGTTGGTTCCAACTCTATGATACACAACAAGAAGTAGTCTTACATACTTTTATTAATTTCATATCTACTAGTTTATGAAAAGTAGAATGAATCTTGGCTGAAAGCAGAGAGTGCCAGAAAGATGTTTATTTGTGTTTTATTGGTTATGATGACTGTAAGCAGCATGGAAACGGTTTAGCTGACTTCTCTTGACTCCACAAGGGAAACTGTCCCCATCACCAAGATCCACAGTACACAAAAAATTCTTAGAAGGTCAGAAATTATTTCCCGTGTTCCTGCACCTACTTGTACTAGTTCTAAGACTGATCGTACGTTGTACTAGCTCCAGAAACCATTGCATTGGTCACATAAAACCATACTCATGGTTATGATGTTTATTAGGAACATTGACGGATTACAGCTCAGTTGGTCTAGGTAGCTTTTCTAGAGTGCTTGCAGGCCCTTCTGACTGTCCAGACTCACAGCTTAGGTCACTGTTAGAAAGTTCCCTTGTTAAATGCCACCAAGTCCAAACCAACCCACAGCTCATCCTCCAGCCCTTCCTCCTGCTAGTTATGTTACTTACTTCCTGCAGTCCTTCAGCACACTTGGGTGAAGGCCCCTGACTCTGATCCTATGAGGTAGCAGTCCCAAGTCGGCTCTGTCTCATGTTCTGATTCTTTACGGAGGCCTGTGCTGCTCTCATGCAGGTCGTGGTCTACCTGGTGTAGGAATCAAAGATGTGTGTTACACTCTTTGCTTCCTCTTCCTTGATGGTAGTGAGATTCCCACCTTTACTGCTCACTTTAATTTGGTGGTGTGGGAAAAACTGACCAATTTCATAATGATTATTTCGTTGTTGTTGTAGTGGTTGTTAGGTACCATCAAGTCAAGTACAACTCATAGCAACCCTATGAACAAAAGCTCTGAACCCTATTCTAGTCTGTGCCATCCTCACACTTCATGACACACAAGAGCCCATTATGGCAGTCACACTGTCAGTCCACCTGGTCGAGGGTCTTACACACCCTGTTTTCCCACTCATGTGATGAAAGTCAAAGTCCATGACTAGGGGAGCCATTTTGAAAAATTAACCACAGTTAATGCATGCTGAAGCCCAAAACCATAAAGATCATAAAAGACAAAATGGGACGAAACATAGAAGACCTAGCCGATGGTATAAAGAGTTTGGCAGATATAGTAAGAAATGCACAACCAGGAAAGGATAACATCAATGAATGGGACTTTCAAAGACTAAATCTCCATGTGCATCAAAAACCTTTTCCAACAGGGTGAAAAGAAACCCAACTGACTAGGATGAAAACCATTTGGCAGTGACATCTTGACAAGTGGCTCGGAATGAAAATTCGTAGAGTATTACAGGGCCTCCACAAGAAAAAGTTTGATAACCCAATTACAAAAAGGGCAAAAGATCTAGAAAGACCTTTCACAGAGGAAGATGTTTGAATGACCAACAGACACATGGAGAAATGCTCAAACTCATTGGCAATAAAGATAGGAGATGCAAACCAAAGGTATAATGAGATACCATCTCACCCCAGTAGCAGTGGCAAAATTTTAACAGGATAGCAAGCAATAAATGTTGGAGAGGGTGTGGAAAGATTGGAACTCTCATACACTGTTGATGGGATTATAGAATGATACAACCACTCTGGAAGGCAGTTAGGTGTTTCCTCAAAAAGCTGAACATAGAGATTCCTCATGACTCCGCTATACCTCTACTAGGAATATTCCTCAAGGAAAACAGAACTGAGATACAAATGGAGATTTGTACACTGATATTCATAGCAGTCTTATTCACAATAGAAAGAACATGGAAACAGGGCATATGTCCATCAACAAACGACGACTGGTTAAGAAACTGTGTGGTACATTGACATGATGGAATTCTATGCAGCCCTCAGGAACAACAATTTTTTTAAAATGCTGTTTAATATGGAAGAGGTTAGAGATGATTATGCTGAGTGAATGAACTCAGACGCATAAGCACAAATACTGTATAAAACCATTATTTTAAAAATAGATATCCAGTGGGATATGTGTGGCTATTCAAAGAGGGATGGGGGAGGGGCAGGAGGGCAGAGGGAGGGTAGAGAAGAGGGGAAATCACAGATTAAAGAGTTTGGTGGATGGAAGGAGGGGGGGGAAAATGTACATGAGTGAAGCACAGTTTTTTAAAAAGTAAAAAGATACTTGAATATTAAAAAAATTAAAAATATGGCCATTTTAAAGCATTAAAGCAGAAAGTTGTTAAAGACTAAAGTACCCCCGATCCAAGGCATGATATTTTCAGTTGCTTCTTAGACATCTGAAAATTAGATTGTGAGTACGAAAACCTCAGAAGAGCTGATGACTTTGAATTGTGCCGTAGGAGAAAAGTATTGCATATACAATTGATAGCTGAAAAAAATCTCTCTCGGAAAAAGTGAAATGAGGATGGTCCTTATTTTGGTCATGTTGTCAGGAGAGGCTAATCCTTGAAAAAAAAGACATCAATCTGGGAAAGAGCTTCAAAAGAGAGGAAGACTCTCCCAGATAGATTGATACAGTAACTGTAACAATAAGCTTAGGTATCACAGTGATCCTAAGTGATGGTACTGAATAGGGCAAGGATCAGATATGTTGTTAATAGGATTACTATGAATCTTTGTTAACTTACTGACACCTAAAAAGAACCATTTATTTAGATCTTGGTTTGCCTTGCAGTGAAGTTCTGTAGCACTCACAATAATCAAAAAGTTTAGAAACGACTCTATCTAACTTCCAACACTTTTTATACCAAATGAAATAGGTACTTTTATATAGTCCAGGTTTTAATCGATGATCTCTGTGAGTTACTCATACTCAACCTCATTTAAAAAGACATATGAGCTGAAGGGGCCTGATCTGTTACTGGTGTAATGAGGAATGGTCTCTAAATGCTTATCTGTGAGAATCCAAATTTAAAAAGACTAGGGAGAAGGATTGGCCATCCACTTCTAAATAACAGGTCTTCGAAAACCCTCAAGCACACTTAAACTAGCAGATATGACACTGGCGTCAGAGCCTTTGTACTGGGAGTCTCAAAGGAGGAGGAACAGTTGCAAACAGATTAGTGATTGGAATGTTAGAGGTCTGAATGTAGGAAAACTGGAGATTGTTAAGGAAGAAATGGATCACGAATAATGACATACTAGGCATTGGTAAAATGAAATGGATTGGCAGGTACATCTGAATCAGACATTCATGTGATCTGCTGTGCTGAAAGTGAAAAGAGGGAAAATGAGGTTGCATTCATAGTTAGACCATTTCTCAATCCATCTTGAGTGTTGTGATAGGCCACATATCTTACCACAAGACATGCCCATTCTCTAATTCTGTTTCTCTCTCTCTGTGTGTGTGTGTGTGTGTGTGTGTGTGTGTGAGAGTGTGTGTGAGAGAGAAAATCTAGCTTTTTGGTCCATCTAACTGTATGACTGCCAACCTTTTTTTATTATTATATTGGTTTGCTACAAAGTTTATATACATTGTGTTTAACACTATCCTTCATTCACGTTGTTTCATACAATCATTCCCCTTCATTATGTTTTATAAAAGTCAATCACCATTGAACTAGGCCCACCATTACCCTGACTTTACAGATCTCTGCCATATCTTGCCCATCTCCTCTACCCAACCCGTTCCTCCCACCAAATTGTGTGACTGTATGATTTCCTCCCTACCTATCCTCACTCGTTTCCACCCTCCTCTTCCTTGGGACCGCATACACATTTTACTAGTTATCAATGTCTATAATAATGGTCTTATGCAGTATCTTTATGCAGTATTATGAGACTGAGTTTGTTCACTCAGCATGTTGCTCTCCAGTCTCTCCCAAATTTTTTGGTAATTTCCAAAATCGTTGCTCCTGAGTATTGCATAGAATTCCATCATGTGACTATATGACAGTTTCTCATTCCACTTGTTTGTTGATGAGCATTTGTGTTATTTCGACAATGCAAAAGATTGTGACTGTGTATCATAAAAAATTATGGATAGCAGTGTTACATATGCAAGATGTAAAAAACAGTTGCAGTTTGAACTTGAAAGATATACCACAGACTCCAAAAAAAGCCTTAATTACAGTATGATAGGGGTTCTTAAAGCAGGTAAAAGTGAAAATATTGAAAATTGAAATCTTAGAGAGGCTAACATCATTATAAGGAATGTGCTTTTACCTTTGCTTCTTAAAAAAAACAATTTTGTTTTGTTTGTTCACATATGTATACTTTAATTATCCTCTTCAATGACAGGCCTAATGTATTCCAAGAAAAGATTTCTTCTCAGGTTTTGAAGCACATTCATTAAATAATAACAAGTTGGCTAGAATAGGACTGCTAACGGAATACATTTTATTCACTGTTACGTGATCTCAATCAATAACCTGGATTAGATAATAATTACATTTCTTGTTCCCTGTAATTTATATTCCTATTTGAATGTTAAATTTTTGTTCCTAAAGTTTAAATTTAAAATGGTTTAAATGCTCAGATTAGATATTTGAGCTACAATGTGTTATGTGACATATGATGGATGGAGAAATTGAAATTGCCGAGGATTTCATTTTACTTGAATCCACATTCAACACCCACGGTAGCAGCAGTCAAGAAGTCAAAAGTTATTAGTGCTTTCTATGAAGATAGCACCTAAGCAAAGAAGGAAGCCCCTGCCCCTCCTAAAACTGAAGCCAAAGGGAAGGCAGTAGAGGCCAAGAAGGCAGTCCTGAAGGGCTTCCACAGCAACAAAAACAAAAAGATCCAGTTTGTTTAATTTATTAAGCTTTTCCCCCCTTGTTGTGTATCGTCAAATTGGATCCTATTGCCCCTCCTTCTGCTGCAGAGCATCTGGTGGATTTGAACCACACGTCTTAGGGATTACAGTGAAGCTTCTTGCCATTAGGCCACTAGAGCTCCCTGATGTTAAGACTCTGAAGGCAGCCCAAATACCCTTGGAAGAACTCTGCCAGGAGAAACAAGCTTAACCACTATGCCATCTTCAGATTTCTCTTGACTCTTGTGTTCATTGTGGATGTCAAGGCCAACAAGCACCAAATCAAACAAGCTATAAAGAAGCTCTATGACATTGATGTGGCCAAGGTCAACACCTTGACTAGGCCTGATGGAGAGACAAAGCCCTCTGTTCAACTTGTTCCTAACTGTGATGCTTTGGATGTTTGGGGCGGAGTGGGGGGAAAGGATGATATCATCTAAAATTTCCTCACCAATTAAAAAAAAACAAACACAGCAGTGTGGCACTGTGCAAAGCATCTGGTGAATTTAAACCACTTGCCCCCCCCGGATTGCAGTGCAGCTTCTTTGCCCCTAGGTCGCCAGAGTTGTTCATTAAGTAACTCTTCAACACGCTGAAGAGCAAGGATGTCACTTTAAAGATTAATGTGCATCTGATCCAAGCCATAATATTTTCAGTGGCTTTCTATAGTTGGAAAAGTTGGACAGTGAATAAGGAGTACTAAAGAATTGAGCCGTTTCAATTGTAGTGCTATTGACGAGTATAGAATATTCTATAGACTACAAAAAACAAAAACACTGTATCCAGAGTGATCTTTATAGGCAAGGACAATAATACTCTCATCACTTCGAGCATTTTGTAGTGAGGGGTCAGTCAATGAAATGTGACATCATGCTCTGAAAAGAGAAGAGTCAGAAAAAGGTAAGACTTAACAAGAAGAGTTGACACAGTGACTGCAACAATGTTGAGCATAGCAGAGATTGTAAGAATCATGTAGGATCAAGAAACCTGAACAACAGCAGCTTCCATGGGTGTTGACTTTGGATCCAAGTAAAACAAAATCCTTGGCAACTTCAAACATTTCTATGTCATGATCTTGTTTATTGGTCTGTTTGGGAGGGCTTTTTATTTTATTGATGTTGAAATGTTATCCGTGCTAAAGGAAGTAGCTATTGATCTTTTTCAATCCAGTCCCCTTTGCTTTCTGTAAGCAAAGTGGCAGCATCTACATAATGGTGGTTGATGTCAAGTTTTCCTCAAATCCTGATAATACATTCTTCATGTAGTCCACCGTCTCAAAATACTTGCCTAGCATACAGATTGAGTAGCTGTTGTGAAAGTGTACAACTCTGGTACACACCTTTCCTGATTTTAAGGCAAGTGGTATCCTTATTTTGTTTGAATGACTTTCCTTTAGGTTCATATACAGGTTCCACATGAGCACAATTATATATCCTGGAGTATCTTTTTTTTTTTTTTTTTTCCAAAATGTTGCCCATAAGGTGTTGTGTTTCTTTTTTTCCCACTCTACGGCACATAACAACAACAAATACACTTTATATCACAATAAAAAGTCCAACTTTAAAATATATCTTTAAAAAATGCACAAAAACAAAACCACTAGGGGTTATCAAGGG
This sequence comes from Elephantulus edwardii, assembly GCF_000299155.1. NCBI lineage: Eukaryota > Metazoa > Chordata > Mammalia > Macroscelidea > Macroscelididae > Elephantulus > Elephantulus edwardii. The sequence continues at coordinate 13,295,930 of NW_006399800.1, read as the reverse complement.
GCTTACATGGACAGAGGCTGCTTTTCTTTTTTTCTTTTTTTTTTCAAATTATACTAATTTATTTACAAAATTTGAATACAGTGTTTTCCGGAACAGACTCTTCCAATTTCTCTCAAACCACCCCCCCTTCAAATTGTACAACCCCATGGTTAATCCCCCCCTCCTCATCCCTCTGCTTCCTCCTTCCCCGCCCCTTGGATCCTTAATGATTTTTTTTTAATAATAGAATTGGTTTATTTAGGTTCAAATATCTAAACTGAACATTGAAGCCACTTAAACATTAGGAACAAAAATTTAACAAATTATAGAGAACTTTTTATTATTAAAAATTATGGGATTAATGTAGTAAGAAAGGAAATCTTTGACCATGAAAAAAATTAGCTTCATTGAGTATTTGAAATGGCCAGACCTGAAACATATTAGTGACCTGTGACATTAACAACCTTGGGGAAGATTATTCCTCCCGTTTAAATCCTGATGCTTTAAAAAGCATAGCAGATGTCCTTTCTTTCCTTGATATACCATGGTGTACATAAATCTGTTATATTTAATACTCATATAAAAAATTAAATTTAGGTGCTTAGATTTATATTGAAATAATTTTTAGGAGTAACTTTTGAGTGAAGGTTTGAAAACTATATTTTATTCAGTCATAACCATTTTTATAACATTAGTTACATTTGACTAATTTATTATAATATCTAAATAATTGCCTATTACCTGTGTAGCCTTTTCTGTCACGCATTATATTCTTTTTACTACTCTCTCTTTCCTCTCCCATCCTGGTGACTATAAGAGTAACTTTTAAATAACAATTATAGCACTAATGTTATATACAATTTGTATTTTGAAAATTTTCCAAAACACATCTAGAAATTTTTTGTACGAAATGTAGTATTCTAGTATTTAAAAAATGAAGAGACTTTTAAGTCATCAGTGTGTGAATATGCATACATATCTACCTTTTTACACAAAGACTTTCTACAACTGTGAACTGTTAAATGTTAGCTATAAAATAGAATTGTTTAAATAAAAACTTTAATGAAAATATTTCTAATTTATTAATTTCTTTTCTTTTAGCGAAGAGTTGCCAGAATTCAGCAAATAGAGAAGGACATACTCCGTATACGACAACTTTTGCAGTGCCAAGCAACAGAAGCAGAGGTTAGTATTCTTCTATTTAGAAGTAGAAATATTTTCAAAGGAAAGGAAATGTATATGATTAATGGGACATCATTGAAATGTACCGCTGTTTGTCAAAAAAATGGAGATACAACTTTTTTAAAAGGACATAAATTATCGAAAAACCTTATACACTTTGATTTCTACATAACTTTTTAGATTTTAAAGTTTGTGAAACTATAAAACATACTTTTGACTTCAACTACTGATATTTTATTTACATAAAGCCATATAACCAACTTAATTTTGGTGGTGGTGTTGTGTACTGTAGTGGAAACCAACCCCTTAGCTGAGCCTCCAGTGGTTTTTCAGCGACAGTATGGATCACCCAAGATATTGCTCGTGGTAATTTTGATATTTCCATATAGCAGTTGAGCTTTTTCTTTGTAACTAATCCACAGTAAGTACTGATAATACACCTTTATCTGAGTTTGCTCCATAAACCTCATTAAAAGTATGGCAGAGAGAAAATGAAAAAGCACAAGGAAATCTGAAAAGATAGTGACAATAAAATTTAGCATACTGGAAAGCCAGTTAACTAGGTTAAATGTTTAGGTATATTTTAAAGAGCTGATCCTTAAGTCATGAAATAGCCCAGTTTACGCTATAGATCCCCAAATGTTCCTTTAGATAGCCATTTTAGATAGAAGTGACGATTAAAAGGAGGTAAAAGCAAGATTCAGCACATCACCAGAGAACTGCCCAAAGTGCAGGCTGGGTTTAGAAGAGTCAGTGGCAATATTATATTACAGCTAATGTTAGATGGATCTTGGCTGAAAACCAGAGGAATGTTTATCTGTATTTCCTTGACTATGCAAAGGTATTTATCTGTGTGGATCACAAGAAACTGTGGCTGACTCTGAGAAGAATGGGAATCCCAGAACACTTGATTTTGCTTATGTGAAATTTATGGTTGGACTAGGAGGCAGTCATCAGAACAGAGCAAGGAAACACTGCATGGTTCAAAATTGGGAAAGGTGTGTGCCAAGGATGTATCTTTTCTCCATACCTTTTCAATCTGTGCAGAACAGATCATCCAGGAGGCTGAGATCTATGAGGAGAAATGTGGTATTAGGATTGGAGGAAAACTCATCAACAATCTACATTATGCAGATGACACAACCCTGCTTGCTGAAATATGCATTGAAGCTCATCATCAAGAAAACAAATATCCTTACTCCTGGGCTTATTGGCAGCATCATGATAGATGGTGTGAGAGATTGAAATTAATAACAGCTTCAGCTTGCTTAGCCACCAAGAAATCAAAAAGTGAATTGCATTGGGAAAAATCTGCTGTCAAGGATCTCTTCAGAGTACTGAAGAGCAATAATGTCTGTCTAGAGACTTAGGTGTTCCTGATACAAGGCATGGTCGTTGTAGTTACTTGCTATGCATCAGAAAGCTGGAAAATGACCAAGGATGATAGAAGAAGAATTGATGCCTTTGAGCAGTGGTGCTGAAGAAGAGTACTGAGTGGACTGCTAGGAGAACAAATGGGTTCGTCCTGGAGATGGTGAACCCTGACTGCTCCTTGGAGGCAAGGATTTTGAAGTTCTATCTGACATACTTTGGGCATGTTGCAAGGAGGGACCAGTCCATGGAGAGGGGTATGTTGCTTGGGAGGGTAGAGGGAAAGTGCAAGAGAAGAAGACCCTGGATGAAACGGATTGACTCAGTGACTGAGGTGATGTTGGCTCAAGATACAGCAGGGTTCAGAGTTGTTGTACATAGGTTCACTATGAGTCACAACCAACTCAATAGCACATAACAACAACAAAAGCAGAAGCATTAACTGATGTCAGGTAAGGTGCAGATGCATCCTCCAAAACCATTCCATAACCTTTCCAAAGATGAGACATTTATTTTTTGGGAAAGATAAAACAGTATTTGAATAGTGGTGAGAAACTGCACTGAAATCCTAAAGGCATATCTACCAGCTGCTCTGCGGGAGAAGGACGGGCAGTCTCCTCCCAGGCCATTAACCCTCTGAAAATGCACTGTAGGGTCAGTTTCAACTCAGTGGTTCTCAACAACAACAAACCTTGTGTAATTAAAAGTAGACATGAAATAAGTGGTAATTACTAATTAAATGTTGACATTTCCATCTGGCCAAGATTCTGGAAGAAATAGTACTTGGGTTAAAGAAAAGAGTTCTAAAGTTACACCCATTGAGTTGCTATTGTTACGTGCTATCGAGTTGACTGTGGTTCACAGAGATCCTGTGAACCAATAATCTGGACCATTCCCTGTCCTGTGCCATCCCTGATACACTCAAGTTCATTGTGACAGGTGCTGTGGCATTCTATCTTGTTGAGAATCTTCCCCTTTTTTAGTGACTTTCCACCTTTCCAAGCATGTCTTTTTCTATAAACTGGTCCCTTCTGACAACATACCCGAAGTATACGAGACAAAACATCATTATCCTTCTCAGAAGCACCCTGGTTGCACTTTCTCTATGACATTTTTGTTCTTTTGATAGTCCAGTTAGTAATCTTCTCTACCACCACAGCTCACAGGCATCGATACTTCTGTCATCCTTAGTCGTTATCCAGCTTTCAGATACAAAGCAAGTCATTAAAAAGACTATGGTTTGGATTATGTGCACATTAGGCTTTAAACTGACATCATTGCTTTTCAATATTTTCGAGATGTTCTTGGCAGCATATTTTCTCAATATGCTCTGTTTTTGATTTCTAGACTGCTGCTACCAAGTTTGTTGATTATAGCCCCAATTAAGGTAAAATTATTGATAATTTAAATTTTTTCTTCATCTGTCATGGTGTTGCATATTAGTCCAGTGGCAAGAATTTACATTTTCTTGATGTTGAGAATGAGGATTTAAAAATGTTTAAAGTGTTTAAAATGAGCAAAATCGGTTTTGTCACCTGCATAATTGCAGTGTGGATGGATCTTCCCCTGATCCTGATGCTACACTCTTCATAAACTCTAGTTTCTTGAATGATTTGCTCCACATACAGACTGAATAGGTATGGAGAAAGGAAAGAGTGCCTACACACACCTTCCTGATCGTAAACCATGCTCTGTTCAAACACCACCTTCTTGGTCTAGTTATAGATTTCATGTGAGCACAATTAAGCGTTCTGAGACTCACATTCTTCTCCTTCTCAGCCATAATTTTTTGTGATCCATACAAATGCCTTTGCATATTCAAATCCTTATGGTATTCTTTGCTTTCAGACAAGATCCATGTGACAAAAGCAGTAATATCCCTGATATCATGACTTCTAAATCGAGTTTGGAATTTCTGGCAGTTCTGTGTCAATGTACTGTTGTAACATTTTTAAATAATCGTCAACAAGATTTTATTTGCCTGTGATACTAATGATATTATTCAATACTATCTCCATACCTTTTCAATCTGTATACAGAATAGATTATCCGGGATGCTGGGCTCTATGAGGAGAAATGTGGGGTCAAGATAGGTGGATGATCTATCAACAATCTGCGTTATGCAGATGGCACAACCCTGCTTGCTGAAACTGAGGAGGACCTGATGCACCTGCTGCAGAGGGTCAAGGACTGCAGCCACCAATATGGATTGAGGCTCAATTTCAAGAAGACAAAACTTCTCACCACTGGACCAATTGGCAGCATCAGGAATGGATGGTGAAGAGATTGAGATTGTTCACAGCTTTAGTTTGCTTGGCTCCACAGTCAACACTCTTGGCACCAGTAGCCAGGAAATTAAAAGAAGTATAGAAGTATTGCCATGGGAAAGTCTGCTGTTAGGGACCTCATCAAAGTGCTGAAGAGCAATGGTGTGTCTCTCTGGAGACTAAGGTGCGTCTGATACAGGCCATGGTCTTTGCAGTCACTTGTTATGCATCAGAGAGTTGGACAATGACCAAGGAAGATTAGAAGAATTGATGCCTTTAAGCTGTGGTGCTGGAGAAGAATATTGAGAGTACCATGGACTGCTAGGAAAACAAACAGATTCGTCCTGGAAAGGGTTAAACCGGATGGCTCCTTGGAGGCAAGGATTCTGAGTCTCCGTCTAACATACTTTGGACATGTTGTGAGAAGAGACTGGTCCTTGGAGAAGGACATCATGCTTGGGAGGGTAGAGGGACAGCGCAGGAGGGGAAGGCCCTCTATGAGGTGGATTGATTCGGTCACTGGGATAATCGTGATGGGAGTGTCAGAGACAGTGCGATCGGCACAGGACAGAACAGAGTTTAGGCCTGTTGTACATAGGGTTGCTATGAGTCACAAGCGACTCGACGGCACATAACAACAACAACATCCGCATACTGTAGGATCTCATTTTTTAGGGAATAGGAACAAATGTGGATCTCTTCATATTTCTTGGCACAGACTGATAAGCAAGTGTCGCAACTTTTCTCCTGTTCTATATTCAGTGCCCTCCACAAATAGCCTAGTTAGACCATCCTTCAAGGCAGCTATGTAACTGATAAACTTTTCATTTCAAATGTAGAGCTTCGCTTCGCTTTTCATAGTGAGCCTGCTCTTAAATGTAGGTGGACAGCCAAGGATAACCAGACACAAGAGTGAATAGAAAGAGATACTATGAAAGAAGAAAACTTTAAAAATGAAGCAAATATCAGTATTCTCAGGTTAAAGATAATGAATGCATCCGTATAATTAAGAAATGGATATATTCACAAAAGCATTCAAAAAAAAAGAATTTTGAAGAATTAAATTTTTATAGCAAAAATTAAAAATGTGGTAGAAAATGACTTGAAGATAAGGCGGGAATAAGAGAAAAAAATCACAAAATTATCCTGGAAGGATTTAATTTCAAAATAAAAGGAATTTTAGGAAGAAAATTGTGGAACCCAGGAGAATAAATGATCATAGAGGAAAATTAAAATTAGCCATAACCAAGTGTCATTTTCCAGATAGAGCAAACACTGTCTCCGTTCTCCAGACCACAGAAGAAAATAATTCTTTAACATGGAATTTCATGATAAAATTTCATATCACTAAGCAGAAAGAAAAGCACTGAAAATGAAGAACAGAAAATTACTTTCACACAAAGAAATAGGAATGCAAATATTTTTATGTTTAAAAGCAACACTGAGAAAAGGGGAACGATTTCTTAAATCTTCAAGGATATTATTTTTTTTTTTAATTTTAATGTTTTATAGAGATTTTGGATTTCTGTTCATTCATTGTTGCATTTTTTCCCTGCCCATCTCTTCCCCCCAGTTCGCTCTTCTCTTTGAAAAGTAAAAGAAAAATTTTTTCATTGGTATGCAATCCTCCCCCCAAAAGTCTGCTCCACTATGCAGCCTTCATTCTGGACTCTTGTCATGACCATAATACCCAGTCATACATTGCTTTTAAACAATTCTCTCCCTCATCTGTTTCAATGCAGTATACTTAATTTATCCGATATTTCTCAGTCTCTCCCCAACCCTATCAGTCCCGTTCTTCAACAGTGGCACTATACAGTATTTGTCCTTTTATGACAGATATTTCACCCATCGTAATGTCCTCCAGGGTCACCCATTTTGAATACTATTGCATGAGTTCCTTGTTTTTCAGTGCAGCATAGTATTCCATTGTGTGAATATATCACAGCTTCTCTATCCATTCGTTTGTTGATGGGCACTTAGGTTGTTTCCAACCCTTTGCTATTGTGAACAAAGCCACAATAAACATGGGTGTGCATATAGCTTCTTAGCTGGCAATTATGGTTTCTTTCGGGTATATTCCCAGTGGTGGAATTGCTGAGTCAAATGGTTTTTCTATTAGCAACTTTCTGAGAAAAAGTGCTGTACTGCCTTCCATAGTGGTTGCACCATTTTATATTCCCACCTACAGTGAATAAGTGTTCCAATTTCTCCGGAACCTCACCAGCAGTTGATGTTTAATTTTGTTATTCTTACTGGGGTGAGATGCTGCCTCATAGTTGTTTTGATTTGCATCTCTCTTAGAGCTAGGGATTTTGAACATTTCTTCATATATTTGTTGGCCATCTGAATGTCTTCTTTGGTGAAGTGAAGGATATTATTTCTAAGCTAAAAATTTATGTCTCATACACAAATGAATTGCTATCAAGTGAGAACCAACTTGTACCGTCAGTGGGTTTTCCAAGGCTTTGAATCAGATGGGAGGAGATTGCCACTCTGTCCTGCAGAGCAGCTGCCAGACGTTTTGAACCATCTTTGTTTACCAGTGTGGCTCCCTTTGAACTCAGCATCTCAAAAATTGTCTGAAACTGTATATTGAATTTCAAAGTAGAATTAGAATATTTTTAGATAGGTAAAAAGGTATGGTGTTTTGGGGTTTTTCCCCTTTATGAACTTCAAAAGGAATACATTTTTTACATAAAATGTCTTATGGAGACTTTCTGGCTAAACAAAATTTAGATGTAGAACTGAAGTTTGGCAAGTTGGGATTAAGGAAACAGGATTTACAATACAAGAGAAAGAATGCTCAGAATCCAAAAAATGAAAAATTGAGGAGATTCCAGGAGGCAAGAGTCCAAGAAGATAAAATCAGTAGAGTAACTAAATATTTTTTATTTTATCAAAAAGACAGAAAATATCCACAGAAGGGAAGAAACTGGAGACTGGATATATAGAGATATACAGAAAACCAAATAAAAAGATGACCTTTAATTCAGTGAGCAAGAAAACATTGACAGGGAAAGGGGAAACAACTCTAGTAAATCATTTGTCATAAGAAAGAACACAGTTGGTCAGCATAACCCTACATTCAAAATTATAAGTATTAAAAACTTTAGAAAGTATTTCTTGATATTAGAAATGTTTAAGACAAAATAATAGAGACATCTCATTTTTTAAAAAATTAACTACACATCTGCAGGTATCATGAGTGTATTTCTCTTTATGACTGATTCTATTACTACATTTTGTCAATCGATAGTTTCCACCTTTTAGATTACTTGAATAATCTGTGACAAATAATTAAAAGTATCTATTTTAGTTCCTACTGGTGGTGTAGTAATTAGCAAGTTTCTAATTACTGTGACTAGTTGCTAAAGGCTGTGACTCTCTGGCAGTTCAAATCCATCATTAGATCTTTCAGTCTTGATTTACAGCCTGTAAAGATTGATGGAGGGTCGCAGTGAGTGTGAGTTCAAGAGATGTCTTCAATTTTGAAGAGTATCAGTACTGTACCAATTAGAACAATATTCACTCCAAACACAACAAATTGCCAACTTAGTTTGTAACTCTATTAGCAAATCAGCCTTCACACCAGGCATGAGGGCAAAGGGTGATAAAAACCCATGGTTAATCACAAAGACCAGCCCACTGAGTCCTAATTGGTTTAAACACAATCAGAATAACCAAATAGCTTAACCTGACTGTTAATTAAATATAAACAACCAAGCATCTTACACTTTATTGTTAATGAAATCAAAATGACCTACCTCTGGAATCCAATTGCTTCAAACAAGAGAAAGGGTGTGAAGTGATACCTAATTGTTGTATCTTCCTTATGACTTAATTATAGTGCTGTGGTGCTAAAAAGCGAATAAAAAAAGTTGACAATTTTTGTAAAGATTGTTGTTGTTGTTGTTGCTGTTGTTGCTGCTGCATCAAATCAGCTACAAATCATACTGTGAACAACAGTTCTGTGCCTTGCCCTATTCTTGTGATCTCTGAAATGCTTGAGCTGTTGTTAGTCTCTGTGTTGAAGACAAGCTTCATTAGAATCAGTCTCTTTCCCTGATCTTCTGCCTTTTTAAGCATAATGTCTTTTCCCAAGGAATGAGCCCTCCTGACAGCAAGCAAAAAGTATGTAAAACAAAATTTCTCCATCCTTGCCTCTAATTGTCACCCTTGTTGCTCTGCCTCCAAGAAAGATATGTTTGTTCTTTGGGCAGTCTATGAGATATTCTGTATCCTTTTTCACCACAATTCAGAGACATCATTCTTCTTCATCCTTCCTGCTTGAGAAGCCCTATGAGACAGTTATATTCTGAATTGGAATCAACTCGACAGCAATGTATTAATGACTTTAAGTTGCCTGTCATTCATCCACTCCTCTGTCAGATTATCGTACTATGATGCCCACATGTTGTGATGCTGGGGGCTAGAACAGCATTATTTCCAGTACTAGCAGAGTTATAAGCTGGTGGACAGGTACCAGAAGAGCTGTTAAACTGGGAACAGACTAGGAAGAAGGACCTCACAATCTACTTTTTAAAAATTTTAAATACCAGTTGAAATCTTTTAAATAACAGTGTCTTACACAGTACCAGAAGATGAGCCTTTCATACTGAAAAGTATTCATTATGACTGAGGAATAGCTGGCTCCTCAAAATAGAGCCAGCCTTCATGTTATGGATGGAATAAAGCTTTTAATACCTTCATCTGCTAAAGGGGCATGATTCAGAATGAGAAAAAACAGCTTCAGATATCATTAAGAATCTAAAGGAATTTTTGAAGTATGAATCTAGGAAAGTTGAAAATTATAAAAAATAATACGACATGATTGAAAATACATATCCTTAGATTATTGAGCTGAAATGAACTAGTATTGACTGTGTTTTGAATATTCTGTGCTCACAATGACAAAGAGAAATGACATTATATTCATCATCAAAGAGAAGATTTCAACATCTTCCCTAAAGTACAAGTGCTGTCAGTGATGGCATAATAGCCATATGCCTCCATGGAAAACCAGTTATTTTCTTTTCATTTACACACTAACTACTAGCCAAAGACACTAACTACTAGCCAAAGATTAAGAAATGGAAAATTGTTGTTATTAATGTCTGAAATTGATTACACATGTGAAAGTTAGACAGTGACTAATGATGACAGAAGAAAAATTGATGCCTTTGAATTGTGGTGTTGGAAAAGAGTGCTGACTATCCCATGAACTGCCACAAGAACAGTTAATACATCCTGGATAAAGTGCAACCAGGATGCTCCTTAGCAGCAAAGATGATGAAACTTAGAATCACATTGTTTGAGCATATTTTTAGGAGGCTTGGAAAAAGACATCATGCTTGGAAAGCTACAGGGTCGCAGAAAGAGAAAAAGACTCTGAAAAAGATAGCTTGACATAATGACTGTAACAATGGGCTGAAATATATAAAGATATACAGGGTCACAGAAAGATAAAAAGACTCTGAAAAAGATAGCTTGACATAATGACTGTAACAATGGCCTGAAATATATCATAGGTGATGAGGATGGCACAGCATAGGGCAGGGTTCAGATCTGTTGTCACAGGGTTGCTTTAAGTTCTGTTCAACTCCGCTGCACCTAACAATACAGAGCTCTAGGGACCTAGTGGTAGGTAGCTGTGCTTCCAACCCTAAAGATAGCAGTCCAGATGCAGAACTTTTCATGGAAGAAAGGTGGACAGCCTTCTCCCATCTTTCTCTGAAAACCCACTGAAAGGTTAGCTATGAGTTGGATCTGACTCAGCAACACAAAATAACAAGTATCATTTACAGGCATAGTGAAGAGACGTCACAAAAATTTACAAATAGAAAAGCTAGCATGCCATCTGAGAATGAAATTAGAATTCAACAAAATCATTAAGTGATTGTTCTTTTGTTCTTTTTACTGTTTTGTTCACATTTTATTCTCCCCTTAATTCTTGGTATTACAAATCATACTAGAATTCTTAGACTTACTGAAAAAAGGCATCCTCCCTTTTACCCCAGATCTTTGCATAAGATCTGTCTATTTGAACTCCCTATATCTCCCCCTTTCTTAGTTAACTCCTAGTTATTCTTCAGGTCTCGATTCAGGTTTTTGTTTGTTGGTTTTTCTTCAAACAGCTCTTTTTAACAGAGCTTTTTGCCAAACCCCCAGACCATCTCATATCCCTCTGTTACATATTCTCATAGCACATGCCCTATTTTCATAGCACTTACCAAAATTTTTACTCCATGCTATTTCTCTATTGATTTAATAGTGTTGTTGGCTAGACGGTAATATCTAAGACTGTGTGCACCCATATCTGGTTTTGCTAATACTGTATCCAGCAGCACTTAATACAAGTAATCAATATAGCACATGCTTTGTAATTTTTTTTTTTATTAATTTCAATGAAAATTTACAGAGACTTCATTTCCATTCGTTCACTTGCACTTTTGTCCCCTCCCAACCCTTCTTCCTAGTACACTACCCTCTTGGAAAAGTAAAAGAAAAATTTCTTTCATTGTTTTACAATCCCTCCCCCAGGTCCACTCCACTATGCAGCCTTCACTCTGGACTCCTGTCATGACAAAAATACCTAATCACATATGCCTTTTAAACAGTTTTCTCCCTCATCTGTTTCAATGCAGTATATATTATTGAACCCATCTTTCTCAGTCTCCCCCCAACCCTGAGGTCAGTCCCCTTTTACAACAGTTGGCACCATGCAGTATTTGTCTTTTTGTGACTGAGATACTTCACTCAGCATAATGTCCTCCAGGGTCACCCATTTTGAATAATATTACATGAGTTCCTTGTTTTTCAATGCAGTGTAGTATTCCATTGTGTGAATATACCAGAACTTCTCTATCCATTCATTTGTTAATGGGCACTTAGGTTATTTCCAACTCCTTGCTACTGTGAACAAAGCTGTGATAAACATGGGTGTGCCTATATCTGCTTGGATGTCAGTTATGGTCTCTTTAGAGTATATTCCCAGTAGTGGAATTGCTGGGTCAAATGGTATCTCTATTTGCAACTTTCTGAGAAAGCGCCATATGGCCTTCCACAGTGGTTGCACCATTTTACACTCACACCCACAGTGAATAAGGGTTCCAGTTTCTCCACAGCGTCACCAGCATTTGTTGCTTGCTGTTCTGTTAAATTTTGCTATTCTGACTGGGGTGAGATGATATTGTTGTTTTGTGTAATTATTTTTTCCTTAAATATATTGATACTTCAATTACATTAGTGTCACATGTTTGTGGCTTTAGTAGTCTTGAATTTATTTTGTGTTTAGGTTCATCATGTCTATCTTTACTCCTGTTTATTTAATTGAATTTTACAATTTTCAGATAGCACTTTTTTCTATTTCTAAGTTATTCTGAAACCACTTTCCCCTATCTGCAGCTTATATTAGTATATTGGTGCAGAGTAGATGCTTTTATTCTATTTTTGATCCAGGGAAGCTTGCTTTTTAAAGAAATCGCAGCAGAAACTATTTTGTAATGTGGTTATCCACTGTTATAGCAGATGTTAAGGGTATAATTTTTTATTTTAGAATTTTCTTAGAGCAGATGCATTTTTAATTGATTCTATAAAAGATAGTGGAAAATTAATTTTATTCTTTGATACCACATTGGTATTTTCTCAGAGGTTCTGAAATGGCTGTTTTGACTGGATATTATCTGTCATTTCCATTTCACGTAACAGATGGTACTTGTGTTAGAAGAGGTTATTAATTTTTTTATACCAGATTCTAAGCGCTTATCTTTTGGTTTCTCAGGACTTTTATTTGTAGGAGATGTATAAATGTGCCTGCTGCCTCAAAGGCATTTGTAAGCTTAGGTAATAGTTTCTAACTGTTTTCTTTGCAGCTCCATTAAATGCTAAATCATGTGACCTTGCGGAAAAGACAGTTACTTGTTCTAGTTGGGTTATATTCCTGATAGTGATGTGAGCACAGCTGGTGGAGGATGGTGTTTCTGGGAGTCTCAGAAAATCCTTTGTCTTGTGCAGCTATAATTCTCAGGGGACACACTTCCCTTTCCTTCTACATCGAGATGGTCGACAGCTCACCATTCTGAAGGTTATGAAGTGTAAAGCTCAGCTCCATGCCTTTGTAAATCTGTTCAGTTGCTGCATTCAGTGATTGAAAACAAAAAAGCTGTAGTCTCATAAAGCATACACCATTTTGTGTGTAATGATGTTACCTCCACATTAACAGAGGTCATCTCAGAGCAAGCATGAAGCAGGGGCTCATGAAGCCGAGCGACAGAATGAAGGTCAGGGAGTGGCAGAAATCAGCATGGCAACTTCTGGGAGTGGTCAGGTAAATAAATCTTTTTTGGCTTTGTTTTTAAGTGAGCTATTTAAATTTTTTTTAAAAAAGAGGTCTCCAGAAGAATCTGTAAATCTTGTATTTCTTTAGTCCTGAACGGATTTTGCCAGAAGGATGCATTACTAAAGTGCTTCCAGGTCTCTTTATTACCTTAATGATAATACTTTCAAAGTTTCTTAAGTATATTTCTTATATCTCTAAATTATACATTTCTGAATTAGTAAAAAATGAAGTGGTTTGAATGGAATTATTTTTAAAAAGTAAATATTACTACATTTATGTATGTGATTTGACCTAGTTATTATTGCTTGTATTGAATTTCCCTGTGTTTTCCCTAAGGTATTCTTTGTAAAGACATTTTAATTTTTTTTTAAAAAATTTATAATCATAAGAATTTTATCACAGCAGTCCTCATTTTCTGTTTTACTTCAAGATTACATAAATCTGGAAATCTAAATCTTACTGAAGAAGATAATCCTAATGCTTATAAAAAGTAAAGAGAAATGGGGGAGGAGCAGCTCAGAAAATGAGAGTGAGCATGGTTGCAAATCTCAAAAAGTGATCAGTGCCACTGGTGTGTGCACGTAGAAATTGTTGATTTGGTCTCTTGTGTATATTGTCACACCACAAACAATAACAAAAAAAGATAAAAGGACATTACCTAGATAAGTATTACTATGTCATTTTTAGCAGTCTTATGGATTGTCAGTTGGATTTTTTAAAATACAGAACCATTATCTTGGTAAGCTGCCATCCATTTTCTGTTAGAGGTTTTATTGGAATATGCCCTTAAAAGTTAGAATTTTCCCTTACAGTGTTTTGTATAATCATTAAATACAGTTGATATAAAAATTCCTTTAGTCTTTTCTATGTTATTTTGTTAATGTTATTTCTAAAAATTTGTTTCTATTCATTAAAATTTAAAATTAAAAAATACCTCATTCTTGAGTATTTAAATTTATTTTACTGAGTTGGAAGATGTACTTTGTTTAATGATAACTAGTGAGTTATCAGTTTACTCAGAATATATAATGTGTGGTAGATTAGGACAAAAGCCATTATATTTAAATAGTATTATTCCTATATCTGTCTTGTTGATGAGGTTATTGATTGCCTTTGAGTAGAGCACAACTCATAGCAACCCTATGAACATATCTGTCATGTATGGCAAAATTTTGGGGAAGTTTATATATTTGTAGTAAAGGTGTTGAAAGAAAAAAAGTAAAAAAATTCTTAAAAGAGAAAACACTATAGTTAAACCTACTCTTGGTGAATAGTACTTTATTTATGCACTTCAAAAATCAGACCTATTCAATAAGCTTTAAGGCTCCATTCTTTAAAAATACTAGAAGAAAATATCATGGAATTTTTATAATCAAGTGTTGAGAGCCACTAGTTAGAGACCATTTTTAAAAAAATAATCACATTGAGTTTTAAATCAAATTGCAGAACTTAAGTGTTACAGAAAAAGCATAGCAGAGTTACGAAGCAAACAGAAACCAAAATCATCTTTATGATTGGCCGTAAAGAAAAGATAAAATTTAAAATCTATGTCGTTAGTAGTTGACTAGTTTTTTACTCACATCTATCTCAAATGATAGTATTACAACATGGGGTTTTTAGGCTCTCACCTTTTTGGGAGCAGATCATCCAATCTTCTCTCAAGTCATTGTTAGATATATTTGAATCACTAACCTTTTTGTTAGCAAGTGAGCTTTTAACTGTTGCACAACCAGTGCAACTTTTAAACTATATTCAGTGTTTACCAGTCAGTTCTTTAGAAATGGGAAAAGGGCATGACAACAAAATAAAAATAACTTCTAAAATTAATTTGACTTTTAGTAATAATGGCATATAATTTACAGCAAATTATATTTGTGCAGACTGTTGTCTTGGCAGGGAGTTCTGATGGCCTCGTGAGTAAAGAGTTGGCTGCCAGCTCAAAAGTAGGTGTTTTGAATCCACTAGGTGCTGGAGGGCCAGCTGTGAGCCTGTTCTGAATCGGTGACACACAACATCACATCTCTGGGTGGTGCAAATGGTTAATGTGCTCAGCTATTAACTGAGAAGTTTGATTCAAGTTCACAAAGAAGTGCTTTGGAAGAAAGGCCTAGCAATCCACTTCTGAATAATACCCATAACACTTAGTATGGGTAGTAGTGTAAGGAAACAAACATTCCATATATGCTGGTTATGTTATGTTTATTAGAACAACCTTGCTAAAGAGTGGTTTTGCAATATGTATATGAATTTGTAAAGTACCTAGCCTGTCAGTCCTTATTGCCCTATCAAATACATCCTAATCAGGTCATTGATCAACAGTGCTCAGATTCTATAAAAGAGATTCATAGTATTATTTATAGTGTAAAAAATTAGAAATAACCGGAATGTACAGTAGTTAGTTAAGTAATTGGTTAAATTCTTAATCATCTGTATGTAAACACTTAAAGAGTTCACACTCTGGCATCTGCAGACTTGAGATTAAATCCTATTCCACCACTAACTAGCTGAGAATAACCTTAAATAAGTAAATTTCTCTAAGGCCTAATGTTTCTCTTTAGTAAAATGAAGATAGTAGTAAAATCTAGCTCATAGAATACTTGTAAAGATAAAACACAAGATGGACTTAACAGTTCATGGCATAGTTCTGTTCCAGGTAACAGCTATGGTTTGACTTTAAGAACTTTAAAAAAAAGAAAAAATTTTTAAAAAAAGAACTTTATAGTTATTCATGTATTTCTTTTTAAGTTAGCAGAGATTTACTGTGCCATACACTTTTAAAATTGTGGAGATAGAGCACTGAAAAGGACATATAATTGCTGGCTTCATGGATGCTTTGTAGTCTATCCAGGTAGATAATAAAATGATAAATTATATCTCTGTTTCTGCAGAATTTTGTTGCTTTAGCCTCCAGCCTTGTATAAATTCTTAAAAAACAACATGTTGTTATTAGGTTCCATTAAGTTGAGTAAGACTCATAGCAACCCTGTGAAGTGAAGAGCTGACCTGAACCTTGCCCTGTGCAATTCTCATCATCTCCAGCATACTCAAGCTAATTGCTCTTACCACTGTATCAATCGATCTCATTGGGAGTCTTCTTCTCCTTCACTGACCTTCCATCTTTTCCAGCATGAGAGCTGCTATTTATTCCAACTCAAAGCATCAACCCTTTCTATGGAAAGTCCATGGAAGAACTGCCTTATGGAACTTCCAAGCTGATATCTCAAAGGCACATAGCTCGAATCTACCAGAGATCCCTGGGAGAAAGGCAAGCACTCTCCCATGCGATTTCCTGCCTCTGAAAAATCCACTGCAGGGTCAGCTGTGAGTTCCAACTCCATAGTACACAACGACAGCTGTCTATTAGACACAGACTGTCATATCTTTCTCCTGCAGATCAGTAGATTCAAACCAGAAACCTTTTTGGTTAGCAGCCAAACATTAACAAGGGCTCTTCTGTTTTAATCACAGTGCCTTCTAAAATGCAAATCTGGTTCTATAATTTGCTCATTGTATATCTACTACCCTGATTATATGTGTTGCTTTACCTTCCAGCAGTATCTCTCACTACATGCCCTCATTTCTCACTTCAACTTCAGTTCCTTGAGCATGTCTAGACCTTCCTGCCTGATTTTCTCTTTCCCTTAAAATCTCTTCTGCCTAAGCTCAATTTAAAAGTTAAACTAAAGCTGGACATGGACTAGGGATGATAAAAGGAGAATTGACACCTTCGAGCTTTGGTGCTGGAGAAGAGTATTGAATATACTGCTAGGAGAACAAACAAGATTGTCCTGGAGAGGGTAAAGCCAGGCTGCTCCTTGGAGGCAAGGATTCTGAAGCTCTGTCTGACATACTTTGGACATGTTGCAAGGCGGGATCCGTCCTTGGAGAAGGGAAATCATGCTTGGGAGGGTGGAGGGACAGCACAGGAGAGAAAGACCCTTGATGAGATGGATTGATTCTGTCACTGGGGTAGTGGCGTGGGTGTGTCAGAGACAATAAGGTAGGCAAGAGATAGAGCTGGGTTTAGGGCTGTTGTACATAGGGTCGCTATGAGTCGCAAGCGACTCAATGGCACATAACAACAACAAATGTTAGTTAAACTAAAGTTTAAATGTTCCTTCCTTTGGACATTTTTCTTGAATATAGTATGTACTTTCAAGTGCTTACGTTTTCACAGCACTTAACATATTCAGTGTTCATTTAGTTGTCCACCTTCCTTTTTAAAAGTGTTTCAAGCTAACTATTCTATGGACTGACAAAAGAACTAACAAGTCTAGAAGAAGTGCAACCAGGGTACTACTTAGAGGCAAGGATGGTGAGAGGAAGATTCCCAGCAAGATGGGCTGGACCAGGATCTGTAACAGTGGGCTCAAGCATGTGGGAGATGATGAGGACAGAACAGATTCAGCCATGTTGTACACTGGGTCCCTACAAGCCATAGTCTAGTCGATGGCACCTAACAACAACAGGATCCACATCTCACACTATACACAGAAATCAGCTCAAAGTGAATCAGAGACCTAGGGGTAAAGCCCAAAGCCATAGGATCATACGAGGCAAAATAGGACCAAACTTAAAAGCGCTTGCCAATGGCATAAAACAATAGGCTAGCACACATGGCCAGAAATGCATAACCAGGAGAGGATAAAATTGACAAATAAGACCTTCACAAATTAAGTCCTTTAGTGCATCAAACAATTTTTTCCAGTAGAGTGAGTGATAAAACCTACAGACTGGGGAAAAATCATGGGGCAGTGACATCTGAGAAAAGAGTCTTATAATGAAAGTTGACAGAATTCCTTCAGAACCTCCTCAAGGAGAACTGATAACCTAGTAACAAAATGGGCAAAAGGCATGAAAAGACTTTTCACAGGAGACAACATTTAGATGGCCAACAAACACGTGAAGAAGTGTTCAAAATCACTAGCAATAAACAAGAAACAAATCAAAAGCACAGTGAGATACCATCTAAACCCAGAAGCAATAGCAAAGTTCTAACAGGACAGTAAGCAGTAAATGTTGGAGAGGATGTGGAGAGAGTGGAACTCAAACACTGCTGGTGGGATTGTAAAGTGGTGCAGCCACTTTGGAAGGCAATTTGGCATTTCCTCAAAAAGCTGAACATAGAAATCCTGTATGACCCAGCTATTCCACTGCTAGGAATATACTCCAAGGAAAATAAAACTGAGACATGAAAGGAGATATGTTCACCTATATTGATAGCACCATTATTTGCAATAGCAAGAAAATGGAATTAGTCCAAATGCCCATCAACAAACGAATGTATTGAGAAATTGTGGTCCATTCACACAGTGGAATACCATCCAGTTCTAAGAAACAGTTTCTTAAAAATACTGTATAACATGGAAGAGTCTAGAGACCTTTATGATAGTGAACTCAGTCTCATAAGGACCAAAACTGTGTAATATCATTATTGTAAAAATAGAAGGATAACTAGTTGGATATGTATAATTGTCCAGAATGGAAGGAGGAAATCATGAAGATAGCAGAGTTTGGTGGTGGCAGGGGATGAAGGAGTTCCTGGGAAGATTTAATGGGGACTCTAATAGGAGAAGTAATAATGAGTATAGATCAATGATAATTGATGATACAAAATACAGTGCATATGAATGAAGAACCATGTAAATGTCCCATGGCCAGGTGATGGTCTACTCAGTATCGAGAGTGACAAGCTATTCACCCTGACTCACATTCAGTCCTCAAGAAGCACAGTCCTCCACCTCAAGGCCCTCTCACTGTCATGCTATTCCTAATACTTTACTATCCTGAGAAGCAGCCATTCCTGGCCAATTGTGTGAAGCCAAAGAGTACTGGAGAAACAAACATGGTTTGCAGGAGGTAAAAAAAGCAAAAACAAAAAAACCCACAACAATGTAAATGTAGGATTATATAAAACAATATACATGCATAAATGACACAATATAAATCAATTATTATATGCAAACCATCTCAGTAGCAGTCTGGATAGCAGTCAAGTAAAGGAAGTGTCTAGGATCGTGTTTGTTGTGTGTTACTGTTCTTTTTTCTCCCTCAAAAGTGGGTGGCTCTTGAGTCCTGGACTAAGGGTAGAGGCCAGCTTGAGGATGTGGCTTTAAAAATCCGTAGGATATTAATAAACTTATTAATTTTAGAATTGTTAATTTTAGAATGAATATTCTTTAAAAGACACAGCAAACATTTGTTTGCTGTACTGAACAACTTTTAATTTCTGTGACGCTGAACACTGTTCCACAGTCATGTCAAATACCATAATGGTTACCCATTATGTACAATGTTGAGATGAGCTTCCATATTGATTCATATTGGGAAGCAGGAGTGGCATCCTCTTCCTAAACCACATAACCTCTGGAAACTCTATGAACTTGGAGAAACAACAGTAACTGTGGAAAGGCATTAAATCATTTGTTCATAGAATCACTGAGAGTCGACCGACTTGACAGCAATCAACAACAACAACAAACCAATTTAAAAATTACTGCTCTTGCTCACCATTGCACCCAAAATAGCTAGTGTAGAACAGGTAATCCCTGACTAAAGTATGTGTTTAAGTTATGATGAGCCATACTTATAACCATCATTGTATCTAGAACATTGCATCTTTTGGGAGAAAGTTCTAAAAAAAAAAATCATTTGGGTGACAGGCGAAAAATTTCTGAGTTAATACAACACCAGTCATTTGATGAGGATAAGATGATGACCGAGACTAGTGTTAAAACCATCTCATCCATTTGGCAGGAACATCAGAAAAACTCATCCATGAGTCAGAGATGTTGAAATTTAATATTGCCAATGTTGCACACCTCATAGATCACAAATAAAGAACTTTAAGGGATTTTGAACAGGAATTAAATGCTGATAATACAGTAATAATAACTTACATTGATCAGGTATGTATGATTCAGGCTGTAGTCTTTTTAATCACTTGCTGTCCACTCAGAAGTAAGCAGTGAATAAATTTGACAGAAGAGTTAATGCTTTTGTACTGTAGTATTGAAGTCCTGAACATCCCATGGACTGCCAAAAGAACAAACATGTATGTCTTGGAGAAAATAATGTAGCCAGAATGCTCCTTCGAGGCAAAGATGATAAAACTTTGTCTAACATACATTGGGCATCCTGCTAGAAGAGGCTATTCCTTGGAGAGGGACATCATGCTTGAAAAGGTGGAGGGATGGCAAAAGACAGGAAGAACCTCAACTAGATGGACTGATACAGTGACTGCAGCAATAGGCTTGTTATGGCAAAGATTGTAAGGGTCATAAAGGATAGGATAGGATAGGGATAGGGATAGAATTCAGATCTGTTCCTAGGATTGCTGTGAATCATATACAACTTGACAGCACCTAACAACCACATAGCATCCAGAGAGCAAATAATAATTCACAGTCCTCCTATCATGATTTTTCTCTGTACCCCACTGGCTATGCCCTTTTCCAGTTAGCCAAAGTATCTATATCTAAAAGACAATTGCATCCAGCATTAGTAAGCTCTGTGCTGATATTTTATGGATTTTACTAATAATTCATCATCCAATTCATTTAAGAAATATTTAGGTGTCTGCTTTGAGCCCAAGACTACCACTGATACTAAGAAGACTGCACAGAATAAAGGTTTTATCCTCAAGGAATTTAAATTTGACTCTTTGTCTTAATGGTTGAAAATGACAACAGGGTATCTACCAGTATTTTTGTCTAACTGCATGATATTTTATTGTTATTATTTTTAATCATTAGTTTATAGGCTTAGCTGTGGTCTTTATTTTAGAAGGCTGCCACCTGTGCTCAACATTATACTACCAGTGTAGCACATGGACTATATTTTTATTGTTTCAGGGACTCACTTCCTATCCACAGTTGCATCCTGTGTTTTCAGATACTCACGGAGCTTGCTTTTTTTTTTTTTTTTTAGATGTAACTTTATAAAGAACTTGGATTTCCATTCATTTATTGTTGTGCATTTTCCTCCCCGCCTCCCCTTTTCCCCACTTCACATTTTTCTTTGGGGGAGAAGTTATTTCATTGTTATACATCACCCTCCCCCCCATACCACTTTACTATGCAGCTCTTATTCTGGACTCTTGTCATACCAATAATAGCTAATCCTGTATTCCTTTTATACAGTTCTCTCCCTCATCTGTTTCAATGCCATGTAAATTATTTATCCTGTTTTCTTCATTTTCCCCCAAACCCCATGTCAGTCCTGTTTTATAACAGTGGCATTATACAGTATTTGTCTTTTTTGTGACTGAGATATTTCACTTGGCATAATGTCCTCCAGGGTCACCATTTTGTATATTTCACAAGTTCTTTGTTTTTCAGTGCTGCATAATATTCCATTGTGTGAATATACCACAGCTTCTGTATCCATTCATTTGTTGATGGGCACTTGGGTTGTTTCCAGCTCTTTGCTATTGTGACTAAAGCAGCAATAAATATGGATGTGCATTAATGGAGCATTCTTAATGGATGTACACTCAGTACCTACCCTCAAAGTCAACACTTCATGGGTTTCTCATGTTCTTTGTTGTTGTGTGCCATCAAGTTGGGACTGGCTCACAGCTGACTGTCTAGAAAGTTTTTAGAGGCATTCATTAACGTGGGAGGAGATTGCCCATCTTTCTCCTGTGTTCATTCGTTAACACTTATGTACACATTTATCCAAGTTGTCTTTAACTCTCAACTTCTCTTTACACACATCCAGTGACAGTGACTTAACTCCTAAGCATCCTTTATAGACATTATTGTCTCTTTTTTCTGACCCACCTTAGTTTATATCTTCAGAACCATTAATTTGAACTGTACAGACTCTCTCCCTGATTTCCCATCCTTGACCTCTTTATCCTATCCTCCATATCTTCTTAAAAGATTTTTTTTCTAGTTATGCTAGTTTCCTGCCTGAAGTCAAGTGGCTTCACTATATTAAAGCAAGTGACAAATGAAACACTTCATAATTTAACAAGGTGTGTTCTATCCACCATAAGCTAGAACACTTCAACTTCTCCAATTTTATACCTAAGATAGACCCTTCAATCAACCTCCTACTTCAAAATTCAGAAACTGTCTTAAATGTTACTTATTTTATGAAGCCATTTTTTAAAAAAACCTCATTGCTGTCTAGCTGATTCTGACTTGAAGCAATCGTCCATTTGGGTTTCTATGGCTGTAAATCTTTATGAGAGGAGACTGCTTCTTTCTGTCGGTGAGCCACTTTTGGTTTGCAGCCTGACATTATGCAGTATGCTATTAAGGCTCCTTGTATAGCTTTCAGTAGAGACTCAGCAGCTGGTTGTTTTCCAGTGTTCCCTCCATATTTTATACTTCTGCAGTTGTGCTTAGCATATCACATTGCAGTTATTTAATTTTTTTTTTTTCATTACTTTCTCTAAAAGAAGTTTCCAGGAGCCCTCTCTGTACTTGGAATTTATTGAGGATTTGGCCTATGCAAAATTTACCTTAATTTTCTGGGGACTTGGAGTATTTAAAAAGTTGAACATTCTTCCATTGCTTTTCATCAGTCTGCTTATGTGTAACTGACTGTGGCTATATGTGTTTTGATCTGTGAAAAAAATACTACTACTAGAATTTGTTCAGTGTTTGGTTATTTTATATTCTATTTAAATGCTCTTTTGTGACAGTCTTTTTCTTTTGTTTGATCTACTTAATAAATTTGTAGGTTAAAATAATTTTGGACAGTTAAAATATTCTTATTCTAGTGGCATATTTGCTTATCCTAAAAACAGATTGTTTAGAGTAAATTAACATGAATGTAAATATTTTTATCTATAATCTAAAATAGGCTACATAAAATTTGTTTTCTTTTCTAGAGTTCGACTGCACGCATGGAACATGACACAGCAAGTGTTTTGAGTTCTAGTAGCACACACTCTGCTCCTCGAAGGCTTACAAGTCATCTGGGAACCAAGGTAACAGATTTTAAACTCATGTTCCTAATACTTCAGTAAAAATTCTTCGTATCCATCTTCAATTCAACCAGGACAGAATTCTGATTTCATCACCACTGTCATCTGTTAGGGAGCTCTGGTGGCATAGTCCATAGGGAGTTGCACTGCTAACCCGAAGGCAGTCCCTCTGGCAGTTCACATACACCAGCAGCTCAGAGGGTAGAAGATACACAGTCTCTTGCCATGTGGTTTACAGCCTCCAAAAACCTGCAAGGAGGTCAGTTATGCATTGGTTCTGACTCAACGACAGTGAGTGAGTGATGAGTGAGTCTGTTAAATGATTCCTGTTTTGAAAAAAGCAAAGGCCGAGTTAAAATGAAGATAGATAGATAGATAGATAGATAGATAGATAGATAGATAGATAGATAGATAGATAGATAGATACGTTTGGTTGGGGGGTTTTTTTTTTTTCTTTCCTTTTTTCCCAGTCTTAATCATCTGTTTTTCTACAAGTATCCTAAGCTTCATCTAAACTGTTTACTTGGTATTTCCTGACCATTTCTAATGGTCTTCTGCCTACATGCCTTGCCTTAGTGGTACACACCTCCCCTTTTTGCTCTGACATAAAATGCCCATCAGAATTCTTGTCAGCCATCAGATGGTTTTTCTTGAGCTCTTCTTTTTACTTCCCCAGCAGAGGATCTAGTGAATTCGAACCATGTACCTTTGGGATTGCAACACAGCTTTTGCCACAAGGCCACCAAAGCTCCCTGCGCTCTTTTTGAAAGGGAATTTTCTTATCCTTAAGTCCTTTATCTGCCCCATCCAACCCATCTACCACCCTACAATCACTAGGATTTGCATGAAACTTCCTTTTTGAGAACAAGATCTTTTTTAAAAAAAAAATAAATATATTATTCTTTTGTGCATGTACCGTCAAATCAGATCTGACTGGTACAGGAGGAGATTGCCCCTCCTTCTCCAGCAGAGCATTTGGTGGATTTGAACTGTGTACCTCTGGGATTGCAGTGCAGTTTCTTGCCACTAGGCCACCAGAGCTCCCTGAAAACAAGATCTTTTAAAAAAATCTTTTGTAGCATTTAGCACAGCACAATGAGTATTGAATAGTTACTAACTGACATGGTTAGTATTACCCATTATTGGTAAATGACCTTTCCTAGGTTATTATAGCAATTAGCAGGACTTGAGAATAATACCTTTTGAAAAGAAAATTTTTTCATTATTATTTTGCAACTACAGACTACTGTTATGTTGACCAAGATAAAATTCTAATGTTACTGAATAATACATTTTAAATTAAGTCTTGGGAATTTTTTATGCTTATTGCATTCTATATCATTTTATTTTATATTCATAAACTCATGTCTTAGATCAACATTAGTTATTTTCAACAACATTTTCTTAGAACCTTTAAGCAAAGTGTTACTGAAATAACTAAGGTTGATTTAGGATATGAGTTTTGGAGTACTTAGTGATCATATCAGTAGGCTATTTAATATTTTTTATAATTGAACTGTAGCTACGAGACTTCTTTGTATACCAGTATACTTATTTGTATATTGTGCTAGAAATTTTATATATATTATCGCTGATGCCGTGACGTATTTTTATCTGTCTTATTTAAATGAGTAGACTGAAGCAGGAAAAGTTCAGCTTCTCTGTCATTAAACTGGCACACAAACCCAGATTTATCCATCATCAATAAACATCTAAAAAAGATATAAAGAAAGCTATAAAGAAGATCTAATAACAGTATGAAAACCAGCAACCAGAATACCATCCCAGTTTGAAATGATTAGCATACTAGTGGTACATTGTTTTTAACTCTTGGCTTCTGACAGAAAGTTTGAGTGCAGGAGCAGCTCCGTGGGAGAAAAATCTGTTTCCATGAAGATTACAGCCTTGGAAACCCTGGGGGGGGATGGCAGTTCTTCTGTGTCTTGAGTTGGAATTGATAGCACTATTTTTGGTTTTAAGTGACTTGCGTGTACTGCCTTATACATAAATGGCATTTAATCTTTACAGCGGGGGAAAAACCTCTTTAGTTATTCCTACATTTGTAACATAAAATTGAAGCTCAGAGAAATCAATTTACCAGTATTATAGAGCTAAACTGCAAGTAGAGCCAGATTTGGAACCCAGATCTGGTAGAAGTCCATTTTTCTAAAAGTATGTATGTATGAACAACATAAGCACTATCAGCAAGATAGCTCTTGTAGGAACCTGCGTTGGACATTATAGGATGTTTAGCCTCATTTCAAGGGAGAAAGTATGATTTCAGCATTATTTTATAATCTGATAAGAATTAATGATGGCTGAAAACTATGTAGCAAATTCTGTTGGTAAATAATATTAGTAAATTATAATATTACAACAGCGTGTGTTTATTGATTGTAGTTATAAAATTAAAAGAATTTGTAAATATTATCTAGAACTAGATAAAGCACATTCCTTACTCTCTGTGTGTGTGTGTGTGTGTGTGTGTAATCATTTGATTCCCATTAATCAGTCATTATAATCATTGCTCACCAATTGATTGCCAGATAGCCCTTTCTTTATGTAAGAAACTACTTTTTCTTTCAACATTCTATACAATAACCATCCTATTTACTCATATAACAAACTGATGATTATTGAATGGATTTTGAAATAATTCATTTTCTCATCTTAGAAAGGTGTGGGGGTTTTTGTTTTTTAAGTTAGTCACAAAAATATCCCATTCATCACGTCATTGGGTTTGGCTTTTGGATATTAAAGTCATAATTTTGTTTCTAAACTCATTTGGCCCACAGGTGGAAATGGTGTATTCATTGTTGTCAATGCTTGGTACTCATGATAAGGATGATATGTCACGAACTTTGCTAGCTATGTCTAGCTCCCAAGACAGCTGTATATCCATGCGACAGTCTGGATGTCTTCCTCTACTCATCCAGCTTTTACATGGCAATGACAAAGACTCTGTATTGTTGGGAAATTCCCGGGGCAGTAAAGAGGCTCGGGCCAGGGCCAGTGCAGCACTCCACAACATCATTCACTCACAGCCTGATGACAAGAGAGGCAGGCGTGAAATCCGAGTCCTTCATCTTTTGGAACAGATACGCGCTTACTGTGAAACCTGTTGGGAGTGGCAGGAAGCCCATGAACAAGGCATGGACCAGGACAAAAATCCAAGTACGTTTTCTATAGTATGTGTCATAGTGCATGTTATAAAACAAATGTAAAATCTTCAGAAGACTTTGAGTCAGTGTATTGTCTTGTAAATAGGCACATGGATTCATGTTAGCTTGCTCCTCTGCCAACTGGAGTTAAGCTAAAGGCTAAATTCTAGGAAATTCTGCTAAAGGAAAATGGAGTGTTTATCTAAGCAACCAGAAAAGAAACACAGATCAAGAGTGACAGCTAGACCTATAGCTCAATAGAGGGTAATTTTATTATCAGTTTACTTCATTTTTCAAAGGAAGTAAGACAGAAAAGTGATTACCCATGATAATGAGTAGATTCAGCTATTAGTTTGTATATCATTCTACTTAGTGGACACAGTTTTATGTTGTATCTGGTATCTTGTTTGGTCCATATAACAGCCTATGGAAAAGGGAAGGATGGGTATCATTTCCATTTTACAGATGAATAAACTGAGGCTCAGAGGAGCTGAAAGATTTGTTCATGGCTTCATAGCTAGTAAGTGGAAGCAGGAACAAAGGCCAGATCTCCTGGCTCTTAGTCTCATGCTCTTCCTACTGCATCGTCCTGTCCCAGGAGGTAGGCCCAGTTTCTAGGGATGATGCCATCCCCCTTTGCTCAGGGAAATACGCTTGCCCACCAGCCCCTTTCCTTCAGGAGTAGGGAACAAGATAACTGAGACCCCTGGGAACATAACTTACTTCATTCCTTTAGTGAAGAGCTAAAAGCAGTAAGTAAGGTAAAGTCCTCCTTTCCACCAGACAGGAACTTGTCATGCAGATTGAGATTTATAGACCCAGTATTTTTGATCTAGCAATGGACTTAACATTTTCCTTTATTTAACCTTGACATTACATTTGTGGTCTAGGGAAATTCAAAGATAAGTAAATACACATAGGACCAGTCTATTGATTTAAAGAGCAGAAGGAGGAAGTGATGGTGGCAGCATAATTTATGAAGCTATATAAAAACAACTTTTGTAGGGAGCTCTGGTGGCCTAGTAGCAAGAAGCTGCACTGCAATCCCAGAGGTACATGGTTCGAATCCACCAGATTCTCTGCTAGAGAAGGAGAGGTAATCTCCTATACTAGTCAGATCTGTTTTGACAGTACATACACACAAAATAATAAAAAAGAAAACAAATTTTTTTTTAAAATTACTTTTGTGGTTGGTTGTTTTTAACTTAAGTCTGAAGGAGGATTTATTTTCTGTCTGAAAATTTCAAGCACAAGTAAAAAAGCCGAGATAGTGAAGTAGTCATAATCTTTGGTAACTGGAAAATTTATTATAATATCCTTTGGAGGAGGAGGAATAATAAGGATGTAAGGGGGAAGACACTGCGCGTTTAGATTTTCTTTGGTTGTGTTGTCAGGAGGGACCAGTCCTTGAAGAAAGACCTCAGGCTGGGAAAGGTAGAGGGTTGAAGAAAGAGAAGAAGCCCCTCAACAAGATGATTGACACAGTGACTGTAACATTGGGCTGGAGCATATCGGATGATGAGGGTTGCTCAAGATAGGGCAGGGTTCAGATCACTTGTTTATTCATAGGGTCACTTTAAGTGGTAGCCAACTCAGTGCCACCTAACAGCAGCAATCCACAAGTACTCAGTGATTCACATTTTGTGATTCACATTCACTCATTACCTGTTTTCAAATAAGCAGTCTGCACTCATAGTACTGTTAGAAATTGACTTACTGTGTTTGCCTTTTATTATTATTTCCAGTAAGATTTGAAACTGCCCTTGGCAGTTGTTTATAGAGGTACCTTTTATTGCAAAGCTTTTCTCTAAGTGCTTGCTGTTTATTACTTGTCTATGTAGTAAGCCTAGTCTACTAGGTATCACATTTGTGTACCACCATGTATGCTAAGCCACACCCAACCATGGTTTAAATAGAAAGTGTAAGCGAAGTTAAAACTGATACTGTCCTCTTTTGTAGTCACCATTATTTCATATTAATAATTTTTCAGTCACAGTATAAACCTGCAGGGCACTTAACTCTTAACAGACCTGGTCAAGGCAGATGAATGATTAACATTTTCAAGAGAAAGCACTATTTTCTATTCTCCTCGCCTCCCCTCATTTATTCAGTAATCTTTGGAAACAGGAGTGGCATCCACTTTCTAAACAACATGCCTCCAGAAACTCTATGAACTTTGATAAATGTCAATAGTTGTAAAGGGCTTCAGGCCTTTTGTTCATAGGATCTCTGATTCATTCTTGTCTCAGAGGCAGTCAACATTACTGTACATTAGGGACATATTAGTTATCCCTGTATGCTTTTAAAGTATTTTACCATTATTGCTTTTGAAATAGCAAGGTATTATTGTTTCTTTCCTTTTTCTTTCTCAGTGCCAGCTCCTGTTGAGCATCAGATCTGTCCTGCTGTGTGTGTTCTAATGAAACTTTCATTTGATGAAGAACATAGGCATGCAATGAATGAACTTGGTAAGACAGAAATGTTTCTTAATGTCATAAAAGTGTACTGGGTGAATTTTAAATTATGGTAGAAATTTATTGTAATAAATGAAGTTTTTGATCATTGATAAACTAGGATATAAAGCTACTCACTCCTGACTATAGCAAATAGTGAGAGCCTGGTTTCTAAAGGAGAGAAGATCGTGAATCATAGATACCCTACCCTAACATAAA
This sequence comes from Elephantulus edwardii, assembly GCF_000299155.1. Classification (NCBI taxonomy): domain Eukaryota; kingdom Metazoa; phylum Chordata; class Mammalia; order Macroscelidea; family Macroscelididae; genus Elephantulus; species Elephantulus edwardii. The sequence continues at coordinate 13,267,017 of NW_006399800.1, read as the reverse complement.
CTAACTTGGATTTTCAGTGTCTTAGCTAAAGCTTGAAAAAAATCATATGGGCTACTTCTTACACCCACTGCCAGTGTGTAGACCCTTGTGACAATTGTCAAGGAGGGTAATTTGATTTATTTTTAAATGTAGTTATTCATTCCATTGTTTGGGCTTTTTTACCAGTTATTATAGAACTTAGCTTCTGGTGAACTTCAAGAAATATTACTAAGATTCTTTTATTATTACAGTTAAGGTTTCTCTTTATGGTTATTAGTGCTTTACTGGATATTCATGATAGTAACTTTAAAATATTTAATGCAGAAAAATAAGATCTATTTAAATTAGAAGTATCCCATTAATGTTGAAAGGATTTCTCTTTCAGATACATTTGTCACACACCCAGTACCCCATTTTTCATATAAGCATTTTTCTTTGATTTCTAGGTTTATTTTGCATATGTGGTATTTATAAATTACTTCATGCTAAGCCACCTCATGTGAACTGGATCTGTCTAGTTATACCATAAGCAAGAAGCTGACACTGAATTTTCCATCTTTGTGTAGCTGTGCCCTTGCTTTTTTGTGCTATTTATGTGACATTACATTCAGTTCCCGCTTTGTATTCCTACCACCTCATTGTTATCATTCATCATTTATCTTAAAAGTGATTAAGTCATGAGATTCATTTCAACACAGAGAACCTAAACAGCCAAGGATAAGTGTTGCCTCCTTCAGAGTCATCACTTTGGGAGGCTGTGTACTTTGTGTTTTCAGGCCTGCCTTCCAGCCTTCCTTTTCTTCCCATAAACCTTACCAATTGGCCCACCTGACTCTCTTCTTCCCCAGCTTTCTATGGAACTGAGTATGATCTTAGGGGATTTTTTTTTTCCTTCCTCAGTACAGTCCAATTTCTAAAATTTTAAAGTTTGCCTTTTTTGGTTTTGGGGGTTTTTTCTAATCCTAATAATAATGAGAAGGGAATAAAAATAATGAATAAACAGGAAAATTAATCCAATTTTTAAAACACCACAAGTTTTTACATAATGTCCCTGTATTCCATTGGACTGTAGACTAGGACTGACACAGTAATCATCTGAATTTGAAAGTAAAACGTAGACTCAGTATTTGTTCCTCTTCCTTCTTCAGGTAGGAAGGCTACCCGGGGCATTTCATCACAGGAGCTAGGGCAGGGGCTTTCAGGTGAGGAGCAGGATGGGGCCTCTGGGGGTGTGACTGTTGGGGACATAGCCAAGGGGGATTACCTTCTTACTCAGCCTCCAAATTTGCATTGGGGTAAAGGGAAGATCAAGCTTGGCATATTGGGGCAGATAGTATACAACACACAAATTATCTGGTAGCGAGTGATAAGAAAGTCTCAGATATTTGGTAAAGGGAAATTCCCAAGCCCACTCAGGTAAGCCTGTCACTTGTCCATACATGAAGATCATACAGCTATCCCGATCTCTTTACATTTATACCTATTAGTATTACAAATGTTAGATTATTATATCAATCAGTTCTGTCCTGGAAACTGTGCTAAGTGCTAGACATAAAATAACTATGGCATAGTCCTGACTTTCAAGGAACTCATGTTATGTTCTACATTAGTGTTTCCGAAACCAGATCATAATGATCACCAGAGGCACTTCTCAAACCATGTACATTATCTAGCTTGCAATGGCTGAGTAACGCAGGATCTCCAGGGAAGAATCCTGGAAATCATCTTTAACAAGTGACCAAATAATCCAATCTATAGAAAACTGATGGTGGGCCCCTGATAACTTGTTTTAGAATGAGGCATTTCATGCTAATGGGGATTATTTAAAAGTAAGTAAAATGAAAAGAAAGAAGAGAAAAAACAAACCCACTTTTAAAAATTCTCATCTCTTCATTATCTTTTTGGATGATAATCTAATTAAGGCCTCTACTGAATATCATTTGAGGTAGCTGGTCCTCTTATCTGTAAGATTATAATGAAATGCCTGATTAAATAATACTTTGGTCCACCTAGACCAGTTTTCTCACATTGATACCATGAAAATAATAGCACACTTATCATCTTTGGATTACCTGAAAACATCTTATTTTTTAATTCTGTCAGACATGACTTTGCACCATATTTTTGTAAATCTGTTATCATTTTAGCATATGGATTATATTCTTTGCCTTATTAACATTCACTGAAATCTTTGATTTGCCAGAAATCTTAAAGAGCTCCCTCTTCCATCTATATTAGATAAAACGTCTTTTGAATTTTCTTTAGCTATATTCTTCATGATCTTGCAAACATTTGCTATATTATTCTTTAATCCCCATTTTCACAATCAAATCTTACAATGTTTCCTTTATCCAGGCAGTATTATTTATTTAACTCTTTGATCATTTAGTCCCTTCTTGGAAACCATATAGCTAAATTTTCTAAGTATCCAAAATATTGTTACACCAGGCATGTGTAGGTTTTATGTCTCTATAAAGCTTTATAATTGTATGTTTTGTGTTGATGTTACTTTTCTTTATAATACTTTATATTTTGGTAGTCTCATCTGTCTACAGCAAGTCTGTAGCGCTCCCAGGTTTGTTTCCTGAGTCAAGATCCTCAATTCTTTTACTGATTCCTCTTTAGCCTAGTGATTGATGGGTTTTCTTAGCACTTTAGAATCAATCAATCTCACTCTCTCTCTCTCTCGGCAATATCATCTACTAGCAGGGCATCATTTACACTATTTTTTTGTCTCAAATTTTAGAAATTATCAAAATGCTTATCTGATGTCTTAAATGTTTTTTTATTAGACATTAACTTCAGATGTTGTGCTGTGAGGTTGGGTGTTGTTTTTTTTTTCTCACTTAACCCCCAAATCACTCTATTCTCTGAGTTTTCTTTTCTTAAAATGACATCCTGAAAATCCCAGTTGCTCAAACCAGAATTTTGGAAGTCATCCATGATTCCATCTTTATTTCCCACATCTAGTAGTTTTACTTCTTAAAATATATTTCAAATCACTACTCTTCTTTTCATCCTCAGTCCAAGCTGCTACTCCCTATCCCTAGTTATTCTTTCCCTTGCCCAAAATTTGGTCCGTAAGGTCTTACATATATCACCTGTACATCCTCATATCCTCTGTGCTCTTTCAGGCCCAGCGTTCCTTACACAGGCTCACTCTTCTGCTTCAGATGCTGCTTTGGTGTTCCTGCTCTGTCCTCTTTAAATACTCACTCAATTTACCTTTTTAGTCTCAAATATTCTTTCCTCATCTTTTTTCCTGATCTTTCAGACTGATGTAAAATCCTCTGTTATCTTGCTCTGTTTCTCTACATCACACTTAATAATTTTAAATCTGTAAGATCCTTGAAGATAGTGGCTTTATTTTCTTCATTGGTTATATTTCGGTGGGTAAACAGCTTCCCAAATTAATTTTCACTTACCTACATTCAAACTCTGTCATCTCTGCTAGCCAGAAAGCCTTGAAATGTGTTCCTTAAATTTCTTGGCTTGGAATTCTTGCCCCAAAGTAGAATTTTATCTCATTTACAAATTTGCTGATTCCTCTGCTTACTGACTCTCTCAGATCATTTATAAAAATACTAAATGTACTTGTTCTCTTTCAGAAGAAGGGCCTGTTTAGACTCCTAGTGTGCAGAAATTTCCTGTTTATCTATATTTATTCTCTTTTTTTTTTTTCTGTCAAAAACACTTCTCTGTTACAAAACAATAAACCAGTTTCCATGGTCCCTCACTATTCTGAATAGCCTCCATCTGCATTTTCCTTTCTTTTTTGTTCATTCTTTCATCATTTTGCTTCACCTTTAATTTCTTTTTTTCTCCCTCCTTTGTGTCTTTCCCTTTCTTTTCCTGTCATTTACCTTTTTAATGGTTACCATTGTGGGCATGATTGAACATATCCAGTGGTATAAAATCACATTAGAAAATAATAAATCTTAGCCACAACTGTTATTCAGTATGAGTGAATGTTAAAGATAAGAAACTTTTAAAGTTTGACTAGATATTTTTCTTTTAAAAAACTTTGCTTTGTGCACAGTTTCATTTAAAATTTTAACGTATTCCTAAAGACAGATAAAATGGTGTTAAAGTAGTAAGATTACACAATGTGTGACAGTAAAGAATATAAAGTCCTACTGTTAAAATACATTAAGATTTATTGCTTAATTTCAGAAAGATGTAGTAGTCAGCTTGGAAAATTTTACCCTTCTCCATCATTGACAAGAGAACAGTGTATAAAGGCTGGTGGGTGGAGAAATTGGCATAGTTGCCAGTTATACCTAATAAATATATAAAATCCTTTTAATCATTTATGTGGCTTTTAATTCTATAGGCAAATTGAAAAGATTTATTCACATTCTTTGAGATTTTTTTTTATTCCTGATATTTAAGCTACCTCCTTGGTACCAGTTTGTTTTACTTTAGATTATTGGTTGGTTTGTTTGTTTTCCCTCTTCCCTTTTTAAATTAGGGGGACTACAGGCCATTGCAGAATTATTGCAGGTGGACTGTGAAATGTATGGGCTTACTAATGACCACTACAGTATTACATTGAGACGATATGCTGGAATGGCTTTGACAAACTTAACTTTTGGAGATGTAGCCAACAAGGTATGTTTTACCCATTTCTTAGGCATGTGCTAATTTACTGCCCTACAAACTATTTTTATTGATTTTCTTTTTATCACTCTCTCCATTAAGCACTAATAAAAACTGTACTTCACATCCCACTGCATACCCTTTCTCCTTCAGTTGTCTTGATGCTTAAACAAAGGCAAAATACATCTACAAGCACACACAGTAGAGATTCTATTTTATGTAACTGCATTAAAAATGGAAAATACTCCTCTTAGGAATGAGAGCAAAAACTGGACAATCCTGTGGATCAAGACAAATGTTTCAAACATATTGGTTCCATTCAAATAACTGGGCCTTACTTTAAAACTCTTTGCTTATAATTCTTATTCATTTATTTAATTTTTCATTTTGACAAGAGAAAAATATATGGTAACAGATTAAAATGATACTTGTCTTTCATGTATGTCCTCTGGTCCTATATCTTTTAAAGATAAAATATTAGTTATAATTAAATGAGACCATTAAAACTGAGTGAAATAGTAAAAGCACAGTTTCGGTTCCTGTCTAATGAATTTCTGCACCATGTTTTCATTTGCAGGCTACTCTGTGCTCTATGAAGGGCTGCATGAGGGCACTTGTGGCTCAACTTAAATCTGAAAGTGAAGACTTACAGCAGGTACTAATTAAAATTTCAGTTATTTTCTAGAAAATAAGTTAATATTCTCATTAAACTATGACTTATTATTTAGTATCTCTTCCTTACCTTAACATCAAAATAAAGGGAGATATTTATGTTGTAGAAATTCATTTGGACACCACATTATAACATTTAAGAGAAATTTATTAATAGAGTTCTACTCTTAACCTCTAGCATTTTTACAGTTTTCTTTTTAAAAGAAATAAAAATAATTTTATATATCTGTTCATTTGATTAATTTGCAGGTTATTGCAAGTGTTTTGAGAAATTTGTCTTGGCGAGCAGATGTTAATAGTAAAAAAACATTGCGTGAAGTTGGAAGTGTGAAAGCATTAATGGAATGTGCTTTGGAAGTTAAAAAGGTACCTTTGAATACTGTGGTAAAGTTTTCATATATGGACTTTCCCTCTTTTTTTTGGACAGAAAAAAAAATTGTTTACTTGTTGCTTTGATGTATCTATCAGGATTATTATCTATTTTTCACTCATTTACAGAGAGTAAACAAGAGTAAGGAGAAAATAGAGTTCTTAAATTACAGACGTTTGTCATCTGATACAGTGAAAAGGGTGGAAATTGTTTCTTTTTTTTAAAAAGTTCAAAAATACAGTTGATTATTTTTGTACCTTTTGTCATTCTCCAGACATTGTTTGACTTTTCTGTCACCACTTACTACCGGAAAGGGCTCAGAGGTGTGGGAATTTCAGTTTCTATTATTTTCTTTTCTTTTTTTAATTAAATGGTGTTTTTATTAATGATTTTTAATGCAACATGCTTATTTTTACAGCATATTCTTTCCATTTCATTTTTCCCCATTCATTCATTATTGCATATTTTCCTCCCTGTCCACCCTGCCCCCTAGTTTGTTTTTCTCTTTGAAGAGAACAAAATTCATTGTTACACAATCCCTCCCTCCTAGTCCACTGTCCACTTTAATATGCATTTCTTTTTTTGTAATCTTGTCATTAAAATAATACCTAATCCTATATTGTATGACCCCTTTTTAAAATGCCCTGTCACACACCTGAGATTTATTACTGCTGGACTTCTCTTACTCTCCTAAACCCATAGCCTATATTCTCCTTCAGAACATTTCAGAGAAAGCAAAAAGATTCTGTGTTTTGTTTGTTTATCTGTGTGTTATATCTATAAAACTCAAGAAAATCAACGGGAAAGGAATAATTAGTAAGAAATTTTTAACACAGGGACTAGTTATAAAGAAAATATTCAGATATATTTAAGGCTTACATAATAATGATTTTAGACACTACTGAAAGGGGTAGAAGATTTATACTGACATTTCTATGAAAAAGATAAATGGTCAGTACATACACACAAACACAAAAATGCTCAACATTCTTACTTATCTCGGAAATGCACTTTAAAGCTATGACAAGATACCATTAAAGATTTGGTTAAAATATTGATCAAGTATTGGCAAGTGGAGCAACTGGAACTTGGACAGTTAAAGTTTGTGGAAAAATTGTGCAGAGGGTTCATTACCATTGACCACCTTTCCTCATACCACCATCCCCAAGCACATTATTTCTTTTATTCTTATCTTGCATTTGTATGATACATAGTTAAAATAGGTAAACCAATATTAAAACTTTAGTATTACCACCTAAATTTCATTGTTAATTGTGCTCACATTCACTGTTTATTTGATACAGTTCTGTGCATTTTTACAAGTGCACAGTCCCATGCATCCAACATTATGATGTCATAAATAATAGCTTCTTGTCCCTGAAATTGCCCTTGGCTCCACCTATTTATTCCTCCTTCTCTTGAATCTCTCGCACTCATCTTTTCACTACCTCTACAGTTTTGCCCATAGAAGAATAGTTTTTTAAAGATAAATTCTCCCTAAATTCTTCCCTAAGCTTTTAATGCAAGTGCAGTTTTAGAATTACTAGCCTGTGAGAAACACATAATACTCTGTACTGATTTGGTCCTGCATCAGGTTCACAATACAATTTCTTTGTTTCTTTCCTGCATTCAGTAGAGTAGTCACAATGGGCATTCTCTTTTCTTTTTTATTTATTCCTCTGTCCCTTCTCAACTTCATTTGCTTGGAAGGATTAAGAGCACTACTTTTCATATCGCACATGTGCAGTACCACTTTTAACAGCGTTCGCCTGGCTCGTGCTCTTTTACACAATAGAAACGAGCCATTCCTTCCCATGCCCTCTGTCTCAGGTTTGGCTGTTTATTCAGAGCTGTTGGTCTCCCTTGTCTCTCTCTTCTCTACTGGATGGTTTGGAGGTGGTTTTTTAAATTTGAGTTGGTTTTTTATTTTTTCAAATTGTGATGAATATGTACAGGCTAAAGCTTGCTCTAGCTTAGTAATTTCTACCTGTACAATTTAGTGCATGTACACTGGTATTTCTCTTTGTCAGGTTCACCCCATTCCTTTTTGTTGTTTTTATCAAATGATACTTTATTGTATCTTTTTATCTCTAGTAATTCTTTGCCAGTAAACATTTGGCAGCACCACTGTTGATGTCTTGTGGGTAGTGGCTATCAATGTTGCAGTCTACACAGCTGGATAATAGTTCCAGAGAATTCTCTGGCTAAAGATTACTATCCCTTCTGAAGGCAATCCTGATAATCTCATCAAAAGTGATATTTCCATTGTGCTTAGTATTTTTCTGCTTCTTTCTGTTCCTGGTGAAGGGTTTGATGATTTAGTCCAGAGCAGAAGACATCTCAGTCCGAACCTATTAGTTCCAAATAGTCAGTTTCACCGTAATCCTTCATTCCAGCCACCCAGTTGCCTTAGCAATGTTATTAACACGTTTTTTGGAGACAAACCTTGCAGGCCAATCTTGAAGGCTTGAGTGGACTTGACACCAATTTTCCCACACCAGCAGGTGCGCTAGCACCTCAGATGAATGAATTTTTACCTTATTGGAATCAAACGTGGACAGTGTAGCAGTGGTAGCTGCTCTCAGCTAAATTCTGCAGGCTTCCAGGCTGAAAGCAAGTTACACATACAGTCTTGCTATCCTTCTCCAAATCATTCCACTATTAACCCAGACTTAATGGACTCTGAGCATAAACCCCCACTTTCTTCTCTCACCCCTGTAGTTTGTATATATTTGTTTATATAAACGATAGGCAGTCCTTATCCTTTTACGACTGACTGACTTCACTCAATGTGATGTTTTCAGGACTCATTTGTGTTACTACGTGCCTCAGGACCTCATTTATCTTTTTTTTTT
>NW_006399800.1:13254119-13255256 GCF_000299155.1 Elephantulus edwardii | reverse complement strand
AGATGGCTGCTCTTTTATTAATGAGACATGAATTGTGTCTCAACAGAAACTAAATGAACATTTCAGAATAAATTATTGCTGTATGTAAACTATTACTGAAATTGGTATTTGCTTGAAGGTTCTTATTTCACATTTGTATTAATAATTGTCAAAAGGGCCTCTTTTGAAAACTTGTATAAATTTTTTCTTCAAAGTCTATGCATTAAGAGTTTAATTCCTCTTACTGTAATAATAAACAATTGAAGAAGAATGTTGATTACGCAGTGGCACTTAAATATTCTTGAAATTTTTTTTCATGTAACTAAGTACTTCCTGATATTTAATATTTCTCCACTTAAGTTTTCTTTTTCTTGTGTCCACTGGATTTCATTTAAAACAAAATATTTAGCAGTGTGTACAGTATTGAACACAAGATAAGGCATCTGACATGAGAGACCCACATACTTTCCTTTTTCCTAATAGGATTCTGCATTGCTTATTTTTAGGTATAATTAACCTTTCTCAAGCTTTACAATATAACTCTTCCTCTTCATTTTCTGCTGGATCTGGAATAAAAGTATTTATCATTATGTTATGGCTGAATTCCAGCAGTCAATATTAATTACCATTTGGCCATGCTAAAATAATGCAAATCAGAAGAAACTTCAAAGGCAAAAATCTTGTACCATTAAAATTGTCAAAAGAATATTTAAAAATATCTGCCTTTTAAGCAAAATTTCTTGTGGACAGAACCCCAGGATGTGTGTTCATATTCCCTCCCTTCATGCTTGAAAAGATGGAGGTCAGTGAAGGAGGAAGATTCTCAGCAAGAGGAAGCAACACAGTGACTGTAGCAGTGGGTGGAGAACATCCGAGATGGTGCAGCATAGGGCAGGATTCCGACCTGCTGTATAGCAGTGGGCTGGAATACATCAGTGATGGTGCAGGATTCAGACCCGCTGGGTAGCAGTGGGTGGAGTACATCAGAGATGGTGCAGGATAGGGCAGGATTCAGACCCGCTGGTCACGAGTCATTGTGAATCATAACCAACTAGATGGACAATTGGCAGAAACATGAAGGAAAGTAATAGGCTAGTTCACAAAAATCCTTTTTATAACTTCTTCTGAAAGATCAGAAGATGACAGAAATGCTAAGTT
>NW_006399800.1:13243452-13254019 GCF_000299155.1 Elephantulus edwardii | reverse complement strand
GTGTGTGTGTGTGTGTGTGTATACCATCAAATCAGATTTGACTGATACAGGAGGAAATTGTTCCTCCTTCTCCAGCAAAGCATCTGGTGAATTTGAACCACACACCTCTGGGATTGCAGTGTAGCTTCTTGCCACTAGGCCACCAGAGCTCGCCAGATCTCATTTATCTTTACGACTGAATACTGTTACATTGTGGGCATAATCCATTGTTTATCCATTCATTTATTGGTGAACATTTTTGTTGTTTCCATATTTTGGCTATTGTGGAAAGTGTTGCAGTGAAGTTGGCATATGTGTATGCTGAGTGCCACTGCTTTCACATCTCTCAGGTATATGAGTGTCAAATGGTAGTTCTAGAAAGTGCTCAGATGATGTCATAGGTTAGTGTTGTAGAGAGTAGGTAACTGTTGGGCTGCTAACTGAAAGATCAGTAGTAGCTCAAACCCAAGGGCTGCTTCTTGGGAGAAAGATAAGGCAGTGAACACCCATTAAGATTTACAGCTTCAAAAACCTGATAAGAGAATCAACTCCCTAGCAGTGAGTTTTGAGTGGAAGAGTTGCGCTTTTTGAAGAACTGTAAAACTTTTTCACAGTGGGTATACAGCTTTTTGTTCCCACCAGTAATTAGATGACATTTCCAGCTTCTTCACAACCTTACCAGCACCTACTGTTTTCCTTTTTTTTTTTTTTTTTTTTTATCTAAAAGGGAGTGAAGTGGTCTCTGTCTCCCTGTTGACTAGTTAAGAAGCTCTGGTGGCATAGCCCATAGCAGGTTATATGCTGCTGACCCGAAGGCCTTCTCCAGCAGTCTGAATGCACTAATGGCTCCGAGGGAGAAAGATGGGAAAAATCTACTCCCGTGAAGATTTACAGCTTCAGACCAGATGGAGAATGGCTATGAATGGGAGTCAACTTGATGGCAGTGAATGAATGCCTCATGATACTGGGCATCATTTCATGTGCTTGTTTTATGTTCCACCTGTGCCTAAGAACCCCAGGAACTTGAAGATGAAAATAAATTCTCTATTGCTTCTAACTTCTGTAGTGTTTCATTTTTCTCTTAGAACCAAAGCCCAGAGCAAGTTACTTGCTGTATTTATTATGTGGACATATTTTTTTCAGCCCCTCTGCTTCTGTTAGAACTCTCTCTTCTTGTTAAGTGCCATCAAATAGATCAATGTCAGATAACAATGGATTGAACCTTGCCCTATCCTTCACCATCCTCAATCTGTCTGCCATCCTCCAGACCATGGTTGCAGTCATGTGTCAGTCTATCTCTTGAAGGGTCTTCCTCTCTTTTGTTGACCCTCTAGCTTTCCCACAAGCAAATCTTTTTCCCAATGACTGAACCCTTCTGAAAATATGCCCAAAGTTTGTGAGACAGAATTTCACCATCCTTACCTGTTTGTTCTTTTTGGCAGTATTCAATACTCTAAACCAATACCACAATTTAAAAGCATCATTTCTTCTTTGGTTTTCCATATACATTATTCAACTTTCACTTGCATAAAAAGCAATTACTAATTCTCTGGCTTGAATCAGGCCCACCTTAGTCTTTAAACTGGCAGTCTTACTCGTTAGCACTTTGAAGAGGTTCTTGACAGTAATTTTGCCAAATGCAACGTGTCTTTTTGACTGTTTGCTACCATCGATGTTGGTAATACAGGTCTTATATTTCTACAGAGCTGCTTTCTCCATGAAATACCTCATTTATTTTATTAAATTCAAGCTGCAAAATAATCATACATTTACAATACTTGGTTTTGTCTCTATTCCCCTCCCCCCCCAAAATAATTTGTACTTTTAAAACAAAGCATGTATCAGTTTGCTATGTTGTACCCTGTAGGATGGTCCTTAATTGTGAGAGGCACAAAATCAATTTCTAATGCATGTTTGTTCCTTTGTAGATGATACATAATACAAAGAAATGCTAATGTTAGAATCATGACAAGTTTTGAGCGTACTCGGTGTTTCTCCCAATAAAACCAATAAAGAACTTGGCATATGGGGGGATCTTTCTCAATTATAATTTGACAGTTCACTATGATACTGTATATTAAAGAGCTCTGTTTTTCTTTTTACCCCTTTTTTTGTACTTTATTTTGTTAGAAGGTTTAAAATACTGAAATTTTCTAGTATACTTCCGTATTTTTTTTTTACTTTTTATTAAGGTTTATTCTTTTTAAATCAACCTCACATTGGTATTTATGTGTATTTTTTTATGCAAACAAAACTTGGTGCATACCATTATGCAACTTGAATCTTCATTTAACAATAGTTAGGTCTCCTTCCAGATTGGCATTGGAGGTTTGTTCTGATTTCCATTATTCTGAAAATGTGACTTTTTTAATAATACATATCAATACTGTTCCACTTTCTAATAATTCTATGATGTTTATATCTTCTTGGAATGAAGTTCAAAACTGTCATTAGTTTAATAATGTGTTCTGCTTATTTCATAGGACTATAACTAACATAATTTGTTTTATACTTTCTAAAAACTAGCGATTTTTAGTGAAGATTCCTGTTTTATCAGTGAGTATGTAGGCAATATGGAAGATAAAAATGTAATTTATTCAACATAGATAGAATGTAGTCAGTATAGAAGTAAACATAGACTTTGTCAAAGACAAATTCCAACTCTAGGTAATACATATTTGTTTTCTTAGGAATCAACTCTCAAAAGTGTCCTGAGTGCCTTATGGAATTTGTCAGCACACTGCACTGAGAATAAAGCTGACATATGTGCTGTGGATGGTGCACTTGCATTTTTGGTTGGCACTCTTACTTACCGGAGTCAGACAAATACCTTAGCCATTATTGAAAGTGGAGGTGGGATACTGCGCAACGTGTCCAGCTTGATAGCGACCAATGAGGACCACAGGTATATACAGAGTGTTCTGTCATTTTTTAAATGAATTTATGTAGAATTTATTCCCTAATTGTAAGCAGTGATTTGTATAATTACAAATTACAAAGGTCTAAACTATATTTATTATAGTGAAAATATAATTTCTAGTTTAACTCATTAATACATGTATTGTAATAAATAAGTGTTCGTAGTATCATGAAGGAATCTAGTGACAGTTCAAAGATATAACACCCCATGTGGAAGGAAAAAAAATACAATCACAAATACTAAATTGGAAAAAATCTCTTCCTCACTGCCTCTGAAAACCTGCCAGAGGATCAGCCACGGGTCAGTCCTGACTCGACGACACCACAGCAATAACAAATAGTTGTTAGTATGGCATAAAGGAATGTCGGCCTTATAAATTAAATTAGTTGGGGAAAAAACACAATTTATGAGTATGACTTAAAAATCTTAACATCAGTAATTAAGGAACATAATCATTTACAGGGTGCACATTTTCAGAACTTGAACTCTATTATGTCAATAAAAATATGGTTTTGTTTCACAGCATATTTGCCTATTGTCCTCTCATTTTTAAAAGTCTGAATACTCCTTTTCAAAAGGACTACCAGATACTTTTATAGGAAGAGCTTCTGAAGACTGTAAATGTTTATTAAGTATTTGATGCACAAACTACAATAGCTCACTCTTCTATACAAAGAAGACTCCTTAAACACACGAAGCACTCAGTTAATAACTAGGCTACTGAAGCTTATCATGCACTCTGATGAGTCAGTTTGTAGGGTGGAGGACAGTACAAGAGAGGAGACCCTGGGTGAGATGGATTGACTCAGTGACTGGGGTAATGTGGGTAGGTGTGTCAATAAGGTTGGCACAGGATAGAGCCAGGTTCAGAGCTGTTGTACATAGGGTCACCATGAGTCGCTTGTGTTGAGTCGCAGGCAACTCAGCGGCACATAAGACAACAATGCTGAATAGGCCATCGTTAGACTTCAGTTTCCCAAGCATGAGGGCGAGCATGAAACAGAGTCATTTTCCTTTAAGTCCCAAGATTCAGCATGTTGATTCTCAACCTTTCTCTTTCAGTCTTTAAAAAATTTAACTCACTTTCTTTTAAAAATAACAATTACACTTATACCTTACAAAAGTACTTACAGGGGATGGATATCAGTATCACAAAAATCCAACCAGAGATACAGGAATTCCTGCCAAAAGTCAACTGATTTAGTAGCTTTCAGTATGCTCCCTAATTACATGGGTCACCTAGGAAGTATAAATAAAGGTGTGGGGTGGGGGGGAATCTCTTAAGTTTTCCTATCTGCCACATGTAGAATAAATGTCCACAGAATTCCTATTCAGCATAATCTTTCATGATAAATTTCTAGTCCTTCATTTAGTGAGTTCTGCCGTCAGGTAAATAGAGGAAATGTATCTTCTTTGAAAAAATTTTTAAAGCTATTAGATGATGAAAATAGATAAAGCAGAGTAAGTTAGAATTAATCCTTTCCATCAGACAGAGAAGTATTTTAAAACAGGAAACATTAAGTCAGCAAAGAAAAAGCAGAAGAGATGTAGAATGCCTGGAATTTATAGAATAATTTGGTATATTTTGTGCCATATATAATTTTAGTACTTGTCTTTTGATATAAATTGTTGAATGTTGTTTTACTTGTGAATATACATTACCTTAATTTCATGGTATCTTATTTTTATTTCAGACAAATTCTAAGAGAGAACAACTGCCTACAAACTTTATTACAACACTTGAAATCTCACAGTTTGACTATAGTCAGTAATGCATGTGGAACCTTGTGGAATCTCTCAGCAAGAAATCCTAAAGACCAAGAAGCATTATGGGACATGGGGGCAGTTAGCATGCTCAAGAACCTCATTCATTCAAAGCACAAAATGATTGCAATGGGAAGTGCTGCAGCTCTAAGGAATCTCATGGCAAATAGACCTGCTAAGTATAAGGATGCCAATATCATGTCTCCTGGTTCAAGTCTGCCATCTCTTCATGTTAGGAAACAGAAAGCCCTCGAAGCGGAATTGGATGCTCAGCATTTGTCAGAAACATTTGACAACATAGACAATTTAAGCCCCAAGGCTTCTCATCGTACTAAACAGAGACACAAGCAAAATCTGTATGGTGACTATAGTTTTGACACCAATCGGCATGAAGATAATAAGTCAGACAATTTTAATGCTGGAAATGTGACTGTCCTTTCACCGTATTTAAACACTACAGTGTTGCCTAGCTCTTCTTCATCACGAGGGAGCTTAGATAGTTCTCGTTCTGAAAAAGATAGAAGTTTGGAGAGAGAGCGAGGACTTGGTCTAGGCAGCTACCATCCAGCAACAGAAAACGCAGGACCCTCTTCAAAGCGCAGTTTACAGATCTCCACTACTGCCCAGATTGCCAAAGTCATGGAGGAAGTGTCAGCCATTCATGCCCCACCAGAAGACAGAAGTGGGTCTACTACTGAATTACACTGTGTAACAGATGAGAGGAATGCACTGAGAAGAAGTTCTGCTTCCCATACACACTCAAACAGCTACAGCTTTCCTAAGTCGGAAACGTCAAACAGGACCTGTCCTATGCCTTATGCCAAATTGGAATATAAGAGATCTTCAAATGATAGTTTAAATAGTGTGAGTAGCAGTGATGGTTACGGGAAAAGAGGTCAGATGAAACCTTCAATTGAATCCTATTCTGAAGACGATGAAAGTAAATTTTGCAGTTATGGTCAATATCCAGCCGACCTAGCCCATAAAATCCATAGTGCAAATCATATGGATGACAATGATGGGGAACTCGATACACCAATAAATTATAGTCTTAAATATTCAGATGAGCAGTTGAACTCTGGAAGGCAAAGTCCCTCACAGAATGAAAGATGGGCAAGGCACAAACACATAATAGAAGATGAAATCAAACAAAACGAACACCGGCAGGCAAGGAGCCAGAGCAGCACTTTCCCCACATATAATGAGAGCACTGACGAGAATCACCTCAAGTTCCAGCCACATTTTGGACAGCAAGAGTGTGTGTCCCCATATAGGTCAAGGGGACCCAGTGGTTCGGAAACTAATCGAGTGGGTTCTAATCATGGAATCAATCAAAATGTAAACCAGTCTCTGTGTCAGGAAGATGATTATGAAGATGATAAGCCAACCAACTACAGTGAACGTTATTCTGAGGAAGACCAACATGAAGAAGAGGAGAGACCAACAAATTACAGCATAAAATATGATGATGAAAAACATCATGTGGATCAGCCAATTGATTATAGTTTAAAATACGCCACAGATGTCCCATCCTCACAAAAGCCATCCTTTCCCTTCTCAAAGAGTCCGTCTGGACAAAGTACTAAAACTGAACACATCTCTTCAAGCAGTGAGAATACAACCACACCTTCATCTAATGCCAAAAGGCAGAATCAGCTTCATCCAAGTGCGGCACAAAACCCGAGTGCTCAGACTCAAAAAGCTGCCTCTTGCAAAGTTTCCTCTATCAACCAAGAAACAATTCAGACTTACTGTGTAGAAGATACCCCTATATGTTTTTCAAGGTGTAGTTCATTATCGTCTTTGTCATCAGCAGAGGATGAAATAGGATGTGATCAGACAACACAGAAAACGGATTCTGCTGATACTTTACAGATAGCAGAACTAAAAGAAAACAGTACAACCAGATCAGCTGAGGATCCAGTGAGTGAAGTCCCAGCAGTACCTCAGCACGTGAAAACCAAACCCAACCGAATCCAGACTTCAGCTTTATCTTCTTCAGAACCAGCCAGGCACAAGGCTGTTGAATTTTCTTCTGGGGCCAAATCTCCATCAAAAAGTGGTGCTCAGACACCTAAAAGTCCACCTGAGCACTATGTTGAGGAGACTCCACTGATGTTCAGCAGATGCACTTCTGTCAGTTCACTTGACAGTTTTGAGAGTCGCTCATTTGCTAGCTCTGTTCAGAGTGAACCCTGCAGTGGAATGATAAGTGGCATTATTAGCCCCAGTGACCTTCCAGATAGCCCTGGACAAACCATGCCGCCAAGCAGAAGTAAAACCCCACCGCCACCTCCTCCTCAGACAGTTCCGACTAAACGAGAGGCATCTAAAAATAAAGTCCCAAACACTGAAAAGAAAGAGAGTGGGCCGAAGCAAGCTGCTGTAAACGCTGCCGTTCAGAGGGTCCAGGTTCTCCAAGATGCTGATACCTTATTACACTTTGCCACGGAAAGTACTCCAGATGGATTTTCATGTTCCTCTAGCTTGAGTGCTCTGAGCCTCGATGAACCGTTTATACAGAAAGATGTAGAATTACGAATAATGCCTCCAGTTCAGGAAAATGACAATGGAAATGAAACAGAATGTGAGCAGCCTGAAGAATCAAATGAACACCAAGAAAAAGAGGCAGAAAAATCTGTTGACTCTGAAAAAGATCTATTAGATGATTCAGATGATGATGATATAGAAATACTAGAAGAATGTATCATTTCTGCCATGCCAAGAAAATCATCTCACAAAGCCAGAAAGGCGGCCCCGGCTGCTTCCAAAGTGCCTCCCCCTGTGGCCAGGAAGCCAAGTCAGCTGCCCGTGTACAAACTCCCACCGTCACAGAACAGGGTCCAGGCACACAAGCATGTGATGCCCCGGGTTTATTGTGTAGACGGGACACCTATTAACTTCTCCACAGCTACAGCTCTAAGTGATCGAGCAATAGACTCTCCTCCACATGAATTAACTGGCCAAGGGGTTCGAGCAGGGGCCCAGCCAGTTGAATTTGAAAAACGAGATACCATTCCCACAGAAGGCAGAAGTACAGATGAGGTTCCGAGGGGGAAAACTTCATCTATGACTATACCTGAATTGGATGACAATAAGACAGAGGAAAATGATATTCTTGCAGAATGCATTAATTCTGCTATGCCTAAAGGGAAAAGTCACAAGCCATTCCGTGTGAAAAAGATAATAGACCAGGTCCAGCAAGCCTCAGCATCTGCAGCCAACAAAAACCAGTCAGAAGGCAAGAAAAAGAAACCGACATCTCCAGTAAAACCTATGCCACAGAATACTGAATATAGGACACGTGTAAGAAAAAATGCAGATGCAAAAAACAGTGTAAATGCTGAAAGAACTTTCTCAGACAACAAAGATTCAAAGAAACAGAATTTTAAAAATAATCCCAAAGACTTCAACGATAAGCTGCCAAATAATGAAGATCGAGTCAGAGGAAGTTTTACTTTTGATTCACCTCATCATTATACACCAATTGAAGGAACTCCTTACTGCTTTTCAAGAAATGATTCTTTGAGCTCTCTAGATTTCGATGATGATGATGTTGACCTTTCCAGGGAAAAGGCTGAATTAAGAAAGGGGAAAGAAAATAAGGACTCAGAAGCTAAAGTTAACAACCACACAGAACTAACCTCAAACCAGCAATCAGCTAATAAGACACAGGCTGTCCCGAAGCCTCCAGTTAACAGAGGTCAACCTAAACCCGTCCTGCACAAGCAGTCCACTTTCCCTCAGTCATCCAAAGACATGCCCGACAGAGTGGCAGCCACTGATGAAAAATTACAGAATTTTGCTATTGAAAATACCCCAGTTTGCTTTTCTCGGAATTCGTCTCTGAGTTCTCTCAGTGACATTGACCAAGAAAACAACAACAGCAAAGAAAATGAGCCTATCAAAGAGACTGAGCGCCCTGACTCACAAGGAGAGACCAGCAAACCTCAGGCATCAGGTTATGCGCCGAAGTCATTTCATGTTGAGGATACCCCTGTTTGTTTCTCAAGAAACAGTTCTCTCAGTTCTCTTAGTATTGATTCTGAAGATGACCTTTTACAGGAATGTATAAGTTCTGCAATGCCAAAAAAGAAAAAGCCTTCAAGATTCAAGAGTGATAATGAAAAGCATAGCCCCAGAAATATGGGTGGTATACTAGCAGAAGATTTGACGCTTGATTTGAAAGATATTCAGAGACCAGACTCAGAACATGGTTTATCCCCTGATTCAGAAAACTTTGATTGGAAAGCTATCCAAGAAGGTGCAAATTCCATTGTGAGCAGCTTACATCAAGCTGCTGCTGCTGCCTGTCTCTCCAGACAAGCTTCATCTGACTCAGATTCTATCCTTTCCCTGAAATCTGGAATCTCTCTGGGGTCACCATTTCATCTTACACCTGATCAAGAGGAAAAACCTTTTACAGGTAATAAAGGCCCTCGAATTTTAAAGCCTGGAGAGAAGAGTACTTTGGAAGCGAAAAAGATAGAATCTGAAAATAAAGGAATCAAAGGAGGGAAGAAAGTTTATAAGAGTCTGATTACTGGAAAAGTTCGATCTAATTCAGAAGTTTTAAGCCAAATGAAACCCCTTCAAGCAAACATGCCTTCAATTTCTCGAGGCAGGACAATGATTCATATTCCAGGAGTTCGAAATAGCTCATCAAGTACAAGTCCCGTTTCTAAAAAAGGCCCACCCCTTAAGACTCCAGCTTCCAAAAGTCCAAGTGAAAGTCAGACAGCCACTACTTCACCCAGAGGAACCAAGCCGTCAGTAAAGTCAGAATTAAGCCCTGTTAGCAGGCCAGCTCCCCAGCCAGGTGGATCCAATAAAGGATCTTCTCGATCAGGATCTAGAGATTCCACGCCTTCAAGACCTGCCCAGCAGCCCCTGAGTAGACCTATGCAGTCACCAGGGCGAAACTCAATTTCTCCTGGTAGAAATGGTATCAGTCCTCCAAATAAATTATCTCAACTGCCAAGGACATCATCCCCTAGTACTGCTTCAACTAAATCCTCAGGTTCTGGGAAAATGCCATATACATCCCCAGGTAGACAAATGAGCCAACAGAACCTTACCAAACAAACCAGCTTCTCCAAGAATGGCAGTAGCATTCCAAGAAGTGAGTCTGCCTCCAAAGGGCTAAATCAGATGAGTAATAGCAATGGATCTAATAAAAAGGTAGAACTTTCTAGAATGTCTTCAACTAAATCTAGTGGAAGTGAATCTGATAGATCAGAGAGACCTGTATTAGTATGTCAGTCAACTTTCATCAAAGAAGCTCCAAGCCCAACCCTCCGGAGAAAATTGGAGGAATCTGCTTCATTTGAATCTCTTTCTCCATCTTCTAGACCAAATTCTCCCACTAGGTCCCAGGCACAGACTCCAGTTTTAAGTCCTTCTCTTCCTGATATGTCTTTATCCACACATTCGTCTGTTCAGCCTGGTGGATGGCGAAAACTCCCACCTAATCTTAGCCCTACTATAGAGTACAATGATGGGAGACCAGCAAAGCGCCATGATATAGCACGGTCCCATTCTGAAAGTCCTTCCAGACTTCCCATCAACAGGTCAGGAACTTGGAAACGTGAACACAGCAAACATTCATCATCCCTTCCTCGAGTAAGCACTTGGAGAAGAACAGGAAGCTCATCCTCAATTCTTTCCGCTTCATCAGAGTCCAGTGAAAAGGCAAAAAGTGAGGATGAAAAACACGTGAACTCTGTTTCAACAACCAAACAAACTAAAGAAAATCAAGTACCTACGAAAGGGACTTGGAGAAAAATAAAAGAAAGTGACATCTCTCCCACAAATTGTACTCAGATCACTTCCTCAGGTGCTACTAATGGTGCTGAATCAAAGACTCTAATTTATCAAATGGCACCTGCTGTTTCTAAAACAGAA
>NW_006399800.1:13233185-13240492 GCF_000299155.1 Elephantulus edwardii | reverse complement strand
TGTGTGTGTGTGTACCGTCAAATCAGATCCGACTGGTACAGGAGGAGATTGCCCCTCCTTCTCCAGCAGAGCATCTGGTGGATTTGAACCATGTGCCTCTGGGATTGCAGTGCAACTTCTTGCCACTAGGCCACCAGAGCTCCCTTTCTTCCAATATTTTTATTGAAAGAGATGGAATCTAGATCAGTTAGAATAAAAATTCCTTTGGTTCAAGGAAAAGCAGTGAAAGAGAGGGTGCCTTCCACATATCAGCTCAGGAAACTACACCTCAGCCAGGAGAAGGGCCAGTCGGTCTGCACTGTCTATTAAGGACTAAGTGGACAGACTTTATTGAGAAGATGGCTATGAACTAGTAGAAGAACAAATCTTGTTTTAGAAACACAAGAATGCTAGCCAAATATTCCCAGGTTTTACATGATAAAAATGGCATACTAAATCCAAAGCACGTGTTAATAGCTAAAGTTGGAAGTTGTCCCCTTTCTAGACCAAAATAAATCCTGTGGCAGAGGTTCTAAGACTAGAGTGTATTTACTAAAGTGAAAATGGGTCCCACTCCCATAAATTCTGGTTCTTCAGGTTTGGGAGAAGGCTGAGGAAATTGTATTTTTGACAAGTTCTCAGGTAATACCAATACTGCTGGACTGAGGAACACACTTGGAGAATCCCTGCTCTGTCCTAAGTTATGATGAATCTCCTTGAATGACTACTTTCAGTTCTAGTTAATTATTCCCATTAACAACTGGAACTTTGAGAAAGTACTGTATTATCAACAAATCCAAATTTTTTTCCTCCAGATGTTAGAGATTTGAATATTGATTTGGTACAGCCCATCTTAACTCCCAGTAAAGCACAACCTTCCCAGACATGAATGAACTAGTAATTCTATAGACAATAACGATTTGTGGAATCAGCCAACACTTTCCATAAAGTACTCACTTTGAAACTGCAGTAAGATCAAGAGAGTAAAAAGGAAACTTTTTCAATGAAAATAGCCCAATAATGGGAATGATTTAAAACAGCCGTGGATATTTGAGGGTAAATTCTATAAAATACCTGAGAGGGAAATAAGTTCTCTAAGAATCGATAGCCACACCTTCTAGACACCCCCCCCCATTATGTTAAGTATCTGTCATAGGTTAAGGTGAAGTGAAGGGTAGAACTACTGAGGATGGGAGAAGTTGCAATATATTTGAATTCATGTAATCACAGGGTTTATTTGTAAGAAACAGTGCTGGAATACAAAAATTTTCAGAGCTGGAGCAATATCTATCTGAGAATTCACATCATTAAAACCTGCCAAACAATGATTTTTCAAAAGTTGTGATGGCCAAAATGGAGTGTATCATTTATTTTTAAATTTTATAATGAGCGTTTTCCCTTCATATTATGCTGACTTAAAAATACTATAATGTTGGAACCTATGGACTGGCTCCTGGAAACCCTAACTCATTTCCTTACCATTCCTGTAACTGTCCTGTGGTCTATATATAACTATACTCTGGGTTTTGTTAGGCCATTAATGCTTCTTTCAACCTGTATGTTCTAAGTGTATCATATTGTTCTTGGTGCTAAATACACTTTCTTTTCTCTGATACTCAAGGTAATTCTTTCTTTACATTTGTGACTATTGAAATTACATGACTGTTACCTTTTTAAATTAAAAATGCTCAACTTAATGCATTCTAGTTGACAATGACCATTCAATTTAAAACCATATTTAGTGTAAAATAACCTACCACCGTACCTTTTGGAATCAAAATTGAACCATATGCCAGGCTTTCCTATTGACTAGCAAACAGTGAGCACAAAAGGTGGGTAAGTGACCCAGCTGTTCATCTGCTGGTCAGTGACTGAAGACTTCATGCATGACCTGAGTTAAAGGGGAGGAGAAGTCAGTTAAGAATCCCTACAGTTTGCCATATGTAGAAAGGAGAAGGGAATATGGGAGATGGATAGCAAGAGGTGATGCAGAGTCCTGCCAGATCTGTACTTAGCTCTACTCCTGAGTTAGAGACATTTGTAAATTTCTTACTTCCCTTTGTTCTAGGACTACCTTGGAGCTAAAAGAAATGTATTTAGATACATCTTAAATTGTTAATTTCAAAAATAGAAAAAATATTTTAAAATCCAGCTGGTGGAGAGGTATAGGTCGCCTGTCCCAAAAAAAGTGGCATCAGATTTCTTCTCCAAGTACGAAGGACCAAAAAGAGGCTTTGTGAGGGAGTAGAAATATTACATAAGAACTCAGTAATCAACTAACATTTCATTTATATAAAGAATTTCTATCTTTCTGATTACAGAACGCCCAAGAAAATGAAAAATTGTTTCAAGGGAAACTCAGTTGCTGCCTAAATAGGAAAAGATGCAGCACTTGTATCACACTAACTCCTAAATTCAAGTCGTCAAACCTGACAGGCTAAGTTAGATAGCCATGGGATCTGGAAAAGCTGGTTTTTATTTCTCTTCTGTGGATGCTAGATTCGTAAAATACTAATTTGCCACATATAAGAATTCAGGAAGTATTAAGGAAAAAAGTATGGAGTACATAGTCACTACCAAAAGAGTTGCTTCATGTCCAGCCATTTCAGCAGATCAAGAAGTGATGGTAATGAATGGGGAATGTCCAAACTGAACTGAAGGAACTGGTTGATGAAAAGCAAAGCTTCAGGAATTGGCAATAAAACTTGAGATGTTCAACAAACATGCAGTGTTCACTTGCCTACGCCAAGAAACTTGGAGGATAACTTACCTGACAAACTGGAGAGATCCATATTTGTGCCCATATCAAAGGTGATCCAAAAGAATGTGAGAATAAATAATAAACCATATCACCTGCAAATAAAATTTTACCTAAAATTTAAGCCATATTCAGAAGAGGAGGTGAAACAAGGAATAACACTGCTAATTGCAGTTGGATCTTAAAGAACTCCGAAAGGTGTTTTAATGATTATGGAAAGGCTTTCATCTGTGTAACTTTTTATGCTAAATTATGAATAATATTGAGAAGAATGAATGTTGCAGAAAAAAAAATTGTGTTCTGTTGGACTTGTACATAGACCAAGGAAATGTCATTGAGACAGAACTAGGGATACTGTATGGTTTAAGTCAGGAGCAAACACGAACCGACTCTTTTGGTAGTGACTCTGTGTACTCCATTGTAAATTCATGATAAATGTCTAAGGCAGGAAGTATCAATAGATGCTACTTAGAATAATACAAAGTCCATTTGTTAATTTAGAAGTAACACGAAATGTTTAAAAACTAGTAACATTTTCCTTCCAATTAAATAACAGATAAACTATCAAAGAACAGTGGCAGAAAGGGGAGAAAAAATTAGTCACATAATGAAATGGCAGAAGAATAAAATGACATAGTAACACCAAATAACTGTTACATATATATAATAAAGCCACTTTCTGATTTGGATAAGTAATAAAATCCTCTAATTATAGGACATAATAAGTAACTGTTATTAGGTGTTCTCCAGTCCCCAATAACTAATAGTGACCCTAAGAAGAAGAGATCTGAACCGTGCCCTATTTTGTACCTTCTAACAATAGGTCCAAATTATATAAGACAATTTTCACCATTTTTGTGTCTAAGGAAGAGGCTGGTTGCACTTCTTCCATGACAGAGATATTTGCTCTTTTGACAGTTAATGGACTATCCAGTACTCTTCTCCAACACCACAACTAATGGCATTGATCATTATTCTCTCATTCATTGTCCAACTTTCAAATGCACAGCAAATAATTAAGACCATGACTTGGGTCACATACACGTTAGACTTTAACATCCTTACTCTTTAGCATTTTTGAGAGATCCTTCATAGTTCCTCCAACACATCTTTGATTTCTTAGCTGCTGTTACTATGGGTGTTGATTGCGGATCAAGTAAAATGAAGTCATTGACAACTTCTGTCTTTTCTATCATGTTGCCTATTGTTCCAGTTACGAGAACTTTTGTTTTATTGGTGTTGAGATGTAATCCATGTTGAGGGTTGTAGCTTTTTTATCTTCCACAGCAAGTGTTTAAAAGTCTTCGTGGTCTTCAAGCAAGGTTGTGTCATCTGCATAACACAGGTTGCTGATGAGTCTTCCTACAATCCTGATGCCACATTCTTCTTCATACAGACCAGCTTTTAAAATTATTTGCTCAGCATACAGATTGAACAGGTATGGAGAAAGGATGTAACCCAGGTACACACCTTTCCTGGTTTTAAATCATGCAATGTTCCCTTGTTCTGTTCAGGCAACTGCTGTTTAGTCTATCTATTAAATTGAGATTAGATGTGATGCCATTCTTCTCAATGTTACACATATTTTGTTATGATCCACCTAGTCAAAGGTCTTTGCATAGTGAATAAAACCAAACATCTTTCAAGTATTCTCTGCTTTAGCCAAGATTCACCTGACATGAGCAGTGATACCTCTTGTGCCACAGTCTCTTTTGAATTCGGCTTGAATTTCTGGAATAAAGATTGACCTGAGCATAAGTGACCTGAGATGGACTATAATTGTCCACTTTGAATCAGACAGTCATATGAGCTATTATGCCAGAAATTAAAAAAAAAAAAACTGAGGAAGAATGGTGTTGCATTCATTATTTGAAAAACTAAACACATCTCAAGATCTGTCTTGATGTGCATCCTTTTTACTGTAGCATTACAGTAGCAAAAATGTGTACACAGACCAGATGTATCAACAATTGAATGGATAAACTATAATACATTCACACAATGGAATACTATGCAGCATTGAAAAATAATGAACTCATGAAACTACACAATGTGGATAAGTCTAGAACACATTATGCTGAGTGAAATATCTCAGACAAAGGGGCAAATAATGCATAAGCCTATTATTCTAATAATGGAATTAAGACAGGGAGAGGAGGGAATCAGTGGGAAAAGAATGGTTATATAATTAATACTGCACTGGAATGAGTGAAAGGAATGTAGGATTAGAAACCATGTGTATGACAATAGGGGAACTGGGGGAAGGGGATGATGAAAGTGTGCATGAACCAATGTCTAATAAACATGTTTTAAAAATAGGATTGATTCTAAAGTACAATGCTGGAAGTGACAGGATATTACTCACATGCACACAAAGAAAACCTATTACTGTAACTACTGTTCACATATATGCACCAACCACTGAAGCCAAAGAGGAAGGAACTGAAGATTTCTACCAATTTATGATGTGTTCATAGGGTTGCTATGAGTCATACTAAACTTGATGGCACCTAACAACAACAAAAACCAATTTATAACAACTTCTAACAACTTCAGGAGCTCTGGTGCCATAGTGGTAAGAAGCTGTGCTGCAATCCCAAAGGCATGTGCTTAAAATCTACCAGCTCCTTCACAGAAGGATGGGAAATCTCTTCTTGTGTGATTTACTGCTTCAGAATATGCTCTGGAAGATCAGATATGGTTTGCTGCTGACTCGAAGGCAAACAGCAACAACAAACACCAACTTCTTGTTGTTAGGTGCCATTGAGTCAAGAATGAACCATAGCGACGCTATGAATAACAGAGCTGAATTCTGTCCTGTCCTAGGCCATCCTCACACTTCCTGACACGCTTGAGCTCAGTGCAGCAGTCGCTGTATCAATGCACCTGGTCAAGGGTCTTCCTCTCCTTTCCAAGCAGCATAGCCCCTTCTAGGAACATGTCTGAAGTATCTGAGGCAAAGCCTCATCATTTTTGCCCCCAAAAAGGCACTCTGGCTGCACCTTTTCCAACATGTATTTGTTTAATCTTTTGGCAATTCACGGGATGTTCAGAGCTCTTCTCCAATACCATAGCTCAAAGGCATCAATTCTTTTTCTGTCATTCTTACTCACTGTCCAGCCCTCAGATGCATAGTAAGTGATCAGAAAGACCATGGCTTCAACAATAAATGCTGGCAAGGTTGTGGGGAAACTAGAACGCTTACTCCAACCTTATTGTTGGGAGTGTAAAATGGTGCAATCACTATGGAAGGCAGTATGGTGCTTTCTCAAAATGTTGCAAATAGAAATACCATTTGACCCGGCACTTTCACTACTGGAAGAAATCAGATATATGCACACCCGTGTTTATTGCTGAATTGTTCACAATAGCAAAGAGATGGAAACAACCTAAGTGCCCATCAACAAATGAATGATTAGAGAAGCTGTGTTATATTCACACAATGGAATACTGTGCAGCACTGAAAAACAAGGAACTCGTGAAATATTCTATAAAATGGGTGACCCTGGAAGACATTGTGCTGAGTGAAATACCTCAGTCACAAAAGGACAAATACTGCATAATGTCACTGTAATAATGTCACAGGATTGACATGGGGGTTGGGGGAGACTAAGAAGAGAGAAGATAAATAATGTACACTGCATTGAAACAGATGAGGAATAGAACTGCTTTAAAGAAATATATGATTAGATATTATTTGCATGTCAACAGTCCAGAACAAAAGCTACATAGTAAAGTGGACTGGGGGGTGGTGGTGAGGAGATTGTAAAACAATGAAAGAATGTTTTTTCAAAGAGAAAAGCAAACTTGGGGAGGGGAATGGGCAGGGAGGAAAATGTGCAACAATAAATAAATGGAAATCCAAGTTCTTTACAAACTTTGATTTAAAAATCTCAGTTTAAATAAAGTCAGAAAAATTTAAAAAAAAGAAAGACCATGGCCTCAAACAGACTTAGTCCTCAAACTGACATCATTATTCCTCAATAATTTGGAAAGGTCCTTAACTACAGATTTTCCAAGTGCAATACATCTACTGATTTCCCAACTGCTGGTACTATGGTTGTTAATTGTGGATCCAAGTAGGATGAAACTGCTGACAGTTTCAATCTATTCTCCATCCACCATGATGTTGCCTATAGGTCTGGTGGTAAGAATATTTGTGTTCTTGACATTGAGATGCAAGTCATATTGAAGGCTGTATTGTTGGATCATCAGCAACAAGTCCTCCAAGACCTTGTTGTTATCAATAGGCAAGGATTTGTCATCTGTGTAACGTGGGTTACTGCAGTCTAAAATTGTTCAAGTATGCCATCAAGATTAATAATTGGAATGCAAAATGTAGACACAAAGGATCTGTAGTTGAAAAATACGAACTTGGTGATGGAAATGATACTGAGCATTAAATACAAGTATTTTGTACAATCAATTTATTTATTGCAAGTGTTGTTGTTGTTATGTGCCATCGAGTCATTTGCGACTCATAGCAACCCTTTGTACAACAGCCCTAAAACCTGCTCTATCCTGTGCCAATCACATTGCCTCTGACACACCCATCCCGATTACCCCAGTC
>NW_006399800.1:13230922-13231955 GCF_000299155.1 Elephantulus edwardii | reverse complement strand
TCAGTAGAATCTTGCTTGCATGTGAAATCAATGATATTGTTCTGTAGTTTTCACACTCAGTTGGGTCACCCTTCTTTGGGATGGGAACAAATATACATCTCTTCCAGTCAGTTGGCCAAGTGGTTGTTTTCAAGATTTCTTGGCACAACTTGGTGAGCACATCCAGGGCAGCATCTGTTAGCTGAAATATATCAATTTGTTGGTCTCTTGGTCTTTCATCAAGAGCACTTCTAAAATTAGTCCATATTTGCCAAATATGATTTCCAGGCTTTTTCACGTGTTTCTGTATTTAGCTTTCCAGGATGATCAGCTTCAATCAGCACCCCCCACCCCCATGGGTGTATGTTGCAGACCTGACAACCCATTGTTTCAAGATCTTTTGAAGGAAAAAGCCATGGAGGAAGCCCATCTGACAGAGGGGGAGGCAGAAGCAGATACTAAAAACAAACAAAACTTTGGACCCAAAACCTTGTTCAAAGAAAACAACAATGGCACCTGTTCTGTCCCAATCAGCAAGGTCTACTGAAAGGAAAAACTGTTACTTTAAAAAATTCCCTGTTAAATTCTCCTCCGTGATTTTTAAGTTCTTGTGAGGAAAGGGAGTAAACATTTTATTTGTTGTTAGGACTTTGCTTTTTACAAGCAAATGTTAAATGTGTAAGACTTGACTTGTGCTCTACTGTTGCAATTCTCTTTCATTGTCTCTGAACACCACTTTCTACTCAATTAAACCCAGGAAAAGAGGCAAGCAATACCAAGATCTTTCACAAACATCTAGCCATCTAAAATGGAGAGATGAATCATTCTGTCTATATAAACAAGATGGATAATAGAAGAGAGGTTGGGCTTGCTACTCTTGAAGATTTCAGGGTGTCTTCAGACTGAAATCTCAATGTTCAGTGTGAAAAATCTGAGGACAGATGTTTCCATAAGGAAAATGCTCTTCCAACCAAGAAAAGCCCTGGACCAGATGGTTTTACAAGTGAATTTTATAAAACATTTAGAGAAGAACTGTTACCAATTCTACATAAAT
>NW_006399800.1:13229411-13230652 GCF_000299155.1 Elephantulus edwardii | reverse complement strand
GAAGATGGCACCCTCCCAGATTCATTCTATGAAGCAAACATATCTTTGATACCAAAGCCAGGAAAAGACACCACCAAAACAGAAAACTATAGGCCAATATCTCTCATGAATATTGATGCAAAAATCCTAAATAAAATACTGGCAAATATAATCCAACGATACATAAAAAATATAATTCACCATGACCAAGTGGGATTCATAACAGGTATGCAAGGATGGTTCAACATAAGGAAAATGCTATTCGCTCAGTAAACCAAATAATACTGGCTATATATTTACTTTCTGATATTTCCTTGGGAATCTACAAGAACCTCCCTTTCCCCTCCCGAATAAGACCATTTAAGTCTGTGTTAAACAACTGTTGTTCGTTGTTACGTGCATCGATTTGCTTGCGACTCACAGTGACCCTATGCACAAGAGCCCTAAACCCTGCTCTATCCTGTGCAAACCTCACCGTCTCCAACACACCTACTCCCATTACCCCAGTCACGGAATCTATCCATCTCACCAAGGGTCTTTCTCTCTTGCGCTGTCCCTACACCCTTCCAAGCATGATGTCCCTCTCCAAAGACTAGTCCCTCCTTGCAACAAAGTATATCAGATGAAGCTTCAGAGTCCTTGCTTCCGAGGAGTAGCCCAGCTTCACCTC
Source organism: Elephantulus edwardii (assembly GCF_000299155.1). Lineage (NCBI taxonomy): Eukaryota > Metazoa > Chordata > Mammalia > Macroscelidea > Macroscelididae > Elephantulus > Elephantulus edwardii. The sequence goes on along the minus strand of NW_006399800.1, from coordinate 13,230,003 downwards.
TCCAGGATGAACCTGTTTGTTCTCCTAGCAGTCCAGGGTATATTTAGCACTCTTCTCCAGCACCACAGCTCGAAGACATCAATTCTCTTTCTATCACCCCTAGTCACTGTCCAGCTCTCCAATGTATAGCACTCAACTTCGAAGACTATGGCCCGGAACAGGCGCACCTTAGTCTCCAGCTTGATGTCGTTGCTCTTCAGTACTCTAGAGAGTTCCCTGACAGCTGAATTTCCCAATGCAATTTGTCTCTTGATTTCCTAGCTACTGGTATCAAGAATGTTGATTGTGGAACCAAGCAAGCTATAACGCTTAACAATCTTAATGACTCACCATCAATACTGATGCTGCCAGTTGGCCCAGTGGTGAGATTTTTGTGGTTTTTTTTATGTTGATCTTGTTAAACAATTTTTTTGTTGTTGTTTAATAGAAGATTTCAAAAGGCAGCACGGGATGACAAAACAAAATATTACAATGAAATGTGCAAGGAGTTGGAGTCAGAAAATCAAAAGGGCTGAACTCGCTCAGCATATCTTAAGCTCAAGGAAATGAAGAACGAATTCAGACCTCGAGTTGCTATAATCAAGGATGCTTT
>NW_006399800.1:13219985-13228020 GCF_000299155.1 Elephantulus edwardii | reverse complement strand
TGCTTGGGAGGGTAGAGAGACAGCGCAGGAGAGGAAGGCCCTCTATGAGGTGGATTGATTCAGTGACTGGGATAATTGGGATGGGAGTGTCGGAGACGGTGCGATTGGCACAGGACAGAGCGGAGTTTAGGGCCATTGTACATAGGGTCGCTATGAGTCGTAGGCGACTCGACGGCACCTAACAACAACAATTTGTTAAACAGTTTGTTGTTATTGTTGTTAGGTGCCATCGAGTTATAGACAACTCGTAGTGATCCTATGAATGGAAGGTGTGAGCACTGTTCATAGAGTTTCCGGAGGCAAGCCATTTCAGAAGTGGGTGCCACTCCTGCTTCCAAGCTTGTTTTAATCCGGATGCTGTGTAAACACTGTCCACCATGGGTAACCATTATCACATTTGGCACATCAGTATCACAGTGTTTAGCATCACAGCAACCATGAGTTACCTCTGTACAGCAATGCACAGACCAGGCTATACGACCTAGAAGAATGTTTGACAAAAAACCAATATGGACCAGGTCTGAGGACTGGAGATTAAAATAACCTACCGTGGGCTGGGTAGCATAACTTTCTGTCTACTAGGTCAGCATAGCTATATGTTGCCGTAGTGTTAAACAACTAGAATACTAAATAAGAAAGTTTGACCAAAATGAACCATGAAGCTGAAAAAACAAACAACAACAACAAAACCACACATACACAAAAAAAGAAAAATAAATGGTCACTATACACAAGGATCTCACCTAATGGACTGCACAGGAATCACACTACTACATCTGTGGAAAGAATAGATGAAGACATTCAATATCACGGTCAAAACAAGACTGAGATTGACTGTGGAACAGACAGACCATCAATTTACTGATGTGCAAGTTCAAATTGAAGTTAAAGAAAACTAACATAGTTCCCCAAGAATCAAAATACTATAGTAAGAAGAATCAATTTAAAAAGAATCTGGAGTGGATAATACTATTTTTGTACAACAAAATTTGAACCATCAAAGGAAATAGGTAGTAGTGATAATATTAATACCAAAGTATGATTTTGTATAATAAGCTTCAAAAAAAAGATGAACATCAATGTGAAACTTTCTTTAAGCTAACTTTCTGTAAGTTAAAATAGTGACATATATAGTTTGTGGAAACTAAGGAGAAGGTATTATTTCAAAGCACAGCTTTCTTCAAAGACGATTCCTGTTAAGGAAAGTTCTGGAAAGTCCTGGTTTGGGATCTGAAAGGAAAGACTGGATTTTGATGGATGGCTTTTGTTTTTTTTTTTTTTAATACTAATTAATCAGAACTGATATATAACTGACCTTTTAATGGATTTTCAAAGGCAATAAATCACACAGGAGAAGAATGCCCATCTTTCTCCCCAAAGGAGCTTGTAGATTCAAACCACATACCTGTGCACAATTCCTTGCCACTAAGCCACCAGAGCTCCCTTTAAATGAATAGAGAATTGGAGAAGATATTATAGGCTTTCTTAAAAGAGGCCCTTAGGTCATTGACCCAGTGGTGCAAGCAGTTAATCTTTCACCTACTAGTGAAAAGGTTTTAAGTTTGACTCTTCCCGGCAGTTCTGCTGCACTCTGCACTCTTGGGACTGCCATGAATTCCGGTGCCAAAGGCTCTTCTAAATCCAGCTTGAATTTCTGGCAGTTCAGTTGATCTAGTAATTTTTTATATTCTTCAGCAAACTTTTGCTTGCATGTGCTGGTTTTATAATTCCCACATTCTGTTGTACCGCCTTTTTTGGGGTATGGCATCACAATCAGAAGACTTATCAATAACTTGTATTATGCAGATGACACAACCTTGCATGCTGCAAAGAAGGAGAACTTGAAATGCTTGCTCCAGAAGATCAAAGACTGCAGCCTTCAATATGAATTACATCTCAGTATCAAGAAAACAAACAAAACAGTATCAAGTCTTCCTCCAATCTGGAAGTCAGCCGGCTAAGTGAGCAGGGATTGCTGGCACCTCCATGGCAGCTCCTCTTGGTGGCAGTCAGGCAAGCGGTAACTCGTGGTTGCTGTGAAGGCAAACAGTGTGATACTGATGAGTCAAATGCAGGAATGGTTACTCATGGTGGACAGTGTTTGGTGAAACTCCCTGATTAAAACAAACTTTGAAGCAGGAGTGGCATCCACTTCCATAATAGCTTGCCTCTGGAAACCCTACGAACCTGGAGAGAGAACAAAATTTATACAGGAGGTGTCCAGGACTTTTGTTCATAGGGTCACTATGAGTTGCCTGTGACTCGACGGCACTTAACAACAACATCAAGAAAACCAAAAATTCTCACAAATGAACCAATAGGCAAAATCATACTAAATGGAGAAAAGATTCAAATTGTCAACAATTTCAACTTGCTTGGATGTACAATCAACATCCTTAGAACCAGAAGTCAAGAACTCAAAAGATATGTTCCATTGGGAAAATTTGCTCTTTGAAGGACTTTTTCAAAGTGTTTAGGAGTAAAGATGTCAGTTTAAAGACTAAGGTGTACCTGATTTAAGCCAGGGTTTTTTTTTTTTTTAAATTAATGAAAGAAAAGTTTACAGAGACTTTGGATTTCCATTCATTCATTGTTGCACTTTTCACCCTGCCCACCCCTCCCTACCAATTTGCTCTTCGCTTTGAAAAGTAAAAGAAAAATTCTTTGTTATACAATCCCTCCCATGAGGTCCACTCCACTATGCTGCCTTCATTCTGGACTCCTGTCGTAACAATAATAACTCATCATATATCCCTTTTAAACAATTCTCTCCCTTATCTGTTTCAATGCAGTATACATTATTTATCCCCTCTTTCTCAGTCTCCCCTCAACCCCTATGTCAGTCCTCTTTTATAACAGTAGCATTATGCAGTATTTGTCTTATTGTGACTGAGATATTTCCCTCAGCATCCTCCAGGGTCATCTGTTCTGTATAATATTTCATGAGTTCCTTGTTTTTCAGTGCAGCATAGTATTCCATTTGTGAATGTACCAGAGCTTTGCTATCCATTTGTTTGTTGATGGGGACTTGGGCTGTCCCATTGCTTGCCATGCAGCTCAAAGTTAGAAAATGAATAAGGATGACAGAAGAACTGATTTCTTTGAGTTGTGGTGTTGAAAAGAGGTACCAAATATCCCATGGACTACCAGAAGAACAAATAGATATGTCTTGGAGAAAGTGCAACCAGCATGCTCCTTAGAGGCAACGATGGTGAAATTTTGTCTCGCATACCTTGGGCATGTTGTTGCTGATTGCCTTTGAGTTGAGCACGACTCACAGCGACACTAAGAACAAAAGGCCTGAATCCCCTCTACAACTATCAACATTTATTGTTTAGGAAGTGGATGCCACTTCTGCTTCCAAATTTGTCATAGTATGTTATTGGTGGAGTTCCCTGCGATGCATAGTGACCCTATGTACAGCCACTCTGAACCCTTCCCTGTCCTGAGCCAGTCTCTAATTCTGACACACCAACAACCATTGCCCTAGTTACTGTATCAATCCATCTCCTCCTGGGTCTCCCTCTCCTTCCCTGTTTGTCCACCCTTCTGAGCATGATGTCCTTCTCCAAAGATTGATCTCTCCTGGCCATGTGCCCAAAGTGAGGCAGAGCTTCAAAATCCTACCCTCCAAGGAGAAACTTGACTTCACCCTCTCCAAGACAGACCTACTTGTTTTCTTGGCAGTCCATGGTATGTTGAAAACTCTTCTCCCGCACCACAACTTGAAGGCATCTATTCTTCTGTCATCTTTAGTCATTGTCCAACTCTCTGAAGCATAACAAGTAAATGAGAAGACCATGGCCTGCATTAGGTGCACCTTTGTATCTAGTGACACTGTTTCTCTTCAGCTTTCTGGAGAGGTTCATGACAGCAGATTTTCCCAATGCAATTTGTCTTTTGATTTCCTGACTGCAGGTTTTAAGAGTGTTGACTGTGGATCCAAGCAAGCTGTAATTGCTAACAACCTCAATCTCTTCTTTGTCTTCTTGATGTTAAGCTTCAATCCATATTGAAGACTACAGTCCTATAGTCGCTGTGACTCAATGGCACATAACAATAACATACTGTTAGGTATGGAAGCAGGAGCGGCATTCACTTCCTAAATAATATGTCACCGGAAACTCTATGAACTCTGATTACCCACTTACTGTGCTCTAAGGGAACAAATGTACTGTACATAGTCTGTTGTTAGATGGCTTCAAGTTGGTTCACACTCAGAATAAAATATTGCCCACTCCTGCATTCTGACAACCACAGGCATGTTTAAACCCTTTCTACAACCTCTGTCTCAATGCATCTCATTGAAGATCTTCCTGTTTTTCCCCTGGCCATCTGCAAGATAATCTTCAGATTATCTGGTTCTTTTAATGTATATACATAAGATGTTGATTATCTAAATGGATCTGCATTTTCAGAAACAATTCAATAAAAGCATAAAGCAGATAAACACATGTTCTAAAGGCTGGATAAAATTCATCCATAAATTTACTTTTTGGGTTGGGAACAGGCATATCATGTGAAGGAATCACAGTACATTTTAGAAATCAAGCACATTTTAGAAGAGGTATTTATTTATTTTATTTATTTGTCCTGGAAAGGGTTAAACCGGGTGGCTCCTTGGAGGCAAAGATTCTGAGGCTCCGTCTAACATACTTTGGACATGTTGTGAGGAGGGACCGGTCCCTGGAGAGGGATAGCATGCTTGGGAGGGTGGAGGGACAGCACAGGAGAGGAAGGCCCTCTATGAGGCGGATTGATTCAGTGACTGGGATAATTGGGATGGGAGTGTCAAGAGACAGTGCAATTGGCACAGGACAGAGCGGAGCTTAGGGCTGTTGTACATAGGGTCGCTATGAGTGGCAAGTGACTCGACGGCACATAACAACAACAACAATTTATTTGTACCAATACCTAACTTAATCCAGCACTAAGAAAGTACAAGAAAAATTGAGAGGAAGGAAGCGGAGGAAAGAGGCGAAGTCAAGAGCTCCCAGGAAGATCTCCATTAGCATTTCTGCTCAGTCATTAACAACATGACTGTATGAATTGACTAACTTCGTTGAATGACAAGCACAAATTTCTAAGTGTTGAATTTTTTTAAAAACCTACCTTGTCGGGTTTTAAATTTATTACTTTTTTTTTTAAACTATATGGTACATTTGTAGGCATAGGATTAAACAGTTGCAATTAAAAGGTCACAGTGAAGGTCTATTTAGTTGGAGAACGGAAATTTGGACCTGTTCTGATTTACTTACACATTCCACTTAAAGACACTTCGGAACGGATCTCATTTCTAACCTACGGCCTGCCTATGTTGTTATGTGCCGTCAGTGAGAACCCATTCGTACTGACTCTCCACTGGGTTTTCCAGAGGCTGTAAATTGCACGGGAGGGAGGAGACTGCTCATCTTTATCCGTCCGAGCAGCTGGTAGTTTAGAACCACGTGCCCTTGTGTTGGCAGCGCTGTCACTCACCCCTTGCCCACCAAAGCTGCTTAATACTTATACAGCACACTTAAACAGAATTATCAGTATTTTTGCTTGTTCCATCATTATAAATCCCGTTTTTGCTGAAATGAAAGTAAACTGCCCAGAAAAGGGCAAAAATGACACTTAAAGGAATTTTCTTTCCTGCTCTAAATTCTGCTGAGAAGAGTACAGCTTGCCTGCCGCAAAATCTCTTATCTCGGGGGAGCTCTGGTGGCCTAGTGGCAAGAAACTGTACTGCAATCCCAGAGGAACACGGTTCGAATCCACCAGACGCTCTGCCGGAGAAGGAGGCGCAATATCCTCCTGTACCAGTAAGATCTGATTTGACGGTACACGCACACAAAATAATAACATTAAAAAAAAAAAGAAGATCTCTTATCTCTGGGCATGAGTACGTGCCACCACCACAACCCGGTATAGAAAAACCAACTAGATAAACGGTGCAATAACATCCACACCGGCTTAACAAAGGAGCATGCGCCAAAGAGAAAGGCTCGGGTTTCGCGTCGTCTCGCGGGAAACTCCTCGTGTGCCACGTCAGAGCCTGGAGAGCCGAGCGGAAGGATAGGTGCCGGAACTAACCGGTCGCGGAAAGCGATGGATGCCGAGGCGTTTCGGAGGGCAGGACTTCCGCCGGAAGGAGGACTAGTGTCAGTCGGCTGTTAGTTCATTAAATTAGGTGCTGCGGTTGCTAGGGTCTCAGGTGGAGATGGCTTGCGCCGCTGCTCGGAGCCCTGCTGACCAGGACAGGTAGGTTCGGGGTGGTGGGTCCTGAGGAAGAAGGGGCGTGCTGCGAACCCGCTGAGCTGCACCGCTGCCCTTTGAGAACGGCCCTCCGCCGGTGGAGTTCGGTCCGGCCGCAGGCTCTGTGCTCCCCTCCACACCTCCCATCCCATTTCAGTTCCTAGAATTCGGGGTTTACGTTAACGTCTGTAACACCGTCCATTTCTGTGTACGAGCATTGCAGTCTCTGGAACTGGTCACTTTATCTGTACAATTACAGTGTTATATTGCTTTTGTCGTGTGTGTATATGTATTTTTAACTTTGCTTTTGTAGCAAATGTAATGGCTCTCCACCTACGAGGAAATGTTTTCTTTGTAAGTAAAAGGGAGGCATTTTAAAGAAAAGAAATAATTCAGTACCATAGATGTACTTGTAGTCATAACTAAACGAGTTTTTGCAAATAGAGTTTTGGTGATGTCATCTGTGCTTTTCTTGTGTCAGGTTCATATGTATCTACCCTGCTTATTTGAATAACAAGAAGACCATCGCCGAGGGAAGGCGCATCCCTATAAATAAGGTGAGGGGATAACTGGCGTGAGGATGACTCCTGATAGAGACACAAGCATTTCTTTTCTTTATTACATTTCTTTAGGATCTGAGAAGAATAGCAGGTAAGAAATGGGGAACCTTCCTTAATAGTGAAACCAGAACAGAATGAAAAAGATTTTTAAAGCAGTTCTTCCTGAGTATGTATTTCTTCTCATGTAAGTGAGACTCTGTAGGCCTAATACGTTTTTGGTTTTTTTAAAAACCCAAGGTTATTAACCATCTCCTTTGAAGAAAATAAGTTAAAATCCTGGCATAATATGATATAATGTCCAGGGTGCAGTGTTGTTGTCATTATCTGCCGTCAAGTCCCTTGCAACTCAGATAAAACAGTCCTGAAACTTGCTCTGTCCTGTGTCAACCTTATTGTATATGACACACCGAACCCCGTACCCCAGTCACTGAATCACTCATCTCGAAAGTCTTCCTCTCTTGCACTGTCCCTCCACCGTTCTAAGCATGACATCCCTTTCCAAGGACTGGTCCCTCCTGGCAACATGCCCAAAGTATGTCAGACAAAGCCTTAGAAGCTTTGCCTCCAACAAGTAGCCTGCTCTCACCCTCTCCAGGATGAACTTCTTTGTTCTCCTGGCAGTCCATGGTATATTCAACACTCTTCTCCAGCACCATAGCTCAAAGGCATCATTTCTCTTTCTATAATCCCTAGTTATTGTCCAGCTTTCTGACACATAGCAAGTAATTGAGTTTGTAAAAATACACACTAAACAATGGAAGGAAAGTTGGATTTTTTTTCTTTTTTCTTCATTTTAATTGAGATTTTAATGAAAGTTTAGAAAGTGGATTTCCATTCATTCATTGTTACACATTTTCCTCCCTGCCTGCTCCCTACCCACTTCACTTTTCTCTTTGAAAAAAATTCTTTCATTGTTGTCTGGTTGCCTTCCCAGTCCACTGTTGGAGAGTTATTTTTGTTGAGTTTATTTTGTTTTGGTGCTGGAGAACTACAAATGTACTTGGTTTTTTTTAAGAGCTGTCGAGTCAAGTATGACTCATAGAGACCCTGTGAACAATCGATCTGAATACTGTCTTATCCTGCACCATTATTAGCATCCTAAAAACATTGCTGCAGACATTGTATCAGTTCATCTGGTTGAGGGTCTTCATCTCCTTCACTAATGTAGGATGCTTAAAAAGAATTTTATTTTCTTCTACTGCTCTTTGGTTCTTCTCCAGATTTCTTGGCACAACTTG
>NW_006399800.1:13209546-13217850 GCF_000299155.1 Elephantulus edwardii | reverse complement strand
ACAACAACAACTGCTCTTTGGTGGTTGTTAGGTGCTGTTGAGTCAGTTGTAACTCACAGCATCCCTGTGAACATACATCAAAACTTTGTCTTGCCCTGCACGGTCCTCATGAACTCTGCCATCCTCCAGCCCATCACTGTATTCACGCTGTCACTCCAGCTCCTTCTTGCTCTTCTCTCTTTCACTGATCCTGTACTTTTCTTTTGTTTGTTTCTTTGTCATCATTGTTTTAGAGAAGTTTATTCTTAAATGTAAAACAGGCTCCAAGTCAACACTTCATTTTAACTACAAGTGGCAACAGATGTTACAGCAGATAATCCAGATGTTTTACACAGGAAAAAAAGTAGGGTTCATCGTTGCCTCAGAACAGCTTATTTTTTGCCAGATTTCTTAATTACACTAGTGGCAAGAGGGACTTTTACCCTTGGCCTTCACTTTTATTGTTGAAAACTTTAATCTTTTCCTTATCTGTTATGATGTTGACTATTGATCAATAATGAGGATTTTTGTTTTATTGATGTTGAGCTATAATCTATATTGAAGGCTGTAGTCTGATCTTCAGTGAGTACTTCAAATTTTTACTTTCTGCAGTCTAGATTATGCCGTGTGTGTGTGTGTGTGTGTGTGTTGTTGATGAATCTTTTTCCAAACCTGATGCCACCTTCACCATCTCCTCATTTGATTTGCTCAGCATACAGATTTTGTATAAAAGTGTAGAGAAAGAGTACAGCTCTGAGCACAACTTTCAGTGTCCCCTTATTCTGTTCCAACAACTGCTTCTTGGTCTGTGTACAGATGAGCACAGTTAAGTGTTCTCAATTCCCATACCTTTTGCTTTTAAAAAATATATTAGCAATGAATAAACCATTGAATGTACAAAATTCTATTATTTTGTAATCTCTGGCCTCATTTCAGTCATGAAGGCAAAATTTTCCATCTACCAGTCTTTCTTTATTTCTAACTTTTGCATTCCACTTACTGATTATTATTATTACTGTGTCTTGTTTACATGTTTAATCAGTTTCAGACTGTAAAAATTAGTAGAAATCTCGATTTCTTCAATATGTGCTTTAATAATTGACATGTATATTTGAGTAACAGTTAACATTTTTCCTTGTGTGCATATGGATGTTATCCTATCATTGATAGCATTATAGTTCAGGATGTATAGTGAAATGTTCTTTTTGAAAATGAATTTGACACCATTTCTTCTTAGTTTGTCATTCCTAATACACACACACACACACACACACACACACACACATTGTGTACCACTTTATCTCAACTCATTAAAGCCTAAGATGTCGAACTTTATGCATTCCATTTCTTTTCAACAACTTCTAATTTCCTAGATTCATACATCTTTACATTCCTCATTCATTCATTAATAAATGTTCAACACTATTTCTCCTCATTTTGTGTCTCAAAAATAGGTCCTTTATCTGCTTTAAGGTAGACTTGATTTGGAGGCAGTAGCTCTTCCTTCGTCACATTTTGAGTGCCCTTGAACCTGAGGGGCACTCTGTCCCTCTATACAACAGTGTTCCAGTGCTATCTATTCCTAGTTCTTAAGGGTCTGTTATTTCAAAAGCTGCTTAGTTCTGTGTTTTAATATGTCTAGAGCCTCTGTAAAACCTGTCTTTCATGATAAAACCTGTCTGCCATGAATGACCCTGCTGGTATTTGAAATACCATAGCTTCCAGCATCACAGTGATATGCAGACTACCACAGTAAGGGAAACTGACAAGTGAACACATGTTAGGCTCTTTGATTAACAATTGGAAATTGCCTTCAGCTAAATAAAAGACCTTAGTCACTTCTACACTTCACTACTCATAGTGACCCCCCCCAATCTGGTTTTTGAGGCTATAAGTCTATATATATATGTGCATGTCAAGGTTTACAAATAATATTGGTTTTTCATAGATATTTTATAATGTAGCAGCAATTACCATTGATTAATGGAGCTTTGGTGGCCCAGTGGGTAAAGACTTGTGCTGCCAACCCAAAAACAAGCAATTTGAATCTACTCCTTGCTACTAAGGGAGCTGTGGTGGATTAGTGTTAGTGAGTTGCACAGCTAACCAAGAGGCATTGGTTCAGATCCACCAGCTGTTCAGGGGGAGAAAGATGGACAGTCTCCAGCCACACAGTTCACTACCTCTGGAAATGCACTGGCGGGTCAGCTATGAGTCTGTTCCAATTCAACAGTACAAAGCAGTAACAACCTGCTCCTTGGGAGAAAGATGGGCAGTCTCTTCTCATGGGATTTAGAGCCTCAGAAAACCTACTAGAGAGTTAGCTATGAATCAGTTACAACTCAACAGCAGTGAGTTGGAATTTTTTTAGCCATTGATTAATGTAATTAATTAGTTAATTACAATGTCTAATCAAACTTGGACTCAATAAACTGTCAACATAAAGAAATTATGTTAATTATAGAACAGAGTTTAGGTCTTCTGTTCATAGGGTCCCCATGAGTTGTATTCGACTTGATGACACTAAATCACTGCTAAATGAGAGTACTGTTGCTATATTTTGGAGGAACATTCTTCTACTTTGTACATTACTCTTTGCCAATTTGCTGTACTTAGGTAATCTGGTTTTGTTGTGACGCTGAACCTTGTGCCAGTGGGGTGTGAAATAACTCTGTTGGTTTTCCCATGTGGACAGTGTTTGGTTGAGCTTCCAGTTGTGTAAAACAGGTTTGAAAGCAGGAGTGGAGTGGCATCCAATTCCTAAACCACATGCCTATAGAAACTCTATAAACTTGGAAAAACAACTATAGTTATAGAAAGGTATTAGTCTTTGGTTCATGGAGTCGCTCTTGATTCGATGGCAATCAGCAACAAAAACAACGACAATCAGACTTCAGGGAACTCTGATGTGGTAAGAAGCTGCAGTGCAATCTCAAAGGCACACAGTTTGACTCTACCAGCAGCTTTCCTGGTGAAGGGAGAAGGATAAGCGATTTACTGCCTCTGAAAACCTGATAAAGAGCCATCTCTGAGTTAGTTCTGACTCTGTGGTACCCAACAACAACAATCAAACTTCATATCCCCTACTTTGGTCATTTTGTTAGGAGGTATGTTTCCTGGAAATAAACACACTTAGAAAGGTGGAAAGTCAGAAAAAGAAAAGAAAACCTTCAATGAAATGGATTGACACTGTGACTTTAACCATGGGCTCAAGTATGTCAGAGATGATGAGGATGGCACAGGATAGGGCAGAGTTCAGAGCCATTGTTCATAGGCTGTGAGTTACCCTTGGAGAGGGACATGATTGGAAAGGTAGAGGTTAAGCCAAGGAGAGGAAAACTACCAGTCAAATGGGTTGACACAGCTGCTGGTGCAGTGAGTTTGGGTATATCTGAAATAATGAGGATGGCACAGGATAGGACAGAGTTTAGATCTGTTCATAGGGTCACTATGAGTTGTAAGTGACTAGATGGCATCTAAGAAAAACAATCCCTTGTTAGGGTTTGCCTTTCCCTTCATCCAGCTTATCTGTTTATACATTTTTAATCTCTTCATCCCTTCTCATCCCTCTTATCTTTCCAAGGTTGATTCAGTCTCTGTGTAAAGCTTCCCTTAGCTTTTTATAATAGTGTTTTTGTGTGGTCATTGTCTCTTTTGTAACTGACTTATGTCATTGAAGAGTTTGTTCTAGATTCATCTATGTTTTGCAGTATTTAATGGGTTTCTGGCTTGTTTTTAGTGATGCATAATACTCCATGTATGAATGTACAATTTAGCCATTTGTCTCTTGGCTTGTTGCCAACTCTTTGCTATTCTAAATAATACTACAGTGAATGTTTCTGGTTTTATATACCATTGAGTCAGAATTTACTCATAGCTGACCCTCCATCAGGTTTTCAGAGGCATTAAATCACACTGGAGGAGATTGCCCATATTTCTCTCATGAAGCAACTGGTGGATTTGAACCATATGCCTAGGGTTTAGCAGTACAACTCCTTACCACAAACCTACCAGAGCTTCCTATAGTGAACATAGACATGTGTATGTTCGTTTGTGTCTTAAGGCTGTAAATCTTAAAGAGAGGGAAACTGCTCAACATTTTCTGCTGGAACCACTAGTTGATTGAAACTGCCTATCTTTTTTGCCTAGCAACCCAACTCAGGACAGATTATGCTACCCTAAATCCTAGTGGAACCTTGGTAGAAGCTGAATTTTAAAAATAATGTCATATCCTACCTTTTTTAAAAAGAATAAAATTTAAATTTTTAAATTATTTTTTTTGTGTGTACCATCAAATCAGTTCTGACTGGTACAGGAGGAGAGTGTCTCCCTTTCTCCAGCAGAGCCTCTGGTGGATTTGAACCATGCACCTCTGGGATTGCAGTGCAGCTTCTTGCCACCAGACTACCAGAGCTTGCCATATTCTATCTTTTATAGAGTTCTGTACATTTATTAAAGAAGCTGTGGTGGCCACAGTATTCCATAGGGAGCTACACTGCTAATTCAGAAACCACTTTCTGGCAGTTCGAAGTCATTAGCAGCTCTGTGGGAGGAAGGTGGACAATCTCCTCCAAGGCAGTTTACAGCCAGTGAATTGGTTTTGATTGACTGGTGCCTTTGAGAGTTTATTTTAAGGTAACTCAGACAAGTCATTGCTGTTGATTGAGAACTGACTCACATCTGACGCTCTAGGAGGTTTTCAGAGGTTATAAATCACACAGGAATGTGATTTCTTCCATGGAGTGGTTGGTGGGTTTGAACCACCTCACTTTGGGTTGGCAAGACAACTCTTTACTCACTGGGCAACCAGATGGCATAAGGTTACTAATCTAAAATAATGATTACTGTGTGTAACTTTGTTGTTGTTATTATTGTGTGCTGTTGAGTCAGACGCCATAGCTGAACTGCCAGTAGGTTTTCAGAGGCAATTAATTGCACAGGAGATTGCCCATCCTTCTCTCAAGGAGCAGCTGATAGACTCAAACTATGTGCCTTTGGGATTGCAGCGCAGCTTCTTACCACTAGGTCACCAGAGCTCCCTCTTGTGTGTTATTTAGTAGTTTCCATTTTGTTGCCTAAATCGGTAAAGGGAAGTCTGTCTACCTTACTGTCTCATGGTGAAGGATAAATATCAAGACACTAGTTCAGAATAATGCTTGACATCAGGCCACTGTAACAGAGTCCTCTGGTAGCAAGTCTTTAGATAATTTTGGAAAAGGATTGAAGTAGGAAGGCATAAAGATGGGTTGCTTGATTTTATTTATTTTTTTTTAATTTTGTTGTATAGACTATGTACAGAAGTATGTATGGATCGTAAGTAGGTAGCTTGATAATTTTCAAAAAATGAGCACACTTAGGTGTCCAGCCCCCAGATGGTTATTTTTTTAAAGGCATTACCAACACCCCAGAGAATTTCCTTTGTGTCCCTTCCCAGTCATTATCCCCATCTATACTCACATGTACACATTGCTTTGACTTCTAACATCATGCATTCTTTTATAAACTTTCTAGTAAAGAGTTGTACTGCCAACCCCAAGACACATGGTTTGATTTCACCGGCTGCTCTGTGAGAGAAAAATGGACATTCTCTTCGCATGTGATTTACTGCCTCTGAAAAGCCTGGTGTAGAGTCATTCGGTGTTACACAACAACACATACATGGTATTAAAATTCTGTATCTCATGTCTGGCTTTTTTATTGAGCTTTATTCTTAGATTTATCTCCATTTTAGTGTAAGTTGGTAATTCTCATTCCTTGTAGAGCAGAGTTTGAACAACAGCAATAATTATGGTGCGGTTTGTTTATTTTAGAATTTCAAAATATATTTCCCATTTTGAGCATCATTTAAAAAAATCCTGTAAGCATTCTGAAAATATTCTTTATGTCAGAGCTAGAGATGTAATAAACAGCCATTTGACCAGGTTACATTAACTTACAAGGAGTATGCTATATGTGGATGGTATAAATATGGGGCTCCGTGTACAAACAGTATCCACAAGGCTCAGAGTCTTTGGCAACATTGATTCACAGAGTGAATCCCCGACCCCAGTGACCCCCGACCCCAGTGACCCCAGGCCCACGGCCTTTTTGATGCCTTGTGTTCAGCACCAGACCAGAGTTCCTGAGCTAGTTGCAGGTGTGGGTAGGGACATCTGTGGGAGGGGAAGAATACTTATGTTTTGGGCTATAAATTCTTTGTTATAGGGAACTGTCCTGTGTGTCTTAGTGTCTGTAGCAGCATCTCTAACCTCAGTTTATTAGACACCAGTACACCCAAGCACACAAAATTGTGGCAATCAGAAATGTTTCCAAACATCCCCACATGTCTCTTGGGGAAGCACACCTGGGATTGCCCAGTTGAAAACCCCTGCTGTATAGTAGTTCACTGACTGCATATACCTAGTCTTGTTGATAGAGAATAGAATTATTCCTAGTTTGGAGCTAATCTGAATATTTATGCAAGGAACATTCTGTAATTGGTTTTTTAAATGAATCTATCTGTAGTTGACACACTGGCTGCAACAGTGGGCTTAGAGAGCAAAGAATGTAAGGATGGTGCAGGACCAGGTTGTATTCCGCGCTGTTGTATATAGTGTCCCTGAAATCTGAACCAGTTTTCTCGACACCTAACAAAATCAGCTTTCATCACATTCACATTTCTGTTTGTAAGTAGGAGCAGAATTTTAGGGAACACACATGTCTGCCTTAGTAGATATGCCAGATTCCTAAATTGGTTATATCAAGAATAGCTGTTTAGTATTCATTGAGCATTATGCTAAGTGCCAAGGGAATACCATATACTGGTGAACAAAGAAAAAGCCTGACCTTCTGGACATTTACATTTTGTTACTAGGGAGATGGACACAGATGTATAAATTAGTGTTAATCCTAAGAATTTTAAAAATTACGATTGAAACAGTTTTGCCTAATTAAATAAAGAAGTCAACCTAGGTTTTTGGTATGTGCTTTGATCAGAGGATATGAAAGGATTTACACAACCGTATAGCAGTACTGTGTATCAGGCTAAGCCGTTTAGTATTTTTATTTTAACTTGTAGGCTGTTGAAAATCCCACCGCTACAGAGATTCAGGATGTATGTGTAGCAGTTGGACTTAATGCATTTCTTGAGGTATGGTATAGTTCTTCATTAATTTACACAGTAATCTCATTTGATGTAATAACTTTCTTGAACAAAGCTTGTTCTTATTTTGTTTTTATATTAGAAAACCAAAATGTACTCTAGAGAGTGGAATCGAGACATGCAGTATAGGGGTAGAGTCCGGGTGCAGCTCAAGCAGGAAGATGGCAGCCTCTGTCTTGTACAGTTTCCATCACGTAAGTTCTTTTAAATAAACAAATGGAGTTCTGGGTTAAGTTATTCTTTTCTAATAAAAAAAACAGGCTCTAAAATGAGCCTTTGGAAAGACAAAAATTAAAATTTTTTCATGTATGGGTTTTGTTACTATTGCATGGTGGTTATATGCCATCAAGCCAGTGGATTTTTGAGGCAGTTAATTGCAGGGGAAGAGATTGCCCATCGTTTTCTGTGGAAAGCTGGTGGATTGGAACTGTGTACTTTAGCTTCTTATCACTGAGCCACCAAAGCTCCCTAACTACTAGGTAGAGAGGTAAATAACAGTTTTAACTTCATTTAGGTTAAGAATTTCTTGATGAATATGATGATTTCTTGGTGAATATTAATCATTTCTCAAAATAATTTTATGTAAAAGCCCATCAGTGGTTAAGAGCGTAAAAGAAATCATTAAATGTTTGAATGTTAATTTTCTTTTCAAATAGTGGAGACCCTGAAATATGTTAATAATAATCTCTAGCTTTAAGATCTAGTGATTTAGTGGTAAGAAGTGGTGCTGCAATCCCAGAGACACAGTGCGAATCTGCCAGCTGCTCTCCAGAAGATGGGCAATCTCCTCTTGAGTTATTGGCTGTTTCTGAAAACCTGCTGAAAGCCTAACTTTGAGTCAGTTCTCGGTTCCAGTTTGACAATACTTAACAAGAAGCTTTAATCTGAAAAGCAATTTTGGGTGAAAAAGCAAAAGCAAGTAAAATATTTTGTATAATACCACTTCTTACTCATTTAGTTAGTAATTTTTTTTTCTTGGCATAGTAAGCCCAAACAGACAATTGCAGTGTTTTCAACTGAATTAACATGGCTTAGTTTTTCTATAGCAGAACCTGTCAGGATTGGGTGATATTATTATTAGAAATTTAGGTTGTGACTCAGGGAATAGCAGTCATCACTTTCTTGTCTTTTAAAAAAACTCTTATAAATGAAATAATATAAAATGTATTGTTTTTTTCTTTTAT
>NW_006399800.1:13175925-13209425 GCF_000299155.1 Elephantulus edwardii | reverse complement strand
AAGTCCACTCACTGTGCAGCCTTTGTTCTGGACTCCTGTCATGACAACAAACAGTACTGTTCCACATCTGTTTCAATGCAGTATGCATTATTTATCTCATCTTTCTCAGTCTCCTCCACAACCACAATGTCAGTCCCGTTCTACAACACTGGCACTATCCAGTATTTCCCCTTTTGTGACAGATGTTTCCCTCAGCATAATGTCTTCCAGGATCACCCATTTTGAATAATATTGCATGAGTTCCTTGTTTTTCAATGCAGTGTAGTATTCCGTTGTGTGAATATACCACAGCTTCTCTATCCATTCATTTGTTGATGGGCACTTTCCAACTCTTTGCTATTGTGAACAAAGCCACAATAAACATGGATGTGCATATATCTGCTTGGGTGGTGGTTATGGTCTCTTTGGGATATATTCCCAGTAGTAGAATTGCTGGGTTAAATGATATTTCTATTTGCAACGTTTTGAGAAAGCACCATACTGCCTTCCATAGTGGTTGCCCCATTTTATGCTCCCACGACCAGTGAATAAGGGTTCCAGTTTCTGCCCGACCTCGCCAGCATTTGTTTGCTGTTCTGTTAAATTTTGCTATTCTTACTGGGGTGAGGTGATATAGTTGTTTTCATTTGCATCTCTCTTAGAGCTACAGATTTTGAACATTTCTTCATGTGTTGGTTTGCCATCTGAATGTCGTCTTTGGTGAAGTGTCTGTTCATATCCTGTGCCATTTTTCAATTGGGTTGTTTATCTTGTTGTGGTGCTCGAGTATTTTATAAATTCTAGATATAAGTCCCTTATTAGACATGCCATTACCAAATACTTTTTCCCAGACTGTGGCTTCCCTTTTCACCGTGTTGGAGAAATTTTTATATGTGCATAGGGATTTTATTCTTAGAAGGTCCCATTTATCTATTTTATCTTCTCCTGGTTGTAAATAAAATTTACTGTTTTAAGGGCACATTTAGTGACATTAATGTTTCACAATGTCGTATAACCATTACTGCTATCTCAAGAACTTTTCAATTAACCCTAAACTACCTGTTACATAATAGATCCCCATTTTTATTTTATTTATTTTTTTACGTTATAGGCTGCAGATGTTAATATTTCTGTTGTGAGAAGTGTTTCAGTGTTCGAAACCATATATATATGCTTTATAACCTGCATAAAATATGGAACTCTTCACACATGCCATTCTTGTACAGGGGCCATGCTAATGTCCTCTTTGTGCTGCTGAAGTGAGCACAATCCCCATTTCTTCCTCCTTCCAACCCCTAGGAGCTTCTGATCTACTTTGTTTCTATGAATTGGCCCATTTTAATTTGTATTTAAGTGTAAGCATGTACTTGTTTTTTACTTATTCCATGTAGCACATCACTATTCATAATATTATCAAAGAGCATATCATAAATGGCTGTGTAATATTCCATTGTTTTAACACATTTTGTTTAATTCATTCATTGATGAATACTTAGGTAGTATAAAAGTGCTGCTGTGAACACTGACTTAAATTATCTCAGTTTCTCTTTTCAGTTCTTTCTAGTAGACACCTAGAATTATAATTTTCTATAAATGCTCTTGATCCTCTGGAGGAAATTTTTGTTTGCAGTTTTCTGGATATTTTAACCATGAACGACTGTGGACTTTGTCGGCTCCCTTTCTATGTCCCTGCAGTCTTTATGGTACCACCTCCCCACCGTGTTTTCTTGATGAATATTTTACATTGGTTAATTTTTTTTTAAATGGTGAATAACATGCATTCCTAGGGGAGATGATCCTACTTAATCATCTTATAATAATTTTATTAGCCTTTTGAATAGCTTTTCTTCATCCTTATCTTGCTTTGCTGTCAGGGTAATCATGCAGGTCACATCACATGAGTAGTTGAAGTACTTGTCTTTCTTTTGGACAAGTGTGAAAAAAAAAATTAGTGTTGTTTCTTCTTTAAATGTTTGCTAAAGAGGCATTTCCAGGTAGTGGAAACACCAATCGGAAGACTGGTGGTTCATACCCACCTTGAGACCCACCTCAGAAGAAAGGCCCATTTTTCTGCTTCTAAAAGGTCACAGCCATAAGAGACTATGACGTGCAGTTAGATGTTGAAATACATAAGGTTGATCTGAGTTGTGATGAACTTTACAACTGGGGGGCTGGGAGGGAGATTATAAATAAGTGTATATATACTTACACGTTTGGTGGTTTGTTTTGTTGTTTGTTTTTACCATTGCCAACCCAAAGGAATGTGATTTGAATCCAGCAGCAGGAGAATGGTGGGCAGTCTCCTCCTCTGCAACTTACAGGTTTTGAAAACCTGCTAGATGGACAGCTAGGAGTTGGTTCCAACTAGACGGCACCTAACAGCAACATGAACAGATCTGAGCACTCTCCTATGCTTTGCTGTCCTTATCCACGACATTTGACAGTCACTGTATCAGTCCATCTTGCCAAAGGTCCAGGCATGATGGCCCTTTCCAGGGAATAAGAGGTCTTAAGCCATTCTTAGTTGATTCAGTGTCACAGAAGTAAAACTTGGCACATCCAGTTTCCAGTAAGAAAATGGAATAATGTAAAAAGCGAGGGAAGCTGAAGGGCTTGATATGTTGGGATTAAGGAAGGCCAGATGTGGAGCGCCATCTTCAGGGTGATAGTTCCAGAAAGCATGAGAACATGTGTGCATAAGTGATCTAAGCATATAAGATCTGTTTTAGCTTAATAATGCTTAGTTTTTGTTATTGAGACTTAATAACCATTTATTTGTGTATTTTAGAGATACTGTGATATTCTGTATGTGTATATTCTGGTACAGACTATCAGTATCTAACTCATTAATTTAGGTATTTTCCTTTTTTGACTTTCAAGCCAATTACTGAAACCAGAATCACAATTTTTGTTGCCAATTTAGTGTTTGGAATTTTTGCCCCCATATGCATACTTCCAGCGTTGTTCTCAATGTCAGTTCTTCATTTTCTCCAGCAGAGGCCCTCATGGGACCAAGCTACTGTTTCCCCCATCAATTGATTTAAAAAAAAAAAAATTTAATTCCTTCCCGTTTTCTTAACACAGAGATGATTTTCAAGACTTTTATGTTAATGACCTTTTAGGCTTTATTTCTCATACCACACGCTAAGTCTACCTTCTAATTCCTAGGTAAGTCAGTAATGTTGTATGCAGCGGAAATGATTCCTAAACTAAAAACAAGGACACAAAAAACAGGAGGTGGTGACCAGAGTCTTCAGCAAGGAGAGGGAAGTAAAAAAGGAAAAGGAAAAAAGAAGAAGTGACCTGAGGACAAGCAAGGCTCCTGTAACTGATGTGAATGGAGGCCTCCGTTTTGTATCTAAACAAAATAAACTGTTTGCATCTTTAACTGTGAACTTTTATGCCTCCCAGCTTCTGCATCTGTGTTGACAGTAAAATAAAATATTTACATCAAAGTTTGCATCTAGTTTTTATGCTGTATAAAAGAAAAAAATTGCCTTTCACTCTTCATGGACTAAAAGCATATTTTTAGATGGACAATGGACTGTAATATAAGTTACTTGAAATCTGTGTCTGTTTATCCTCTGTATAAACCTGTGCTTGAGATAAATTTAGTAACATTTGAGCTGTACAATTTGTTCATCTTTTAATTTAATGAAATAAAATTTGAAACTTTAGAGCTTTTGCTTAGAAGCTGATTAATACCTGTTTTGCAAGTCGACTAGGATTCATAGCGACCCTCTGAACCATGGCTCTGAACCTTGTCCTGCTCTGAGCCAGTGTCACTGACTGATACACCTGACCCCATGGTCACAGTCCCTGTGACATCTCATCCAGGGTCTTCCTCGCCTGAGCTGAGTGTTCACCCTGTCAAGCATGATGTCTTCAAGGTGCCTGTAGAAGTGATTAAATTAAAATAGATAGTAGAAGCTTAAGCAGCGTAAGTCTCAAACTAAAATATGAACGAAGCCAAGCTCACTGCCACCTACTTGATTCCACCTCCGTAATCTATAGGTCAGAGCAGTTTTGCCCCCTCAGCTAGAAATCTTTATGGAAGCAGACTGCTAAAACCTCCTCCCAGGAGCAGCTGGTGGGTTTGAACTGCTGACCTGTGGTTAATAACTGTACACTTTAACCACTGTACCACCAGGACTCGTCTTAAAACTAAAGAAAAGTAGTTCATTTTAAGATCTCACGATCTTTGGCATCTGTGAACAGTCACTTGGTAGATCATACTCTTTTATTATTATAATCAAATTGTTCATTTGCTAGGCCTTTTTTTACATATTGAAAACAATGGACTTCGAAACTTTAGAATTGCTTGGTTCAATAAGAACATTACTTTCATTGTTGTTATATATTTAACTATAGCACTTGAGGGGCACTTATTTCAAGACTTTAAATTGGTGTGGTGCTTCTGACTTTATTCCAGAATTTTCTTTCTGAAAGTTGTGATTTTGTATAAAATTTAAAGAAAATCTATATATGGCTTTCTTTTTGTCTCCTGACCCTCTCTTTTAGGGAATGCCTCGTGTAGCCTTCCCTGGTCTCTGTAAATTGGGAGTAGCTGTTAAATTACAGGACCACAAGATATACTCTAAACTAGACAGTTGTTAACTTCTTGGGAATTTGAATCTGGGGTTTAAGTAGAAGTATAGGTAACAGAAGAAATCGGAGTAAAGACCTCAAATGAGCTCCAACTTTGTATTGTCCTGATCGCCATTCTCCCAGAGGCCTGACTGGTTAGCTCCTCTGAGAGTTTTGTGAGCTACCACATATCCTTCTAGTAAATCCCTTTCTAAAATTTTAACTGTCTGCAATGAAACTGGGTCCCAAATTGTAAAATAAATGAGCCCAGGATTGCAGAGCTTTATAATGGGGTTACACCCTCCAAGATGAACATGGCACATGGGTGTTCAGGAAGCAACTACCATTTCCTGTTCATATTTTTCTCTAACAGTTTGTTTGATGTTTTATGTTATGTATCATCAAGTCACTTGTGACTCACAGCAACCCTGTGTACAGCAGCTCTTAACCCTGCTCTATTCTGTTCCAACATTTTGTCTGTGACGTACCTACTGCCATTATCCCAGTCACTGAATCAGTCCATCTCATTGAGGGTCTTCCTCTCCTGTGCTGTCCCTCCACCCTCCCAAACATGATGACCCTCTCCAAGGACTGGCCCCTCCTTGCAACATGTCCAAAGTATGTCAAACGAAGCTTCAGAATCCTTGTCTCCAAGGAGCAGCCTGGTTTCACCCTTTCTTGGATGAACCTGTTTGTTCCCCTAGCAGTCCATCATATATTCAACACTTTTCTCCAGCACCACAGCCCAAAGGCATCAATTCTCCTTCTATCCTCCTTAGTCATTGTCCAGCTCTCTGATGTGTAACAAGTGATTGCAAAGACCATGGCCTGTATCAGATGCACCTTAGTCTCCAAAGTGACATTGCTGCTCTTCAGTTCTCTGCAGAGGTCCCTGACAGCAGACTTTCCAGTGCAATTGGACTTTTGATTCCATAGATGCTGAAACCAAGAGTGTTGATTGTGGAGCCAAGCAAACTAAAGCTGTTAACAATCCTCACCATCTATCATGATTGCTGCCAGTTGGCCCAGTGGTGAGAGTCTTTTTTCTTGATGAGCTTCAATCCATATTGTAGGCTGCAGTCCTTTACCTTCTGCAGCCAAGTGCTTCAGGTCCTCTTCAGTTTCAGCAAGTAGGGTTGTGCCATCAGCATAACGCAAATCAATGATGAGTCTTGTTCTGATGCCACACTCCTCATAGAGCCCAGCCTCCTGGATAATCTGTTCTGCATATAGATTGAAAAGATATGGAGATAGGACACATCCCTGATGTACACCCTTCCCAATTTGGAACCATGCAATGTTTCCTTGCTCTATTCTAACATCTGCCTCCTGGACCACGTATAGGTTTCGCATGAGCACAAATGTTCTGGGATTCCCATTCTCTCAGAGTAAGCCAGTTTGTTGTGATCCAGTCAATGCCTTTGCATAGTCAATGAAACACATTTCCTCTGGTACCCCCTTCTTTCAGCCAAGATCCATCTGACATTAGCGATAATATCCCTAGTACCACAGCCTCTTCTAAACCCAGCCTGCACTTTTAGAAGTTCTCTTTTGATGTGCTGTTACAGTAGTTTTTGGATCATTTTCAGCAGAATTTTGCTTGCATGTGATATTAATATTAATTTCTGCACTCTATTGGGTCACCTTTCTTTGGAACGGGAACAAATATGACATGTTTTATAGTGGACAGAAACAGGAGGCACAAATCAGTTCTGAGAAACCCTCACTGAAAATATTACCAAAGGATGTGTTTTGCTGTTTTTTTTTAAAAAAGTCTTTTGTGACCGATTTTTTCCTCACTGAAACCCTGATTCTTGGTATTCTGAAAATATCATGAGTGTACTTTGTGTGGATCATTTTGTGCTTGATGTGCTTTCAGCGTTAAAACTTGTGTCCTTTAAGTTATGGAAGATTTTTTTTAATTTTTATTGTCTTACTTTTACGTGTACCGTCAAATCAGATCTGACTGGTACAGGAGGAAATTGCCCCCTCCTTCTCCAGCAGAGCATCTGGTGAATTTGAACCACGTACCCCTGGGATTGCAGTGCAGCGTCTTGCCACTAAGTTCTGGAAGGTTTTTTTTAAATGTTACTGGTTTTTCCTTCCTCCTCTTTCTGAATTTTGAGACTCCTGCCTGATTTGAGTGTTGGACGTGTTAACAGCCACGGAGTTGACTACAACCCCAAGCAATCCTATAAACAACAGATCTGTATCATGCCGTATCCTATGCCAAAGCCTTCAGTTTACCCTTCCTCCATCTTATTTGCTTTTTTGTTCTACTTCCAACATTTTCTCAGCTATATCTGCCATTTTCATTATCTTTGCAGTTTTTCTAAGCTTTTCCACCCCACCAGAATGTTTTCTAGATTCCATCCTTATTTCATGGTTGCATTTTTTACTTACTTTCAATAAGGTTAAATCTTTGTTGTTTCCAAGTTCCTTTTTTCCCCCTCCAGTTTTATTTTGGCCTTTACAAAGTTAGATTTCCTCTCAGGTTTTTTGTTTTCTTTGCATATTTAAGAGCAAAAGATCAGAAAGTGATTGGAAGTTTGGAGAACTTCCAGCATTACAGGTGCTTTCTCTTCGGTTTTTCAGTTCCTCATAGAAGAGCCTTTATCCAGCATAGCAGGGTTCTGGGAGACTTGTGGAGGCTGGATGAGGAGAACCTTGCTTGAGTCTGCATCTGTTCATCCAGATCCTTTTTGGGGTTTTTTTTTCAATTGGTTTATTTGCTAAGTTTGTGTACATTGTTTCACACTATTCTTCATGTTGTTTTTCATACAACCATTCTTGTGCATTGTGCATTATAAAATTAATCACCCTAGAACCTTGCCCATCTTCTTTTTGCTTGGATCCTTCCCTCCCTTTTGAGATAATGCCCCACACTCAACACTGCTTGTCCTATAAATACTATTAAACAGCTTCCATGCTTTTATTCTTACAGTTTTTACCTGCCTGCCTTCCCCACTATAAAGGGATGGTTGGTTTTTCTGACATTGGAGGGGACTTTAAAATTAGAGGTTTGTTTATTGCCAGAATAAAGCAGAATAAAGCAATTAGCCATGAAATCCAACCACTGTCCATTTGATTGCAACTCATGACACCCCCTATATGTCAGTAGAACTTTTATTTCATGATTGGTTTTGTGGGGTTTTACAACTTGTGACTTGAGTGAAAGTTTAGAGGAAATTGGTTTTTCATTCAACAGTTCATACACATCTTCATGACATTTCCCATATCGTATTAGCAGTTCTCCCACTTTTGTCTACTGTTTCCATTTGTCCTTTCCTGCCTTCTGCACCTCATCCCAGGGCAAAGGCCAGCATTTTGATTTTCAATAGTTGGTTATTCTAATAAGTTTCTCCCTTAATGGTGTTGATCACCCAATAGGCTTGTCATGGAGTTTCTAGGATTAAAGAGTGACCAAGGGCTACAGTCTAAGGCTGATTTTTCAGAATGAGATCAGCAGGACTTGCCTTCCAACACCTCAGGGTGTACTTGAACTTATTTGGGATGTGTGTGTGTAAGTCTACAAATCATACTTGTTTTTCAGTCAGTAACAGGTACTTTGTTTTATAACACTAATGACAAGGTAGTTAATGACCATGTCTAATTCCTCCTCAACTATATATTGTCTTACTGTGGACACACTTTTAACAACACCCAGAGTGCCCTGTCCCCTGCATCCCAATCCTAGAAACCTGTCCTTGGCAAAAGAAACTCTGCAAATATGATTTAGAAGCCTGACATGAGATTATCCAGGAAGGCCCAATATGATTACAAGGGTCTTTATAAGAGGGAAGAATCAGAGATGTGACCACAGAGCAAAGGCCCACAAATAAGGAATTTCCGTACTGTTGACTTGATACTTACCCTCTGTACAATATAATCAAACACTGCTAGGTGGGGCCATCCTAGCAGTTAGTTTGAACTCACTGTTCCAGCCTCTAGAATCTCAGAAGGCAAGGAAATGGATTCTTACTTAGAAGGAACACAATCTGTCCAATTCATTTTGCACTGCTCACTCTGTTGTTGTTAATGTGCCATCGAGTTGCTTGCGACTCATAGCGATCCTATGTACAACAGCCCTAAGCTCTCCTTTATCCTCTGCCAATCACACTGCCTCTGACACCCATCCCAATTACCTCAGTCACTGAATCATTCCACCTCATAGAGGGCCTTCCTCTCCTGCGCTGTCCCTCTTCAAGGACCGGTCCCTCCTCACAACATGTCCAAAGTAAGTTAGACGGAGCCTCAGAATCATTGCCTCCAAGGAGCAGCCTGGTTTAACCCTCTCCAGGTTAAATCTGTTTGTTTTCTTGGCAGTCCATGGTACATTCAATACTCTTCTCCAGCACCACAGCTCAAAGGCATCAGTTTTTCTTCTATCTTCTTTGGTCATTGTCCAACTCTCTGATGCATAACAAGTGATTGCGAAGACCATGGCCTGTATCAGACACACCTTAGTCTCCAGAGAGACACCATTGCTCTTCAGTACTTTGGAGAGGTCCCTAACAGCAGACTTTCTCATGGCAATATGTCTCTTCATTTCCTGGCTACTGGTGCTGTGAGTGTTGATCGTGGAGCCAAGCAAACAGAAGCTGTGAACAATCTCAATCTCTTCACCGTCCATCCTGATGCTGCCAATTGGTCCAGTGGTGAGAATCTTTGTCTTCTTGACATTGAGCCTCAATCCATATTGGAGGTTGCAGTCCTTGACCCTCTGCAGCAAGTGCTTCAGGTCCTCCTCAGTTTCAGCAAGCTGGGTTGTGTCATCTGCATAACGCAGACTGTTGATGAATCTTCCACGAATCCTGACACCATACTTCTCCTCGTAGAGCCCAGCCTCCCAGATAATCTGTTCTGCATACAAGTTGAAAAGGTATGGAGACAGGACACATCCCTGGCATACGCCCTTCCCAGTTTTGAACCATGCAGTGTTTCCTTGCTCTGTTCTGACGACTGCCTCTTGCAGTGGTTAAGTAATAAATCTGCATGTTAAGCCACTAATCTTGTGGTAATTTGTTACAGATGCACACACTCATTGTCAACAATTGAGAACATTGAACCAACTCATAGTCGACCCTCCACTGGGTTTTGAAGGCTGGAAATCACAAAGGAAGATTGATTCAAACCAACAGAGATAGATGGCCTTTGCGGTAGCAGCATTAACTCCATATGGACTAGTGACTACAGAGCTAATCTAACCTACTGGGTGGGCCCTCCAGACCTTAGGATTCTTGGCCTTATTACGAGTCTCTACCAGGGGTTCTGAGCTCTGGCTAGAGTGTAGCGCAGTACCGAGCTGCAAGTGAGCTCTGGTGGCTTATTAGAGAAGGAGCTGCAATGTTAATCCAGACACATGCGATTTTAATCCACCAGCTGCTCTGAGGGAGAAAGACAGGCAGTCTCCTCTTCTGTGATTTGCAGTTTCTGAAAACCTACTGCAGGATCAGCTATGAGTCAGTTCTGACTCTATGGTAATTAACAATCATCAAACAAAAGACCTTCTTGTTGCCTTTGATCCATACTCTATAATGTATGCTATGAATCTTCAAACTATTTACTTTGTGCTTTGATAAACATAATATTTGATGGCAAAGGATCTGAACTGTTCCTGAAATAAAACAGCCGATGAAAGCATAACCCCTGAAGTAGCGGTTTTAGTAAAATTCTGTTCTTTTCTTGTCCTATTTCTAAATACGGAATGATTTGGAGTTATACACAGAAATGTTGTTTTATCAAAATACACTGACATTACAATCTTATATGAGACACCTTTTACCTATAGTGCATAATAGTCAAGTAAAAAGCAGTGATTTCTAATTCCTTTAAATCTAGTGGTAGAGACAGTTCTTCAAGTCTTTTCCTCTGATAGACACAGTACCAACTGGGGAAAGTCGCAGGCTATTGAGGAATGACATTCGTCAACAGTGCTTAATGTCCACTTCTCTATACTTAGATTTTATATAAATCATTCTGGGTTGGAAACACAAGAAACTCACCAAAAAAGGAATTAACAGTTGAATGAGATAACTCAATTTTATTTACATTTCTTTCCATTCAGTTTATCACATGTACAGGCTGGGTGGTACATGAAGGCTATGCTAATTTTTGTCAAGCTGTGGATAGAAGACATCTTTGTTGAACTGGTCTGGATGATGACTGCTGATTTCCTTCGTATTGAAAAATTTCAAATGTCAAGCAGAAATTCTATAGTTTTACATACTTCCTACATTCTGGTCAAATAAACTTTGTCTTCTAGTTAGGCACGGGCACCTGAAAGTTTTCCAATATAGCCCTGGGATGTTTTTATTTGGGAAATCTAAACTGAGCTTAACTCCGAACTCTTGCTATTAATATGTACACTTCACTGCCGAAGACTGTGATTCAAATTTCTTATGAAATGCATTATAGGAAGGATGCTATCCTGTCAAGGGGGATACAAAACAACTGCATTCAGAGTATAGTATTAGTTTTAAAACTAGTATTAGCCTATGAGCACGTATGAATGAGAACAGCAATTTTATGTGTCCCTATCCTTGTCTGATTATATATTCTCCATACTAAAAATGATATAGTCTGTGTAGTTAACAATCTTGATTACATATTCTACATGCTTGTTGCTATCTGCAATCCAGTCAATTCTGATGCAGGAAGACCTCACCCCCATGTGTATACGGAAGCTTCTAACTTTAATTGCTCTGCCACCAAGAAAGTATATCTTGCTTTTATGGAAAAGAATAAAAATTCTCACACATACATATGGCTTGGTTTTTCTACCAGTCACAACTGTTGCCTTTTTAAAGTTTTCTTTTTTTAAAAGGTAAGTTTAATAGGATGTCTTTGATTAACAGTTTTCCCCAGGGAACAGGGGTGGAGATCCATAATCCATATATATTATACTGGGGATATCACTTTCTATTTCTGAAGCCTTAAAGGTTTTTTTACGTAAGACATCAGTATGATCCTACCTTACTGTTATTGAAAGGAGAATGAATCAAGTTTTTATTTGCTTTATAAAAACATTTTACTGGTTAATTTTGTTGTATTGTTTTAGGACTGTTATGGTGTACCATAGAGTTGGAACCAACCCATAGCTGACCTTCTGGTGGGTTTTCAGAGGCGGTAAATGGATGGGAGGAGACTGCTCATCCTTCTCCCACAGAGCAGCAGGTGGCCTCAGACCAAGTACCTTTGGGATTCTAGTACAGCTTCTTGCCACTAGGCCACCAGAGCTCCCATAGTCTTTAAGACTAAAAAAAAATTTTTTTTAAGAAAAAAAGGTAAAAAAAAAATCAAAACCAAACTCAACGGCCATCAAATTGGAACTGACTCATAACTGGCCCTCTACTGGGTTTCCAAGGCTATAAATTGTCCCTCTCTCTCCTGTGGAGCAGTTTGTGGATTTGAACTACAAAAGGTATGGCCGGAGCATTAGCAGCACAAGTCCTTATGGACTATGCCATCAGAGCACATTTTCTTTTAGTTAGTCCAATTTTTGTCAAAAGGATCCTAATGTTATGATGTACAGTTCAGTTTTTCTAATCTAAACAAACTGTCAAAACTCTGATATAAGTTACCTGGATGACTAAGTTGGAGGCATTTTAAATTTTTTGCTTTGTACCTAAAACTAGGTGGTTACATGAAGGTATCTAAATGGACTAATACTAATGATTCTGATTTGTAATCTAGGGAAGCTTGTTATATTTGATCTTTAAGTTTCTGAAGGCCAGAAAGGTGATAGTAGTATAAAATCTACTGCCAACTAAATCGGAGGTTCTATTCTGCTTCCTTTCATCCTTCCAGAACTGCTCTTAGAGCTGGTGTCATCATTAGTATGTTGTTGGTAATGATAAAAACAAAAACATATATAATAAAAATTGGTCTAGTCTTTGGAAGTTCCATATATATATATATACACACACACATGTATTTTTTTTTTCCTAAACAAAAAACTTGGTAGAGAAAAAAGACTAAACCAACATGTTCCTCAACTTTGAAGGTGAAAATAAGGATGGTTTCTACTTTAATATTTTAGAAACAGAAAGCTCATAAACAGATTTTCCTTTTTTTAACATCCACAAGACTATTATTAGTTCCATAAGGAACCGGGAGCTATAGATCCCAACTACATTGTAAAATTACTTTCAAGACTGTTGTCTCCATTTTTAGCTGCTCCAGTGTTAGGAAAGTAACTAAGTCAACCATCAATCAACCTCATTTCTCACTTACTCGGCTCATTTGCAATATTAACCATTAGTAGTAATTTAACAAAGGATTACTTAGCTGATTACACGTATGCAATGGGACCTTCAGAATCTGGCAGGTGATCATACTGTGTGCAGCAGATATTGGTGACCCATGTAACCTCCCCCTTTTCCCAATTCCCCATGAAAATTATGCATATTCCCGATCATGATAGCTCTTTCTATATGTATATATATACACACAAATATACATACATATATATGCACAACTACATTAAAAACATAGAAGAATCACACAAAATTACATGAAGAACCATAAAGATATCCTATCTTAGTACAGAGAAAATGCATGCTGAGAAAAGTCCAGTTAAGTACAGCCCTGTGAGATACATACATGATTTTATTTTACACTTGTATTTCCTGCAGGACAATAACATGTATCTTTCCCTACCTAGAGACAAAATACATTTTCTGAAAATTTGGACATTGCCCACTGCATTAAATTTAAATTAAAATATTCCCTATGTATATAGGCAGTAAAAATAAGCAAAAAACCTCACAACACATTCTTTTTTAATTTATCAAAAATGTATCCAAGGCAACATTATTAAAATGATTATACCAGAGTCCCTATTATAACATCAGGTCTAACAGGAAGGGCAGACGAGGGCAGGAAGGCTGCATCCATCCATGGTTTAGGTGCTCTTCTTCTCTTCCCCCAGTAGATTCACCGTGGCTTTTTTGGCTATTAGGAGGGAAAGAAAATCCATGAAACTGGTTTGCAGCACAGGCTCTTCTTATGTCTAATGTAGCTACTAGATAACAAGACTCGGGTGACTCATGTTCAAAGGACATACTAATGTCTGGGATCAAGATGCAGAGGATCTCCAAGAAGTGGTCACAGTACCGTACCTCATCAGAGCACAAATCCTGAATGTGAGTAAAGGAGCTCCTAATAGTCATCCAGGTTAATTAAACCCCTTGTACTGACAAGCATCACCTAAGCTATCTGCTACTGTTCTGCTTGAAACATAAAAACAAAGGAGATAACATGAAAAAGAAACAACTCTGATTAAGTACGGTAACAGATTCAAGGGAGTTCTGGTGGCCTAGTGAGTAAGGAGCTGTGCTGCCTACCCAGAGGCAGGCAGTTTGAATCCACCAACTGCTTCAAAGAGTAAAACGAATGATCTCCACCCTCACAATTTCTGGCCTCTGAAAACTCACAGACACTGAAGGGTCAGCTGTGAGTCAGTTCCAGCTAAACAGAAATGGGGTTCCCCCCCATTCTTCTTAAATTAAATGGTTTTTTAATTCATTATATTTTAAGGCAACATATGTATTTTTACAGCATATTCTTTCCATTTAATTTTCCCCCATTCATTCATTGTTGCACATTTTCCTCCCTGACCACCCCTCTCCCCAGTTCATTTTCTCTTTGAAGGAAAAAAACAAATTCTTTGTTATAAAATCCCGAGCCCATAGTCCACTTTAATATGCATTTCTTTTTCTGTAATCTTTTCATGAAAATAATACCTAATCCTATGTTCCTTTTAAACAGTTCTTTTCCTCATCTGTTTCAATGCAGTATGCATTACTTATCCACTCTTTTCTTAGGTTCCTCCAAACCCAATGTCAGTCCTGTTTTACAACAGTGGCACCATGCAGTATTTGTCCTTTTGTGACTGAGATATTTCACTCAGCATAATGTCCTCTAGGGTCACCCATTTTGAACAGTATTTCATGAGATCTTTGTTTTTCAATGCAGCATAGTATTCCATTGTGTAAATATACCACAGCTTCTCTATCCATTCTTTGTTGATGAGCACATGCCTGGGTTATTTTTTTAAAGACATACTCAACTTTGTAATAGTAACAACCACTGGAAAATACTGTGGTTACAAAGGTAAGGTGCATGCATGTTTGTCTACATGACTCAGGCACATCATGAGAAGGTACAGCTATAACCCTATGTAAATTCATTTCTGTGTGCTGCATGTATATCCAAAGGTACAGTAAGCACGCGGGGGCCCCGTTATATGTCCAAAGAACCCATGGACCTGATTAACTGTGCTCAAGGGCTTAGGACCATAGTCTTTGTGGGAGTAAGCTAGTCTATCAGTTGCCAAAGTTAATGTTCTACACACTAGTTTGGTGAGTAGCTCCTTGGGTTTCAAATGCTTTTGAGTAGCCATCGAAGATACAACTACTGGTACCTACCCATCCAAAGTGCAAATGAATGAAGGAAATCATGACTAAGTCCCCACGAGTCATAGCCTCTTTTAACCTGACACAGATAACTAGATGGTACCTGAATACCCTTCTACCAACCCTTCTAATCAGAGACACAAAAGACGGTCCTAGCTAATAAACAAAAAAACCCCTGGAACTCAAATTCATAAAAAAGGACCAGACTTATTAAGACTGATAAGACACTACAGGAACACCCCCCATAGGATATTGCCCTTAAGATATACTTTTAACCCAAAACTGAAAATCATCCCTGAAAATCAATTTTCAGTCCAACAATAATAGTCTATGTTATACAAGAAACAGTACCACCCCTCAGTAGTGTCCCTTAAATAACTACCTGAGACCTAACAGTAAATACTGATTTGAAGGCAAAGATGAAAAAAAAATGCAAGCTAGATCAATGGAAACAGGACTAGCGTAAGGGAAATACTGGGAATGTGGATAAAATGTAAAAAGTGTAACCAAAGTCACAGAAAAATTTGTAAAATTATTTTTAAATGATTTCACTGTATAACTGTGTAAACCTTCACCTGATACAGAACAAGCAAAGAAAAAATTAACACAAAAAGCCAAGCAGAAGCTCCTTAAGTGTTCCTCTGTACAACTAGGTCATTTTTGTTTGTATCTTGGTGCTTGCTTATTACGATTTCCCTGCATCTCAATGTGATGGCACTAGGTCTTTGTATACTTCCATGTTTTTGTGGTTCGTTTTTTAAAAAAAATCAGAAAGTCTTCATTTCTGGGATTGTCATTTCTAACAGCTGCTATCCTAGAAATGATGGTATGGGTAAATGAATATTGCTATTTAATTATGACACCATTTTTGTCTAATTTAGGAAGAGTTTACTGCTTGGCAGCCATAGGAAACAATACTAGTTTAATCAAGAAAATATTCTTACATCTGTAGGCAACTAATACCTTTCTTCCCTAACTGGCAAATGGCTGGTGACTGAGGAGTTTGTGAGATTCCACAAACTGCAGCTGTTTGTAATGGAGCCCAGAGTCTCGGTCACAAGAACCAAGAAGCCTGTCCTTGTCTTTCAATTGCCTGACAGCTGCTCTCCATTCACTCCATAAAATTCCTGTTAAGAAGAAACTGCAACCTGTCTCCTAAGTAGCCCTTTATAAAGTTTTACTCCCTAGTGAATCCAGAAGCTTTAAGAAAAATCTACAATGTATCAGCTTGTAAATTTCTCTGAACTTATTTTAGTTCTCACACTCCTGTTTCTATATAAAACTAGATCTGGAATATTACTATCTAAGAAAATAAATAGGCTAAGAAATGTATACCAATGCCAATCTTTCTCAAACTCTTCCAAAAAATAGGAGAAAAATGTTACAAATGAATTGTGTGAAGCTAGCATTGCCCTGATACCAAAGTAAGAGATACTACAGAAAACAAAAAATTAAATATATCCCTTATGAAATATCTATGCAAACCTCAAATCTAGAAAGATTAATCCAATAGTGTATTACAAGAATTATCATACTGTGACCAAGTGAGATTTATCCCAGGAATACAATAGTTCTGTATTAGAAAACAGATTAATGTTAGATACCACATCACTAAAACTATGAACCATATGATCATTTTATGGGACACAGAAAATCCAATACCTTTTCATGATAAAAACATTCACAAAGTTAACAGTAGGAGGGCATTTCCTCCACATGATAAAGGATATTATGAAAAAAACCCCACAGTTAATACCATACTGAATGTTGAAAACTTTCCTCTCTTACATCAGAAACAAAACTAAGAAGTTCCCTCTCATCACATGCTATTTAATATTATAGTGGAAGTTCTAGTTAAATAAATGAGG
The DNA here is from genome assembly GCF_000299155.1 of Elephantulus edwardii. Taxonomy (NCBI): domain Eukaryota; kingdom Metazoa; phylum Chordata; class Mammalia; order Macroscelidea; family Macroscelididae; genus Elephantulus; species Elephantulus edwardii. The sequence goes on along the minus strand of NW_006399800.1, from coordinate 13,192,573 downwards.
AAAAAGGAAGTAGGTGGAAAGTAAAAGAAAAATTGTCTCTATCTGTAGGTTAAATAATAATCCTAGATATAGAAAACTCAAAATAACCTACAAGAAAGCTATTAGAACCAATCTACTCTGCCCATTTTCAGTGTACTGACTCAACACACAAAAGTTAGTTGTGTTTATAAGTAGCAATGAATAATATTTTAAAAAAAGATTAAGAAAGCACTTCCATTTACAACTGCATCAAAAGGAATTAAATATTTAGGAATATATGTAATCTGGCTAGTGAAAAGCCACTGAAAATCTTCTATACTGCAAACTATACAACATTACAGAAAGCAATGAAAAGACCTAAACACTCTCTTCATATATAAGAAGACAGTATTATTAAGATGGCAATAATATCCAAGGTAATACTAATTCATTACAATCCCTTTCAAAATCCCAACAGTTGTGCAAAAATAAAAAAGCCAATCCTCCAATTCATATAGAATTCGGGGAAGTCCCGAACGGTCAATCTTTGATAGCTTATTTTATAACTACAGTTATCAAACTGAAACTGGCATAGAAATAAACATACAGACTCTTAAGGAATAGAATTGAGAGTACAAAATAAGCTCCTATTCCTATTCCTATGGTCAGGTCCATTCAGTGAATAAAGAATTATCTCTTCAACAATGGTACTGGGGCAGCTGGATTTCCATATGCAAAAGAATGAAGGTAAAGCCCTAACTCATGCCATCTAGAGAGATTAACCCAAAATAGATAAACCACCTAAATATGAAAGCTAAGATCATTAAATTTAAAGTATAATGTTAAGAGTAAATTTTCATAATCAGATTGTGACAATGTATTCTTTTTTATGCTACTTCTTATTATTATTAATTTTAATGAAAATTTACAGAGACTTTGGATTTCCATTCATTGTTGCAAATCTTCTCCCTCCCCCTCCAGTACACTCTTCCATTGTTTTACAATCCCTCCCACCAACTTCACTCCACTAAGCAACCTTCGTTCTGGACTCCTGTCATGACAGTAATACCAAATCACATATCCCTTTTAAACAGTTCTCTCCCTCCTCTGTTTCAGTGCAGTATACATTATTGAACCCATCTTACTCAGTCTCTCCCCAACCCCAAGGTCAGTCCTCTTTTACAACAGTCGCACCATGTAATATTTGTACTTTTGTCTGTGATATTTCACTCAGCATAATGTTCTCCAGAGTCACCCATTTTGAATAATATTCCATGAGTTCCTTGTTTTTCAAAGCAGCGTAGTATTCCATTGTGTGAATATACCACAGCTTCTCTATCCATTCGTTTGTTGATGGGCACTTAGGTTGTTTCCAACTCCTTGCTATTGTGAACAAAGCCACAATAAACATGGGTGTGCATATATCTGCTTGGATGTCAGTATGGTCTCTTTGGGGTATATTCCCAGTAGTGGAATTGCTGGGTCAAATGGTATCTCTATTTGCAACTTTCTGAGAAAGCACCATACTGCCTTCCACAGTGGTTGCACCATTATACACTTCCACCAACAGTGAATAAGGGTTCCAGTTTCTCCACAACCTCGAGAGCATTTGATGTTTGCTATTTTGTTAAATTTTGCTATTCTAACTGGGGTGAGATGATATCTCATAGTTGTTTTGGGCAACAGATTCTTAAGACATCAAAGTCCCAAGCAATAAAATAAGAAATTAATTGAACATTATAAATACTAACAACTTTTATGCATTCCAGGACCCTCTAAGAGAATGAAAAAATTCACAGACCGGCATGGTGCTTAAGCATCTGGCTGCTAACGAATGGTCTGTAGTTTAAAACGAGCCACCACTATGTGAGAGGAAAGTACAGCAGCCAACTTCCATAAAGACCCGAATCCTACAGGACACTACTCTGCTCTAGAGTCCATCAACTTGAAGACAAAGGGTTGAGTTTTGATGTCAAGTATAAGTCTAATCCCTAGAATAAAAAAAAAAATCTTACACATCAACAGTAAAAATGCAAATAACGCAATTTTTAAAATGAGTAAAGATCAGAATAGACATTTCTCCACAGTAAAGATACAAATGAAAATAAACACATGAAAAGATGCTCAACAAATCATTAAATGGAAAAAAGCCAGTTTTGGAAATAAATGTAGTGAGGGTTTCACAACATAGTGAATAGAAATAAAACTTAATATAAAATTATAATTTGACACATTTAAAAATTATCAAAGTGGCAACTTTTTGTTATTCATCTTTCACCACATAAAGATTAAAGAAAAAAAAGACAGCTATTCCAAAGTAGAAAGCTAGAAGTTAGAAAACACTTAGTATCTTAGAAAAATTTACTGAAGTAACCAGAGCTGTGTGCCCTGAATACGAGTTCAGTGAGGAAGATGCCTGTGAGGCAGAAATGGGACTTCTGAAAAGTGTCCTGGCAGGGATATGCTGTTTCCATAGTGATCAGGACCCCATATTTTAATTGCCACAGAACTCTAAAGGATGCTCAAGTCATGTCCATCTCCAACTTTTCTCCAGTTTCTAAAAACTTTTACACTACGCCCTCTGGAATTCAAGGCCCAGGAGCAGCAGCTGTCTGTCGTCCCTCATCTAGGTCTCCAAATGCTTCCTTACACAAATGTGGTTGTCTGGACAAATCTGGATACTGTTTTCCCTGAAGCTCTCTCAACTGGTGACTGCTTCCCCCCTCATGACCCTAGAACCACTGAGTCTGAAGGTCTGGTAGGTGTTGCCTTTGTTCTTCATGGGCCCTTTCAGAATCTCATGTCAACAAATCTTATCTCCACTGGACTTCTTTTTCCAGTCATCTCTGACCCTTGGCCTACTCTGCCAACTTACCCTTTCAACTCCTAATTTACAGTCACTCTCTAACATCACTCTTAATTTAAATGACTTTTCAATACTCTGACCTCTTTTGACTTTTGACTCCTCTCCATGAATCCTCACTCTATGTACAGCATCCTAACCCAGCCACTCACTCTCACAACCCGTGTCTTTTCTAGTAAGTGCGTATCCTGCTATGATCTCAACGGCAAGCATGTCATTCTCAGACTAGCATCTCTTATCTTTGTTCTTCACTCAACTTAGTTTTATAACCTATTCCTCCTACTCCTACCTGTTCTTCATTTCCCACATATTCTCATTTTGTTCTTTATCCAGTTTTAATCTCATGGTCAAACATTAAAACCACACTACCCCCATCAACAAACGAATGGATAGAAAAGCTGTGGTATACTTAAATAATGGAATACTATGCTGCATTGAAAAGCAAGGAACTCATGCAATATTATTCAAAATGGGTGACCCTGGAGGACATTATGCTGAGTAAAATATCCCAGTCACAAAAGGATAAATACTGCATGATGCCACTGTTGTAGAATGGGACTGACATCAGGGTTGGGGTAAGACTGAGAAAAACTGGATAGATTATGTATACTGCATTGAAACAGATGAGGGAGAGAACTGTTTAAAAGCAATATATGATAGGGTATTATGGTTATCACAAGAGTCCAGAATTAAGGTTGCATAGTGAAGTGTACTCGGGGGGGTGGGGGTGTGGGGGGGTGTGTGTGGGTGGACTGTATACCAATGAAGGAATTTTTCTTTTACTTTTCAAAGAGAGAAGCAAACTGGGGGGAATGGCTGGGGAGGGAGAAAAGTACAACAATGAATGAATGGAAATCCAAAATCTCTGTAAATGTTCATTAAAATTAATAAAAAAAAAAAAAGAGGAAAAAACCACCACCACACTCCCTAGTCCCACTCTCCCTTTGTAGTTTGTGCTTAACAAAATCACAACTCTGATAATACCTTACCTATTCAACAGCCTCATCAACACAGCTGGAGAAAAATAATCCCATAAGATTCATGAACATAGAATTCAAATGAGCTCTTAGTGCTGCCTGGCAATCACATGACACTGTCCTGGTCTATTCACTCTCACTGTCCTCATGGTCCTAGATGACAAGCCAACAAACTACAACCATACGTATTATGTGTTACCTTTGGTGCTTTAGTACCATAATGCACAAATGACTAGCTTCAAAAAGAAATGATGTCCTGTGAAACCTAAAATATTTTTATCACCTGGTCATTTATTGAACTCTCACTCTAGTCAACTATTTCAAACCTTCCCTTTGCATCTGTCACTTCCTTCATCTACACTCTCAGCTGACCCTTTCCAACTTTACTAGGAAGTCTGAAGCAATAAGAAAATCATCCCTATAAACTCTTATTTTATCTGCATTATCTTCTCTGTAATAGGGGAACAGATGCCTTTGAATTGTAGTGTTAAGAGTACTGAATAGCTACCTCTTGGACTGCCCAAAGAACAAACAAGTCTCTTGGAAGAAGTGCTACTAGGAGGCTTCTTAGAGACAAGGAGAGTGAAAATGGTCTCACATACTTTAGGCATGTTGTCAGGAGGGGCTAGTACTTGGAAAAGAAGACATCCTGCTAGGAAGGCTCGAAGGTCAAGGAAAGCAAAGATGACTCTCAACAAGATGAACTGACGCTGTGACTAACAATGGGCTGGGTCACATTAGAGACTGTGAGGATAGTAGAGGGAAAGAGCAAGGTTCAGATTTGTTGTTCACAGGATCGCTATGACTTGTAGTAGACTTGCTGGCACTGAATAACAATAGCATCCTTTCTACCAATAATCCCTGAGTTGCCTTCTATCAATACAAATTGTTGCCTGAACAAATGGGCAATGCCTCTATGTGTACACTATGATCCTGACTCCTCTGGCTTACTCAGTGATTCACTCTCTCACAGGCATCATTTTTAGTTCTTTAATGGTTCTATCCCATTAATTTCATGCATGCTTTGTTTCTTGCCTTTAAAAATTGGGTTGGTTGTTTTGGTTTTTTTTTCCTCTGGACCATGGACTGTTCTTCCACTTTAAAGGCCCATTCTTTTGCTTCCCTTTGCAGGAAATTTTCATGAATTCATTAAAGCCTTTCTCTCATATGTATTCCAGTCAGGATTCTGCTCGCACCATTTCATAAAATTGGTTTTGTCAAGATCACCAGTTCCAAGAGCCAGTCTTGGTCCTACATCACTCTGCTCCACTGGTGTCTTTTCATTTTCCCCAAGCTCTACACTGGAAGTTTCAAGAGCTCAGTACCCAGACTCCTTCCACTTTTCTACCTACATTCACTTTTTCAGAGATCTTATCCAGTCTCATATTTAATATAGCACTCAAAAGTTGATGGCTCTTAAATATATAAACCTCTAGACCTAACTCTTGGATAAATGGATGCTTATATCTAACTGGTTCTTTGATGCAAAAAGGAATCACTTAATAGGAATCTCAAATTTATAATGTTCTTTACCTTCCTCTTTAAGTCTGTTTTGCCCAGTCTCCTCCAACTTAATGGAAATTCTACTGTACATACTGGGTTGAAATCAACCCCTTAACAACAAAGGGATAAGTTGGGTTTTTTATCAAATTAACTGCAAGGGATTTATCTGGGTTTTTTGTTTGTTTGTTTTTTAATATGTCAAAAGAATGCTTAATTTGAAGACAAATAGTATAAGCACTAAGTTGAATAGATGTCTCTTGGAGAAGGTATCACCACAGAGTTCCTTAAACAAAGCTCTGTCTCACATATTTCGGACATGTTGCTACTAGGAGAGGAACATCATGCTAGGAAAAGTGGAGAGCCAGCCGGAAAAGATCCTCAACCAGATGGACTGACACAGTGACTGTAGCAACAGATCTGAGTATGTTGAGATTGTGAGGATGGCACAGGATGGATACAGTTCAGATCGCTTATTCAAAGGGTTGTTGTGGGTTGTACTTGACTCTACAGCACCTAGCAACAAGTAGTTAGGTTAATAACCTTGGCCTCTTTGATTCCTCTCATATTCAATACCTGTCACATAAGCAAAGCTTTTGGATTCTAACTTCAACTTATTGGATCCCAGTGCTACCACTATAAACATTTAATGTTTTATGAAAGAAGACTCTTGGAGAAAGTTAAGGACAACAGCTAAAATCTTTGCAAAGAAATTCTTGACTAGTTTTGGCAGTTAGCTGAGGAAAGCGAGTAAGAAAAGGAAGCCTGCAATGTGGGTCTCAGGTTACTCACTGCCATTAAGTAAGAACTGACTTCTAGCTAAATCCTCCCCTCCAGTGGGTTATGGAGGCTCTAAATCACATGAGAGATTGCCCATTTTCCTTCAATGCAAGTGCTGGTGGATTTGAACTGCTAGAGGCTTGACCCACCAGGGTTCAATCAAGGGCTAGTATCTCCTTTCATATACTGAACCAAGCCGAGTCTTACCTTCTTTAGTGATGGTTTCTGCAGTCTCTTTGGCTTTGTCTTTCAGATCCTTCATCACACTATCTACCTGGTTCTCATGCTTCAGGAAGAAAGGGCGGATGATGCGCCTGTAGAGCAGTTCCGCCCCATTGGAAGGGCTTGGAGCCATGCACCACAACAAGAAGCCACACTGCAAACAAGAATCAGCTTCATTAGTAGGAGCAGGAGAAAACTGGGCACAATGAGAGTGCACACTTCTACCACCACTCAAGGAGTAACAAATAAGGGGCCAGGATTAATTCCACACACAGGTTTTGGTCAAGGACTAGCTGAGCCTGAAAAACAAAGAAGGCAAAAGGCCCAGCAACTTCATTACTTACCTAAGTTGGATCACTTTTTATTAAGAGGCTTTTATTAATTGTAACTCTTAAAAAAATAAATTTTTAGAAGTATAGTATTTACCTACATGTGCAAAGCACTATGCAAATAAGGCTAAGATTTGTAAGGCTTGCTGTCAATAAGCTTATCTCGTAAGCAGGTCACATTTATTCATTCTGCTGTAGGAAAGATGTGACAATTCTTGAATTATTTCTTTATCTCAGGTTTTGATATATTTTTAGCCTTTAAGAATCTCTATAGTCACTACTAATTTTGCTTCACTCTGAACACAGACATTGTTCCTACTCTACTTTGCCATTGTTGTTGTTATGTGCCGTCGAGTCGTTTGCAACTCATAGCGACCCTATGTACAACAGCCCTAAAACCTGCACTATTCTGTGCCAATCGCATTGCCTCTGACACACCCATCCCGAATACCCCAGTCACTGAATCAATCCACCTCATAGAGGGTCTTCCCCTCCTGCACTGTCCCTCTACTCTACCCAGCATGATGTCCTTCTCTAAAGACCTGTCTCTCCTTACAACATGTCCAAAGAATGTCAGGCGAAGCCCCAGAATCCTTGCCTCCAAGGAGCAGCCTGGTTTAACCCTCTCTAGGCTGAATCTGTTTGTTTTCTTGGCAGTCCATGGTACACTCAATACTCTTCTCCAGCACCACACCTCAAAGGCTTCAATTCTCCTTCTGTCCTCCCTAGTCATTGTCTAACTCTCTGATGCATAACAAGTGATTGTCAAAACCATGCCCTGTATCAGGAACACCTTAGTCTCCAGAGAGACACCGTTGCTTTTGAGTACTTTGGAGAGGTCCCTAACAGCAGACTTTCCCATCGCAATAGTTTTTTTATTTCCTGGCTGCTGGTGCCAAGAGTGTTGACCGTGGAGCCAAGCAAACTGAAGCTGTGAACAATCTCAATCTCTTCGCCATCCATCCTGATGCTACCGATTGGTCCAGTGGTGAGAATCTTTGTCTTCTTGACATTGAGCCTCAGTCCATACTGAAGGCTGCAGTCCTTGACCCTCTGCAGCAAGTGCATGAGATCCTCCTCAGTTTCAGTGAGCAGGGTTGTGTCATCTGCATAACGCAGATTGTTGACCATTAAATTAAAAAAAAAAAAAGATAATTCTATTTTTAACATAAAGGCAGGAATTGCAATACTATATGTAATCTTTTTCTATTTATTTAAATCATAAATAACAACTAAGCCCTTTAAGTCATTCAAGCAGTTTAATTCTCCATAAAGAGCAAAAAAGGAGAATATTCCAAGTTATATGCTTAATTTTCCTAGAATGTCCAATAAACAATATGCTAAAAATGTCTTACTCTATAACTGTATCATGCTTTACACAGACAAGTTTATAAAAAGGCTAGTCAATTTCTGGGATTCTATATCTTTATTTCCTACAAATTCTTCTTTAAATTTTTTAAATTTTATTATTGTGTGTTCCATCAAATTAGATCTGACTGATACAGGAGGAGACTGTCCCTCCTTCTCCAGCAGAGCATCTGGTGGATTCAAATCACACACCTCTGGGATTGCCATGCAGCTCTTTGCAAATTCTTCTTTAAGTAATAACTTTTCAACTTCTTATGCCTTCGACAGAGGCTTGGACCTTGTTATTCCAAATAAATGAATTTATTAAAGTAATTAAGAACCTGCCATGCCTAAGATCTCATTTTAAAAAACTGTTCTAGAGATGCACAGCTGTTACAGGAATAACACTAAAATAGAGAAATTGGGTATAAAATGCACATTTCTGTGCCCAGAAACTCAATTCATCAGTACTCGGAAATTAGTATTATGCTTTCATCTTTATTAACTCAAAATACCAAGAATAGCATGCAAGATAATAAAGTACTAAAAATAAATTTATTAAAGAAAGGTAAAACTTAAATATAGAAAACTATAAAGCATAATTGAAAGAAACTAGGCAAGAGCTGAATAAATGAAAGGATATAACATGCTCCTAGATTGGAAAGCTCAATATAATTAAGATTTCAGTACTTTCTCCAAAGGAATGTATTAAATTCAACACAACACCCACCAAAACTCCAGAAACCTTCTTTGTATTAGGAAGCCACAGAACCCTCAATTATCAAAGCAATATTGAAAAAGAAGAGTAAAATAGGGCTTGTATTTCATTATTCCTAAATAATGAAATACAACTAATATAACCAAACATTGTTCATGCAAAATGTTATTTAGAAAACACCATAAAATACTTTTTTTTAGGTTTTTATTAATTTCAACAAACATTTACAGAGATTTTGGATTTCCATTCATTGTTACACTCATAAAATACTCTTAAGTAGAATCAGTGAATATGTAACAGCCAAAAAGATTATCTCCTTGCATTCCTCACAATTTGGTAATTTCTGGATTAGAGAAATAAAAGAAACTGCTTTCCAAATGCTGAACACTAACCTAAGAGCAATACATCGCCACAATCTCAAAGATTTGATTTTAAACCAGCGATTCTTTTATCCTGCTGTAACTAATCTTTTAATTTCTTTACTGTTGGTTCCAAGGGTAATGATTATGAATCCAAGACAAACATAATCATTGACAACTTCAATCTTTTCTCCATCTATTGTGATGCTGCCTATTGGCCCAGTGGTGAGGACTTTTATTTTCTTACTGTTGAGATGCAATCCATGTTCAAGGCTGTAGTAGTGGATCTTCTGTAGCAATTGTTTCAACCTCTCAGCAAGCAAGGTTTTGTCATCTGCATAATGCAGCTTGTTGATAAGTCTTCCTCCAATCTGGATGCCACACTCTTCAACAAGTCCAGCTTTTTGAATGATTCAATATACAGACTGAACAGGTATGAGAAAGGATACAGCCCTGACACATACCTTTCTTGGTCTAGGTACAGGCTTATTATGAGCACAATCAAGTGTTCTGGTATTTCCATGTGACCCACACAGTCAAATGCCTTTCATAGTCAATAAAACAGATAAACATACTCTGGTAGTCTCAATGATATATCCCTGGTACCATGGCCTCTTCGAAATCCAGCCTAAAGTTCTGGCAGTTCTGTAGATGAACTGTTCTAGTTGTTTTTTAGTAACTTCAGCAATATTGCTTGCATGTGCTATTGATGACTCTGTTCAAGAATTTCCAACATTCTGTTAGATCACCTTTTCTGGGAATGAGAAGAAATGTGGATCTCTTCCAGTCAATTGGTGAGGTAGCAGTCTTCCAGTTTTCTTGCTACAGCCTGGTGAGTACATCCATGGTTGCATCTGTTTATCGGAAAATGTCAATTATATTCCATCAATTCCTAGGACCTTATTATTTGCACATACCTTTAATGAAGCTTAACTTTCTTCCTTCATTACCATTGGTTCTTTTTGTTTCATTTTTAGTTTAAATTTATATTTTTATTGTGATTTTAACAAAGGTTTAGAGATTGGGTTTTCATTCATGTATTGTTGCACGTTGCTTCCTCCCCTAGTCCACTTTACAATGCAGTGGTATCTTATACCAGATTGCTGTCATACTACCACTGGATCTTCCTGAAATGGTTCAGTGTTGACCAATCCTTTTTGGTATAGTGACTGTGTATTCCTTCTATCTTCTTTTGATGTTTCCTGGAACAGTCAAGATTTTTCCCATGGCATCCTTCAGAACTGCAACTCAAGGTTTAAATGTGTTTTTAAGTTTGAGAAACGCTGAGTGAGTTCTTCCTTTTTATTTTTTTTTTTACTACAGCTCATTGCAAATTTCGTTGTAATTCTTTGCTTTGTCTTCTGCAGCTGCTCTTTGAAATCTTCTGTTGAACTCTTTTACTTCATTATTTCTTCCCTTTGTTTTGGTTTCTTGGTGTTCTAGTATAATTTTGAGTCTCTTCTGACATCCCTTTTCTTTTCCCATCTTTGTAGTGGCCTTTTGCTGTCTTCATAGATGATACTCTTTGAAGAGTCATTGTAAGAGAGGAAGGCCCCCAACAAGATGGACTGACACCATGACTAGCAATGGGCTCAAGTGTATTGGAGATGGTGAGATGGCACAAAATGGGACAAGGTTCAGATCTGTTGTTCAGAGGGTCACTATGAGTCTTAGTTGACTTGACAGGACATAACAACAATCACCTTTTCTCTCAGGTGTCTGGCAGACCCCAAAGCTAATTTACTGAGCTCAACTCCTAGAAGAAAAAGGATGTCCAGAATTAGGAAATCAAAAGAAGGGGAAAGATGGCAGAAGGAAAGGGAAGAGAAAAAGTCAGACTAGCCATCTAGTTGTCTCAGTACATACATGCAATAATATTATGTATATGAATGCACAGATTCCTAGCAGTTCAAACACACCTAGTGGCTGCAGAGAAGAAAAGGCCTCATGCCTACTGATGTGTTTCTGTAAAGGACAAGAAAACCTTATGTCCATCAACAAAAGACTGGATTGAGAAACTATGGTATATTCACAAGATGGAATACAATGTAGCACTCAAGAGCAACAATTCTGAAAAATACTATATGAAAGAGGCCCAAGAGCATTATGTTGCGTGAACTAACTCCAGCACCTAATAACAAGTATTTTGTAAGACCATTATTGTAAAAATAGAAGGATAACCAGTGAAATGTGTATGGATAAACAAAGAGGCAAGGAAAGAGAACAGGTTAGGAAGGAGGAGAAATCAAAGGGTAGTGATGGGTAGAAGGAGGGAGTGAAAAAAAAATGTACATGAGTGGGCAAAAAAAAGAAGGAAAACTTACGGAGCAGATTTCTAACACATGAGGTGATCATCATGATACAGACTTGAAAGCAAAAGCCAATGATGTGAATATACAACCACTCAAAAACTCACCCTTAAAGATCTACTGTGACAGAGTACTTCTCTTAAAGGTCTAGGCCCTAAAATGCAGTCAGTTCTCCAAGATCCCCTCAGTCTGTGCTGAGTTCCATGTTCATTTGCGGTTTTCCAGCTGCTCTGCTCTAGCCTTTTCTGGGCTCCAGGATCTGCAGTTATCCCCTACGACTGATAAGATGCTGTTAGAGAACTTTGGTTTCCTGAGCTCCACATCTGCATTAACCCTAAATGGAGAACTACATGACTGTAGTTTTCACTGGTTTTAGCCTTCACTCCTCTGCTTAGTGCCAGTGACTCACAAGCACATGCTGCAGAACATCTCTGTGGCTAACTTGTCCCCATATATGGCCTTTTTTGGGTTTGTTTTATAATTGTGATAAAAGTGTATAGAATGAAACACTTGATCTTTTTAATATGCAAACTTTACACACCATCCCAATGATTGCTTATATAGAAAATATCACTATATATGTAAAAATTTAATTTCACTGTTGTCCAGTCGGAACTAACTCAGCTGACCCTCCAGTGGATGTGAGGATTTCAACTGCGTAAGAGGAGAATGTCCATCTTTCTCTTGTGGAGCTGCTGGTGTTTTCAAACTGTTAAGAGTTAGCAGCACAGTTCCCTATGGACTCCGCTCCCTAATACATGCATGTTGTTAGGTGCCAGGGAGTCAAGTATGACTCATAGCAATACTGTGCACAACAGATCTGAACCCTGTCCTATCCTGCGCCATCCTCATTATCTCTGACACATGTGGTCCACTGCTGCAGTTTTCATGGCAATTCATCTTCTTCCATATGCCTACCCAAAATTTAGTTTAATCTGAATAAACTAGTAAGTAGGAAATCAGAATCTCATGTAGACGTTCTATAGAATGTCAAAGGGTGTGTGTTTAATGCATACAAATCAAGTCTGTTTTGCGTTCTTCAATTTTTATTGTGATGTGTGTGTTAGTTTAGAGAAAATTCATTTTCTATATAGTAATTCATTATACATTTTGTGCAAAGCAATTGTTCTTTCCCAAAAACAGTAACTATTTGGACAATAGAGAGCTGTTTTTCCTATCTAACATTTTTAATGGTATTTTTTTCACTGGTGAACAGGTAATGTTTTCTGTGTTTTGTTTAGTATTAGGACACTGCTTGGAATTAAAGATTGATATGTATTTTTTTCTAATTAAAATAATGGAAAATAGGGTCTTTGTAGGAAGCTGTGGTGGCTCAGTGATGAGAAACTGTGCTGACAATGCAAATGTATGTGGTTTGAATCCATCAGCTGCTCTGCAGGAGAAAGACAAGCAGTCCCCTCCCTTGTGCCTGTGAAAATCTGCTGGAGGATTAGCTATAGGTTGGTTCCAGTTAGACAATATACACCATGTTCATGGTGGTTATTCTTGGGTGTGATGTCTGATTTTCAGGAGTGGATTACTGACAGAGAAACAGATGATCATAATATCAAAATCATAAGTATCCAGATGAAATGGCACTGACTTGCTGGAATAAGACTCAGAAGAGCTGAAGTCTGTATCTTTAAGTAAGACAACTTTTAACTTTTTCTTTTCTGCAGGATTTTGTGAAAGTCCTAAATGAGTATACTTAAAGTATACAAGATAGCAGTAATATAAAAGTCCTATTGACATATACAAATATCAATTCTTCAGCAATCTGGTGAGGAGATGATGTTTTTTTCTGGAAGAAATATGGCAGGTGAACCAGCCAGGACCTGAGTCAAATGTCTCTATTTATTACCTTTCTGATGTGATTACTTGTAGGCTATACGCCAGCCTGTTAATTCTATTCTTTCAGATACCTGCAGGTTTTTCTCTTGAGAGAGTAAAATAATTAACCGTTTTTTTACTTACATCCTTAACTTTTCTAATTCTCGGAAGAAAGAGCATTCCTATATTTAAGACAAAGTTAATTACTCCTTAATTCTCAAGGTGAAAGCTTCCAATTTTCATAATTTTTTTCTTATCTACTTAAACTTTATTCTCCACTCCAGTAATATCCTGAGTTTGTTAAAGCCCCAGACACACATCTGGCCATCTCCTTTTTGTCATGTTGTCCTCATAGTTCCACTGATGACAGTCTCCATGGCAAATGCAAGCCAACTATTTTCTGTAATTTGAGAATCCTAGGCTATAAAAAATTACTGAGGAAGTCCTGGTGGCCTAGTGGTAAAGAATTGCACTGCCAACCCAAAGGCATGCAGTTCAAATTCACCAGCTGCTCCGAGGGAGAGATGGGCAATCTCCTTCTGTGAGATGTATTGCCTCTGAAAACTTGCTGGACAGTCAGGTATAAGTTGGTTCTGACTCAAGAACAAAAACATGCTATTTTCGCTGGACTCCTGACACTTACTAGCACTGAAACAATGAATCCTTAAATTAGAAATAGACCATATAATGCTGTGATTTAATGTGGTAGTCACTGTATTTCCTCCTAGAAGAGCTAGAAGATTGGGATGAGTTCAACAGACACAATTGGGGTACTATCCTGGTCAGAACAGAAAGTTAATGCCAGAAAAAACAGGATTTCAACACTGACATCTTGATGATGTTGCAAGGACTTGTTCAGAAGCATAAGTCTTAGGAAGCCTTTGCCATGTACCCTAGAGAAAAGTGATAGACTAAATTTAAAAGACCGCTCAGCATGCACAAATAAAAGCTAAAACCACAATTGGTTAAAGGGAAAGTTTCCCTATATTTCTCCATAAAGAGCTGCCACTGCTAACCTAAAACGGCACCTCCCTGATGTCCTCAAAGAAAGAGTGGCAATCTCGGCCCGTGTGATTTACAGCCGTGGACAACCCATTGGAGGGTCATCTTTTAGACAGTTCAAACTTGACAGCATTGAGAGAGTGAAATTAAGATTAAGAAGAAAAATGTTATGCTGTCAATTAGCGGAAGCAGCATAAGTGATAGTCTGGTCCTGGATATAGACCTGTCAGAGTTTACTCAATTTGTTCTGAAAACAAATCCTGGGAATTATTAAGGGTAAAGATGAGGCAAAAAAGATATTCACTGCAGACATATTTTTCTCTCACTAAACTTGTTTTAATGGGTCTCAAAATTCTGTTGACAAATTTTTGGTCAAGCTATTTGCATTTAAAAAATACTGATTTTAAAAACTAATAACTTAAAACTGCCACATGGGGGGAAAAATGGTTCACAAAACATTCCTTTCCTTCTGAAGGTTTTATGATGCATTGTTATCGTTGATCAGTCTTTTACTACTAAACTCAAATGGCCAATTGAGACAAACAGTTCTGAGACAAAGACTGGGGTGGCAGGTGTTATGGGCAATATTCATTCAGCTTTCTGAGCAGACTTGGTGAGCTTGCCAGCTCCAGCAGCCTTCTTATCCACTGCTTTGGTGATGCCCAAGCAACAGTCTGCCTCAGGTATCTAACAGCAAAATGACCCAGAAGAGGGTAGTCAGAGAAGCTCTCCACAAAAATGGGTTTGCCAGGAACCATATCCACAATGGCAGCATCACCAGACTGCAGGAATTTGGGGCCATCTTTCAGCTTCTTACCAGAACCGTGATCAGTCTTCTCTTAGAGCTCAGAAAACTTGCAAGCAATGTGAGCTATGTGACAATCCAGTACAGGTGCATAACCAGCACTGATTTGGCCAGGATGGTTTAAGATGATCACCTGAACAGTGAAGCCAGCTGCTTCCATGGGTGGGTCATTTTTGCTGTCACCAGCCACTCTGCCACGTTGAACATCTTTCACAGAGACGTTCTTAATGTTGAAGCCAATACTGTCACCAGGCAGAGCTTCACTCAAAGCTTCATGGTGTATTTCAATAGACTTTACTTCAGTGGTAACAGTGACTGGGGCAAATGTGACCACCATGCCAGGCTTGAGAACACCAGTCTCCACTTTGCCCAAGATCTTAAAGACATCCTGGAGAGGCAGACACAGGGGCTTATCAGTTGGATGAGTTGGTGGCAGGATGCAATCCAAAGCTTCAAGCAGTGTAGTCCCACTGGCACTGCCATCTTTCCGGGTGACTTTCCATCCCTTGAACCAAGGCATGTTAGCACTTGGCTCCAGCATGTTGTCACCATTCCAAGCAGAAATTGGCACAAAGGCTACTGTGTCAGGGTTGTAGCCAATTTTCTTGATGTAGATGCTGACTTCCTTAATGATTTCCTCATCTCCATTCTGGCTGTAGCGTGGCTCGGTGGAATCCATTTTGTTAACAATCAGTTGCTTCACACCCAGTAAGGCATGCTCACGGGTCTGCCTGTTCTTTGAGACATCAGCCTCAATTTCACCAACACCAGCAGCAACAATCAGGATAGTACAGTCAGCCTGTGATGTTCCTGTAATCATGTTTTTGAGAAAGTCTCTGTGTCCTGGGGCATCAATGATGGCCACACAGTTCTTGCTGGTCTGAAATTTCCATGGGGAGGTATCAATGGTGATGCTACGCTCACATTCAGCTTTCAGTTTATCCAAGACCCAGGTATATTTTAAGGAGCCCTTTCCCATCTCCGCAGCTTCCTTCTCAAATTTCTCAATAGTTCTCTCGTCTATCTCATCACTTTTGTAGATCAGATGGCCAATCGCTGTGGACTTGCCAGAATCTACATGTTCAAAGATGACAATGTTGATATGGGTCTTCTCCTTTCCCATTCTGGCATAGGTTTTGCACAGACTTATTTCTAATAGCAAGAAAAATGTCCTACATAGCTATTAATTGGAGAGTTAAGTACATTACTGTCTATAATGAACTGGTAATTTATGTCCAAGTATTGAATAACATGTGAAAATATTCTTAATCTTAAATGAACTAAAAAAAAAAAAGTGATACACAGAATACAAAGTTTGGCCTCTCAGGCATATATTTATTATCAATGCAACAATACAAACATAATCATAGTCAATAGACTGTTCCAGTCATTTCCGGATAATCTTTAGCTAGATTTTGCTTGTGTGTGATATGAGTAATATTCTTCGATCATTTCATACTTTGTTGGGTCATCTTATTTTGAAATGGTAATAAATATGGATCTCTTCCAGTCAGTTGGCCAGGTAGTTGCCCTCCAGATTTCTTGGCACAACCTGGTGAGCCCAAATGGTATTCCATCAATTCCTGGGACTTTTTTTATCCTCCTAAGTCCTTCAGAGAGGCCTGAACCTCCTCTTTCATCACCACTGC
>NW_006399800.1:13145646-13175720 GCF_000299155.1 Elephantulus edwardii | reverse complement strand
ATTATAATACTTTGCTTTGTCTTCCACACTGCCCTCTGAAATCTTCTATCATCTTCTTAATATCTTGATTTCTTTCCTTTGTTTTGGCTTCTCGGCACTCTAGTGCAATATTCAGAGTCTCTTCTGACATCCATTTTGGTCTGTTCTTCTTCCTCTGTCTTCGTAATGACCTTTCTGCATTCTTTATGTATGATATTCTTGGTATTTTCCCATAGCTCCACAATTAACACTCTTGGCATCAACAGTCAGGAAATCCAAAGATGAATTGCATTAGGTAAATCTGCTGTCACAGACTTCTCCAGAGTAGTGAGAAGCAATGATGTCAATCTAGAGACTAAGGTGCACCTAATACAGGCCATCGTCTTCTGAATTACTTGCTATGCATCAGAAAGCTGGACAATGACTAAGGATAACAGAAAAAGAATCAATGCCCTTGAGTTGTGGTGCTAGAGAAGAGTCTTGAAAATACCACTCATTGCCAAGAAAACAAGTCGGCCTGCCTTGAAGAGGGTAAAATCCAAGTATCTCCTTGGAGACTAGGATTTTGAAGCTCTATCTCACATACTTTGGGCACGTGGCCAGGAGGGAATGGTTGCTGGAGAAGAACATCATACATGGGAAGAGTGGAGGGTCAGCACAACAGAGGAAGACCCCAGATGAGATGGATTGATGACAGTTAACTGGGGTAATGGAGGATAGATATGTCAGTCAGTGAAACTGGCTCAGGACAGGGCAGGCTTCAGAGCTGTTGTACACAGGTACACTATGAGTCGAAGGCAATTTGATGACACATAACAACATCAACAAATCATAGTTTTTTTGGTACCTATTTGTATATCTTGACTAATATAGTTTCATATTTTGTTAAAAAATATTTTATTATTCTTTGTGTATGTATGTCAAACTGAACCTGACTGGTACAGGAGGAGCTTGTCCCTCCTTATCCAGCAGAGAATTAATAGTTTCATATTTTTAAAAAGGTAAGAAAACTACTCCAAAAGGCTAACAGTAGTAGGATTACAAATGTTGTTTTCTTTCCTCCCTAAAACATCCTTAATCTTATACACATGCATATATACACCCTAGAATGTAAACAATGTAAGGGAAGGGGCTTTATTTACAACAGAAACTCTAGGACCTAGGACAGAATCTAGCATACAGAGGTGTTAAGTTAGAAATTTATTTTAAAACTCTCCTGCTTAAGAACAGTTTTCAGAGAAAAACCTGTGGTATTTGTAGTTTAATACTTTATATATCTTCTACTAATCTTTCATTCCATAATCTGTGGTAGGTCTTCAAATGGAAAATCTAAAACTTCTGCAGATCAGTAAGCAAGCAATTTGGAGGGCCATTCACATTTTGCTCATGAAAACCACTGAAAGTACAATGATAATGCAGGAAGAAAACAAGTTGATTGACAGCGTTGTCTGTTTTAACATCTCAAAGTATATTATCTACTTGGAACATAAGCTGTAAATTCACTTCCTCCTTCATAGCACCATGTCATTGCCTGGCTGTAAATTACTAAAAGATAAACAGTAATTTACCATTACAAAGAAAATTTGCTACCAAAAAAAGGTTTAAATGTATTCCAAAAGCCCTTACTTTCTCTACCTCTTTTAATGTCTATTAGTGATAGGGAGTAGACTGGAAGTCAAATCTAGAAATGTAAGGTGAGAACTGGTGCAAGCGGTCTGGCTGACTGCATGCCACAGCAAGGAGGCAAGCCCAAGGCCAAGTGCTAAATTTCTTCCCATTGGACACTGGACTGTGATGTCATCACCAATGGGCTCCAAAATTATTTAAAAGTTAAAATAAAATAGGCCAGGTCCAAATTATAATAGGAAAAGTTCTTTAGCTTTGTGGTGATGTTATTTCAATGAAAAGGGTCTATAACACACACATTTTCACTTAATATTTTATGCCTTATATATTTCCTATCTCTTTTTAATCATAAAATGTGTACTACAGCAAGCAACAAATGCTGGTGAGGTTGTGGAGAAACCAGAACCCTGATTCACTGTTGGTGGGAGTGTAAAATGGTGCAACCCCTGTGGAAAGCAGTATGGCGCTTTCTCAAAAAGTTGCAAATAGAGATACCATTTGACCCAGCAATTCCACTACTGGGAATATACCCTGAAGAGACCATAGCTGACATCCAAGCAGATATATGCACACCCATGTTTATTGCAGCTTTGTTCACAATAGCAAGGAGTTGGAAACAACCTAAGTGCCCATCAACAAACGAATGGATAGAGAAGCTGTGGTATATTCGCACAATGGAATACTATGCTGCATTGAAAAACAAGGAACTCATGCAATATTATTCAAAATGGTTGACTCTGGAGAACATTATGCTGAGTGAAATATCCCAGTCACAAAAGGACAAACATGGCATGATACCACTGTTGTAGAATGGGACTAACCTCAGGGTTGGGGAGAGACTGAGTAAGATGGGTTCAATGATGTACACTGCACTGAAACAGAGGAGGGAGAAAACTGTTTAAAAGAGATATGTGACTAGGTATTTCTGTCATCACAGGAGTCTAGAGCGATGGCTACATGGTGGAGGGGAGGGTTTGTAAAACAATGAAAGAATCTTTTCTTTTACTTTTCCATAATTTTTGACTCATGTACTTATAACTTGCTAGTTAAATTTGTGTCTTCTAGGTTGCAACACCCCCATGATACATCTTCAAGGATATGAACATGTACGGCTAAGCACAATTAATAACAGTGCATCTAAATTCCAAAATCAATCTCCATAATAGTCTATGTGTTTCTTACTGCCAAAGGGGCCCTTTAGAGCAGTGAGAGAAGATCTTCATCCTGAAACCCACAGCGTCCCTTTTCAGCAGGAAGTAGCTAAGAGAACACGCCATCCCCTTTTCCTTATGAATCAGGGTGAAGTCTCTCTCAGGGAGGAGTGATAGGGAATGTAAAGGACACACTGACAAAGAAGATTAATCAGAACTGGCTTTGACAAGCACTGTGGCAATTGGACAATTAAAACAGACATGGGGGGGAAGAAGAACGAACTGGGGAGGAGGGTAGAGAGAATGGTGCAGCAATGAAGGAATCAAAACCCAAAATCCCTGTAAATCTTCATTAAAACTAATAAAATTTAATAATAATAATAAATGTGTACTACAGCATGTAATGTTCTATCACTTTTCACAACTAATGGGTTATGTAAAAATGCTCTGTGTCAAGACATCTGCGTTTATTCCACTCCATTTAACTGTATGGATGTACTATTAATTGATTTAACTATTTATGTAATAACAAACACTTTAGATGCTTATGGTTTTTAGCTGTAACAAAAAATATCACAATGCATATCCTTATTTACTCTTCTCACATATATATCTATTTCCTTAGCCTATTTAGAATTAAATTGTTAGTGTATAATTTTTTTAATCTGACAAGAAAATGTCAAAGGATCCCTTAAGAAGATGATTCGAATTTTTATCACTACTAACATCCATGTGGCATCAGGATTGGTGGAAAAATCGTCAACAATCTGCATTATGCAGATGACACAATCCTGCTTGCTGAAACTGAAGAGGACCTGAAGCGCTTGCTGCAGAAGGTCAAGGACTGCAGTCTTCAACATGGATTTAAGCTCAATATCAAGAAAACAAAGATTCTCACCAGTAGGCCAACTGGCAGCATCAGTAGGGATGGTGAAGAGATTGAGACAGTTAACAGTTTTCGTTTACTTGGTTCCACAGTCAACACTCTTGGTAACAGCAGCCAGGAAATCAGGAGATGAACTGCACTGGGAAAGTCAGCTGTGAGGGAACTCTCAAGAGTACTGAAGTGCAACGACATCAGGCTGGAGACTAAGGTGAGCCTGATCCAGGCTATAGTCTTTGCAATTACGTGCTATGCATCGCAGAGTTGGACAGTGAATAGGGATGACAGAAAGAGAATTGATGCCTTTGAGTTGTGGTGCTGGAGAAGAGTGTTGAATATACCATGGACTGCAGAGAACAAACAGGTTTGTCCTGGAGAGGGTGAAGCCAGAATGGTCCCTGGAGTCAAGGATTCTGAAGCTTCGTCTGACATACTTTGGGCATGTTGCCAAGGAGGGGCTGGTCCTTGGAGAGGGACATCATGTTTGGGAGAGCGGAGGGATGGTGCAGGAGAGGAAGACCCTTGATGAGATGGATCGATTCTGTGAGTGGAGTGGTGGGAATGAATGTGTTTGAGACAGCGAGGGTGGCATAGGATAGAACGGCATTTAGGGCTCTTATACATAGGGTCGCTATGAGTTGCAAATGACTCGATGGCACATAACAACAACAACAAACAACATCCATTTACCCATACCAGATATTCATCTTTAACATGTCTGTCAATTCTTTTAACACAGTTCACAAAGATACTGTTCTACATTTTACTTTGGAAGCAGCTATTTGCAATTATTAGTCTGTCCTTGTCTGGAATAAAGAATGATGGAAAATAAATAGTCCAAAGGACTAATGGGCTACTCAACCCTCCACAACTTGAAGGCCAGAAGAACTAGATGGTATCCAACTATCACCATTGACCACTCCAAAAAAGGATCAAGAAAGTCCTACATACAGTGAGTGAAAACTGAACTAAAACTAAAACTTAGAGGATTAGATTAAGTAAATCCCCCAGGAAGAAGGAAAAGGCAAGTATATAGATTTGGGGGAAGAGAAGAACTAAAACCAAAGATAACACAGACATGCATATACACATATGTATTTTCATCATTATCCACAATTAAAAGATAATGTGACGGTGGTTGGGCTGAGAAACACCAGAAACTTCCCTCTTCCCTTCCTATATTTCTTTAGGTATAAAGTGGGGGGGGGGGGTTACAGAAAAGAAAAAGAAACTTAGTAAGAATGCTAGAGCAATCTGGATATACAATACTTATCAGCTTCAGGGAAGACTTAAAAATGACAGTAATATTACAGGTAAGCTATAAGGTCTAACTGAATTGTTATGCATTCAGTACTCTGAGTAGCGTATGTTTCATTATGACACCATGAACAAGAGATCTGAACCTATCCTGTGCCATTTCTGACATCCTTGAGCCTACTGCTGCTGTCACTGTGTCACAGTAGTATTAATAATGAGAGAATAAATATTTATCAAACCAAAACTGTGATAAAAAGGCATTAGAAGGATGGAAGCATGGAAAGGCTGCATACATGTAAAAGGAAAGAGTGAGAAAAGAAAAAGGAAAGAGTGAGAAAAGAGTAACATCCTTGTCTCCCAGCGGGAATCAAGAAGCAGGAGTATCTAAAGGTGGATATACACATACTTTACTTAGAGACGGACCTAAATGACAAAATATCTGCCAAGAAAGGACAGTGGTTGCTTTTAATATTGTTCTCACCAGAAGTGTAACAGCTGGTCCATGATAAAACAGGACAAAAATAAAGAGCAGGACTCAAATCATTATTAAAATGGGGGGGGGAACCCCCAAAAATCCAAACACCAAAAAAGCCAGACAAACTGGAACAGCAAAGACCAGAGGACTCCCTGAGGTAATCACCTAAGACACTTTTTAAATCTAGAACCAAGCCTGTCTTCTGAGACCTATTTTAGCAAAACAGCAAAGTGGCATACAACATTAAGGATATCTCCCTTAAGAACCTGGCCTGACCCAAGCCATAGTATTCTCAGTTACTTCCTATCCATCTGAAAGTTGGGACAATAAATAAAGATGACAGAAGAATTGATTTGTTCAATTGTGATGCTGGAGAAAAGTATTGACTATATTGTGGACTGCCAAAAGAAAAAACCAAATTTGTCTTGAAGAAAGTACAACCAGTTTTCTTTAAAGGATGATGAAGCTTCATTTCACTTACTTTGGGGCATATTATTAGGAGTAACCAATCTTTGCAGTGAGACATCATGCTAACAAAGGTGAGGGTCAGAAAAAGAGAGAAAGACCCTCAACAAGAAGGACAGACACAGTGACTACTCCCAAGGGTTTAAGTGTGACAGGGTTCATTAACATGGTGCAGGATAAGTCAAAGTTCAGATCTGTTTATAGGGTCACTATAAGTGATACATTAAGTGGCATCCACTTCCTAAACACCATGCCTCTGGAAACTATGATAAAATTTGATAAATGATGATAGTTACAGAAAGGCTTCAGACCTTTTGCTCATAAAGTCGCTATGAAGCATGCTCAACTCAACGTAAGTGAGAGGTGACTCATTGGCCCTAACAAAAACAACCTTTATGATCAGTGTCTTACTTAAAAACCACTGGCATGAGACTAGAAGTCAGCAATTACTCAAATGCAAAGATTAGAAATTTAAGGGTAGGAAAACTAGAGTACTGGGAAGGGAACAACAAACTAAACCAAAAGAAAATAGTGACACAGTGTGACAAATGTCACTAGTGTCAATCAACAATCTGTGTGGAAATTGACAAAAGGAACTCTAACTCGTTATCTACATTTTCACCAAGAACTCAGTTAAATAGTGTTGAAAAGAAGGGGGAATAAATAATTGGAACAGGGATATAGAATACTCGAGTCTTGATGTCTTGTGAATTTTTTCTTAATTATAAACAAATACTGGCAAAATAAAAAAGAAAGATGAGAACCCAGAGTTGACTCAGGATCTTGTCCAGTTTGATGGTCTGGTTCTGTGAACCTAAGGAACTACTGGCATTAAATGCAATAAACTGGAAGCCATGTCTCTTATATGAAAGATGACATGAGGAATCAGCTGAAGGAGGTTTGTTCCTTTTGGGGGAAAAGAACCACTCTATGAATTGATATTGAGATGTAACCCATATTAAAGGGTACAGTTCTTGATCCTCTGCAGCAAGCTTTCAAGTCCTCCTTGCTTTCAGCAAGCAAGGTTGGTTTATCAGCATAACACATGCTGTTGAAGAGTCTTCTTCTAATCCTGAAGCTACATTCTCCTTCAGAGTCCAGTTCATGAATTATTTACTGAGCATAGACCGAATAAGCACACCCTAACTGATTTTAAACTTGCTCCATTCGAACAACAATTTCTTAATCTAGCTAGTGATTTCTCATGAGCACAATTGAGTGTTCTGGGATCCCCATTCTTCTCAATGTTAGCCATCCTTTGTTATGATCCACATGAATATGCCTTTGCATAGTCAATAAAACATAGAGATTCTGATATTCCCTGCTTTCAGCCAGGATCTACCTGACATCAGTAATGGTATCACTGATGCCACAGCCTCTTCTAAGCCCTGCTTAAAGCTGGCAGTTCCCTGCTAAAGTACTGTTCTAGACATTGGATAGAATAGCACCCTGACAAGGTGGCCTTCTGAGCAAGGACTTGCACTGCTAACCCAAAGGCAGAGGATTCAAAACCACCCTTCATGGTTGGAAAAATGAGACACTTCACCAAAGACATTCAGATGGCGAACAAACACATGCAGAAATGTTCAAAATCCCTAGCTCTAAGAGAGATGCAAATCAAAACATCTATGAGATATCATCTCACTCCAGTAACAAGAGCAAAGTTCAACAGAGCAGCAAACAACAAATGCTGGTGAGGTTGTGGAGAAACTGGATGGAACCCTTTATCACTGTTGGTGGGAGTGTAAAATGGTGCAATCACTAAGGCAATACGGCACTTTCTCAAAACGTTGCAAATAGAATATCATTTTACCCAGCAATTCCACTACTGGGAATATACCCCAAAGAAACCATAAATGCCCCGCAAGCAGATATATGCACACCCATGTTTATCACGGCTTTGTTCACAATCACAGAGCTGGAAACTATGTAAGTGCCCATCAACAAACTAATGTGGTATATTCACACAATGGAATACTATGGTATATGTGGTATAGTCATAAATGGAATACTATGCTGCACTGAAAAACCAGGAACTCATGAAATATTATACAAGATGGGTGACCCTGGAGGGCATTATGCTGAGTGAAATGTCTCAGTCACAAAAAGACAAATACTGCATGCTGCCACTGTTGTAAAACGGGACTGACACTGGGGTTGGGGGAAGACTGAGAAAGATGGGATAAATTATTGAAAAAGATGAGGGAGAGAACTGCCTTCCAAACAGATAATATGCACACCTATGTTTACTGCTGCATTGTTAACAACAACAAAGAGATGGAAGCAACCTAAGTGCCCATCAAGGAATGAATGGATCAAGAAGCTGTGGTACAAAAAAGAAAAAGAAGCTGTGGTACAATCCTACAATGGAATACTATGCAGCACTGAAAAACAAAGAACTAATAAAATATTATACAACATGGGTGACTTTGGAGGACATTATGCTGAGTGAAATGTCTCAGTCATAAAAGGTTAAATACTGCATAATGCCACTGCTGTAAATCAGGACTGACATGGGAGTTTGGGGAAAACTAAGAAAAGAGGATTATAAATAATGAACACTGCACTGAAACAGATGAGGAAAAGAACTACTTAAAAGGAATATATGATTAGGTGTTATTTGCATGACAACAGTCCAGAGTAAGAGGTGTATGGACTGGGGGTTATGGGTAGGGAGGGAGGAAATTGTGCAACAATGAAAGAATTGTTTTAAAGAGAAAGGCAAATTGGAAGGGTTAGGGAGGAAATGTGCATCAATGAATGAGTGAAAATCCAAGTTTTCTATAAACCTTTGTTAAAATATCAATTAAAAAATTTTACAAAAAGTAAAATAAAAATAGTAACAAGAAAAGCTGCTGTCAGGGACCTCTCCAGAGTGCTAAAGAGCAATGATGTCAGTTTAGAGACTAAGGTGTGCTGGATCCAGACTAGAGTCTTTGCAATTACTTGCTAGGCATGAGAGAGCTGGAGAGTGAATAAGAATGACAGAAGTGATAAGTTATTGTGCTGAAGAAGAGTTGTTGTTTTTGTTATGTGCCGTCGAGTTGTTTGCGACTCATAGAGACCCTATGTACAACAGCCCTAAACCCTTCTCTCTCTTGTGCCAATCGCATTGCCTCTGACACACCCATCCCGATCACCCCAGTCACTGAATCAATCCACCTCATAGAGGGTCTTCCCCTCCTGTGCTGTCCCTCTACCCTACCAAGCATGATGTCCCTCTCCAAGAACCTGTCTCTCCTTACAACATGTCCAAAGTATGTCAGACAATCAATCCACCTCATAGAGGGTCTTCCCCTCCTGTGCTGTCCCTCTACCCTACCAAGCATGATGTCCCTCTCCAAGAACCTGTCTCTCCTTACAACATGTCCAAAGTATGTCAGACAATCAATCCACCTCATAGAGGGTCTTCCCCTCCTGTGCTGTCCCTCTACCCTACCAAGCATGATGTCCCTCTCCAAGAACCTGTCTCTCCTTACAACATGTCCAAAGTATGTCAGACAAAACCCCAGAATCCTTGCCTCCAAGGAGTAGCCTGGTTTAACCCTCTCTAGGATGAATCTGTTTGTTTTCTTTGCAGTCCATGGTACTCTCAATACTCTTCTCCAGCACCACAGCTCAAAGGCGTCAATTCTCCTTCTATCCTCCCTAGTCAATGAAGAAGAGTACTGAACTTAAAATGGACTTCCAAGAGAACAAGTAAGTTTGTCCTGGAGAGGGTAAAACCAGATTGTTCCCTGGAGGCAAGGATTTTGAAGCTCTGTCTCACATCCTTTGTGCATTTAGTTAGGAGGACCAGTCCATGTAGAAAGACTTCATGATTGAAGGGTGGAGGGACAATCCAAGAAAGGAAGACCTAGCATGAAATTAACTGGCACAGAAAATAAGGGTAGGTGTGTTGGAGACAATGAGACTGGCTTAGGGTATGGCAGGGTTCAAAGATTTTGGCATATAACAACAACATTATTACTATTATTATCAAAATTATCTTGAACATACTACTGCTTTGGCTGTTTCCAAGGCAGTACATAGTTTAAAGGATGCTGGACACGTTAAATCCTGCCTTCCTGACAGCCATTATGTGCCATATTCAAATATTTATTCTTATTCCTGTATTCAGGTCCTGAGTTAGAATTTATGTTAGTTGATGGGGAGAAAAAGAAACATATATTTGGAAGGAAATATAGCAGATAAAGAGAAGTCATACCTTCAGCATGTAGTAAAAGGGAAACCAGGATAGGAAGAGATCCGAGAAAAATTCAGCAATGCTGAACACACCATACACTACCCAGTAGGTCAGCCACTGTGTATCATCATCTTTGTTGGGACTCTCTATGGCTTTAATCCTGAAACACAATACAAAACAAAGTATGTAATTTAGCAATATTTCAATGAATCATTTTCAAACATTATACAAAGGAGCCCTGGTGATGCAGTGGTTAAGTGCCTGACTCCTAATCAAAAGTCAGCAGTTTGAACCCACCAGTCACTCTGTAGGGGTTAAGATGTGGCAGTTTGCTTATAGCCTTGGGAACTCTATGGGCCAATTCAATTCCGTGCTACGGGGCACTGAGTCAAAAATCAACTCAATGGCAATGAGTATACCTTTACAGCCTGTCCCGCAATACCAATTCAGGCAAATGTATGCATGGTATCACTAGGTGCAAGAGTACACATAATAATACAAAGCAGCAACAACAACAAAAATTAATACAAAGCAACAGAGAGACATCACAGCATGAGCTATACTAATTGCAGGTATGTGCTGCTTAATGTCCATTAAAACAACATCTGCCAACATATATATCTGTGGTCCCATTTTGTTAGGTGCTATTGAATAGAATACAACTCACAGTGATCCTTGGAACAACAGATCTGAACCTTGTCCTGTCCTGCAGCATCCTCCTCTATGCCATGCCCACACTCATAGTTTCTGCACCAATCCATCTTGTTGAGTCTTCCTCTTTCAGTGACTCACTACCTTTCCTAGCACCATATTTTCTTCCAAGGAATGGCCTCTCTCCTGATGACATGTGCTCCAAGTATGCTGAGATAGAGTTTAACCGTCCTTGCTTCTAAGGACCACCTGGTTTCATTTCCTTCAAAATAAGATTTATTCTTTTGGCAGCCAATAGTATATTCAAGACTCTTCTCCAACACCACATTTCAAGACTGTTTTATGTTGTTTTTAGAAAAAGGAGCTTCCCTTATTTATTACCTAAACCCTCACAACAATGGTTTTAAAGACCCCAAATAGAGAGTCTTGCAGCACTGGTAATACATGGGACACAAGCAGGCAAGCAGAGGAAATAGCTATTGATTTTGACCACTGATCAAGCAAGCAGTGGTGCCAGGGGCTGTTCCTGGGGTCCAGACAAGTGGACCATGGACAGTGCTGAGTATGCTCACTCCTTGCTCACCAGGTTCCTCTCAACCCACTCCCACCACCATTCTCTCAGCAGTCATCACTGCAAGCACCTACTTCTCCAGTTTTTGCCCAAACCTCCTATAGCAATAATGAAGACAACCAGAAGTGGGTTCCCACAGGTTTTAATAAGAGGTTCACACAATGTCCTAATCATGTAACATCCTATTTCATAGAACATACAGTAAATGTTAAGCAATGCATACTTGTACTTATTCCCTGTCTTCTAGTCATCAGATAAAAACCAGTCCCAGGTGTCACTGCCTCTAAATTTCCACTCTGCTAAAGCCCCCACCCTAGAAAACAGCCCCAGGAAACACTAGTGGTGGCTGAGAACTAGAGTCATCCACACTTTGAAGGGGAGCCTTGCTAGGGACATGTCAGAAGGAATTCTTTCATGGTAACCAGGTTCTTGAGTACTTTTAATAACTGAGGTGTATCGTGAGGAGGGGAAAAAACCCAAACGACTTTTAGACTGACCTAAAGGCCTAAAGCCAACTACCAAACCCACTGCTGTCAAGCAGAGTCTGCCTTACAGCAATCCTCCATCAGGATGTCAAGGCTCTGAATCTGTGCTGGAAGAAACTGCTCATTGCCCTCACCCCCAAAGCTGGTGGGTTCAAACTGATTTTGGTTACCAACCTGGTAAATGCAAAGAACACCACCTTTCTCTGCTTCTCAATCATGGAGATTTTTCTCATGACTAGGAGTTTCCTATAAAGAAACTTTTGAAGCAAAGATGAGGCACTACAGAACTCCACAACAAAGAGTTGAAAGAAACATCACTGTGTCCATTTAGTACAGCTGTCATTACATGGTCCCCAGGCTGTCGTCTTCCCTCTCCTCAACAGTTAATAACACAGCTTTCTCAATAATAAATGCTGGTCAAACAAAATTCACTCTGCAATTAGGCAGAGAGTAAATGTAAAATATTCTTCTACTTCTGAATCACTGAAATTTATTCCAGTCCTGGGAACTTCCTCCTTCTAAATGTAAACTCCACAATTTATTTTATTCTAACATTCACCTGGATCCTTATCATCACAGAACTGGACTGAAGCAGTAAACAGGAACAAAATTCAATCTAATTTCTCTAGATGATAGCTGTTATTTTTCTGTGCCATCAAGTCTCCTGCGACTCATGGCGATTCCATGTACAACAGCTGTGAAGCCTGTCCTGTGCCGAGCCAGTCTCATTGACTTGTACACATTGCCCCAGTTACTATCAATTCATTTCATGCAGGGTCTTCCTCTCCTGTGCTGTCCTAGTAACAAGAAGCTGTGCTGCAATTCCAAATGTACATGGTTTGAATCTACCAGATACTCTGTGGTAGGAGGATAGATAATCTCATCCTGTGTGATTTACTGCCTCTGAAAACCCACTGAAGGGTCAGCTATGCGTCAGTTTTGACTCAACAGTACATAACAACAACATAAAAAACCCAGATAACAGTTTAACCACTAAAAATGCCTAGAATCAACGTGATAGCAACAACAATAACTCTGTAAAACTGGCTTCCAAAGACAAAACAGGCTGCTGAATCATGCTGAGTCATTCACTAAGAAAGTCTCCATGTTAACTGAAGGAGCTGAAGACAAAAATTGTCTGTATGTGGGATGTTTATGTTCCATAAGAAAAGAGCTAGAGTGGGCAAAATTATAGGTGAATGAGATTCCTGCTAATGAAATAAAAAAAGAGAGGTTGAAATGATGAAGTGAATGAATACTGCTTTGAATTTCAAAGGTGGAGAAAACACAAGAATCTTTTTATATCAATTTAAGAGCTGATTATAAAGTTGTTGTTGTTATGTGCCATCGAGTTGCCTGTGACTCATTGTGACCCTATGTACAACAGCCCTAAACCCTGCTCTATCCTGTGCCAATCTTACAGTCTCTGACACATCTACCCCCATCACCCCAGTCACTGAATCAATCCATCTCATCAAGGCTCTTTCTCTCCTGTGCTGTTCCCTCCACCCTCCCAAGCATGACGTCCCTCTCCAAGGACTAATCCCTCCTTGCAACATGTCCGAAGTATGTCAGACAAAGCTTCAGAATCCTTGCCTCCAAGAAGTAGCCTGGTTTGACCCTCTCCAGGACGAACCTGTTCGTTCCCTTAGTAGTCCACAGTATAGTCAATACTCTTCTCCAATACCACAACTCAAAGGCATCAATTTTCCTTATGTTTTCCCTAGTCATTATCCAGCTTTCTGATGCATAGCAAGTGACTGCAAAGACCATGGCCTGTATCAGGCGCACCTTAGTCTCCAGACTGATATCACTGCTCTTCAGTACTCTGGAGAGGTCTCTGACAGCAGACTATCCCAGCACAATAATGTCTTTTAATTTTCAGGCTGATGGTGCCAAGAATGTTGATTGTGTGGCTAAGCAAACTAAAGCTTTTTACAGTCTCAATCTCTTCATCACTCATCACGATGCTGCCAATCAGCCCAGTGGTGAGAATCTTTGTTTGCTTGATACTGAGCTTCAAAACATATTGAAGGCTGCAGTCCTTTACCTTCTGCAGCAAGCACTTCAGGTTCTCCTTAGTTTCAGCAAGCAGCACTGTGTCATCTGCCTAATGCAGGCTGTTGATAGTCTTCCTCAAATCCTGATGTCACATTTCTCCTCATAGAGTCCAGCCTCCCAGTTAATCTGTTCTGCATATAGACTGAAAAGGTATGGAGATAAGACACATCCCTGGTGTGTACCCTCCCCAATTTTGAATCATGTGCAGTGTTCCTTCTGGACAACTGCCTCCTGGTCCAAGTATAGGTTTTGCATTAGCATGATCAAGTGTTCTGGATTCCCATTCTTCTCAGAGTTAGCTACAGTTTGTTATGGTCTACAAAGTCAAATGCCTTTGCACAGTCAATGAAACACAGATAGGCACTCCTCTGGTATTCCTTGTTTTCAACCAAGATCCATCTAACATTAGCTACAATATCCTTAGTACCACAGCCTCTTCTAAACCCAGCCTGTACTTTGAGAAGTTCTCTGCTGATGTGCTGTTCCAGTCGTTTTTGGATAATCTTCAGCAGAATCTTGCTTGCATCTGATATTAATGATACTGTTCTATAGTTTCCATACTCTGTTGGGTCACCTTTCTTTGGAATGGGGAAAAAAAAATAGATCTCTTCCAGTCAGTTGGCCGGCTGGCTGTTCTCCAGATTTCTTAGCACAACTTGATGAGCACATGTAGAGCAGCATCTGTTTGTTGAACTACATCAATTGGTATACTGTCAATTCCTGGAGCCTTGTTTTTTACCAATTGTTTCAGAGAAGTTTGAGCTTCTTCCTTCATCACCATAGGTTTTTGCTCATATGTTGTTTCATGAAATTCTTCTGTATCAGCCAATTCCTTTTGGTACAATGACCCTGTGTACTCTTTCCATCTCCTTTAAATACTCTCTGGATCATTTCATATTCTGCCCAAAGCATCCTGAAGTATTGAAGCTCAGGGCTTGAATTTGTTGTTCAGCATAAGAAATGATAAGATATAACCCTATAGTACAGTATGGAGCTCTGGACCTAGGTAGCCAGGCTCTGACAACACCAGTCTATACACAGTGATGGATCTGAAAAATTATAATGTCAGTTCAAAGGAAAAATATAAGCAAACATGTTAACCAAAGAATCAACACAGTGCACACTTTATACTTAAACCTTTTTCTTCTTTATTTGGTACTGCATGGTTTAGCTACATACATAAAGTTTATACATAAAGAGGCTATGTAACTATATTTCACTTAAGGTTTTAGCTTTGTGGACCAAAGGTGACTGAATGTCCAGATCCTCAGAGGATGATCCACTTTACTTACATGGGTGGTGGTAGAATAAATCATTAAAAATGAACAGAAATCATTCTGTGAGTTGGTGCCCTACTCTTATGGTTCCCAAACTTAGGCAAGCAAATCCACTCAATGAACTTGTTAGAAACATACATGCCTAAGTCCTTCAGATCTAGTGACTCAGCCAACTTGGAGAATCACCAGCTCAGAGTTGCAGTCTTAACATCAGCCTCCCTCCCTTTCTAAGACAGAAAACTCAAATAGGCTATTTTGGGTCCAATCAGCTGTGGCCAGAGGGATAGGCTCTCTTCCCTTCAAGGAGAGAACAAGAAAAAAGTTGTACATGGAAGGCAAATAGAGCATCTCGGCCACCATCAGGATAAACCATCTCTTATGACCTAGAACTCTCATCTGAACATTTCCAAACTTGTACTATAATTTGAGCTAAAAACATCTCTTACAAAGCTGCTCACTAAGAGTTTAAGAATTGCATCTAACCACCCTTAATTTGTATGCATGGAATATTAACTTTCCCCAAATCCTTTTACTCCCTAACTAAACCCAAGAAGTACTCCTGGAATTATTCCAAGAGCAACTGTTGATGGTTTAGACTAGTCAGACCTGAGCCATGATTTTAAGGGCTCCTCCTCTTAGTGTCAGCTCAAGCCTCAAGTGACTTAGGTAACTGGCACTGCAGATACTGCAATGGCTTCACATTCCCGGAGAAATACCTTCACAAAAAAACAGATACCATGCTCTTTCACTGTGCTCTGCACAGACTCGTAGTCTCAGAGCCTGACTCTCTAGGTCTAATGCTATGGCTTTTTAAAAAATTGTGATCTGAGAGAAAGTTTACCAAATTTGTTTTCCATTCTACTATTTCATACACGTTTTGTTTTATACTCATAGTAATACCCACAATGTAATCGTACTTTTCTCACTTCTTCCTGTTTATTCCATTTCTATTAACCCTTCTATCTCACTTCTTCCTGCCTACAGGGCTTTATCCTTGTGCAATGCTGCTCTTTTGATCTTATATGGTTGCTATTATAAGACCTGAGTGCCTCTCTGGAGCTAACAGTCATTTTATGTTGTGTTGCTGTTAGGCACCATTGGGCTGACCACAACTATGACTCACAGCACCCTACGAACAACCCTCTACCTTTCCCGGCATGATGTGATGTGTCTCCTCCTGACAGCATACCTAACATATGCGTGATGAAATTTCACCATGCTGGCCTCTAAAGATGGCCATACTGACTACTTAGGCCTGTCTATTCTTTTGCTGAATGCTGAACTATTTATTGTGGTGAGTTTTGTTCCAAGTTTGAAGAGTGACTAAGAGTCACAATCTGGTCCCACCAGTCTCTATTACACAAGGAAGTCTGACTTTTTGTGCTTTTTGAGTTCTGTTCTACATTTCCCACTCAATCCAGGATCTTCTACTATAATTTCTTTTAGGGTGGTCAGCAGTTGTAGGTGGGCACCTTCTAATTCTGGACTCAGGGTTATAGACGTTGAAGTAGCCATGGCCCATCAGTCCTCTGACGTGATTATTTCTGTACATCTTTGCTTTTCTTTTCTCTTCTTTACTCCAGACAGATAGACCAAGAATTAATGCTATAGCTTTTTGATCTCTCTCCAGAGTAACCTACCATGTTCTAGGGCTAGACTGATACCAAGAAGCCAGCAGATGTCAAAAAAGAAGCCCGGGGGGGGGGGGGGGGATGAGCAGCAGGCCCAGATAGGCTGAGAAGACGCCTGCAATACTACAGAAACAGCTACCAGTTCTAAAAAGTCAATGAGCAGACTTAGGAATCATAAAACACCTACCTGCAAGATGTCTCAAATAGAATAAATCAAAGATATCTTTTTAGACAAAGAAAGCAAGGCCCAAAGTAGAAAGAAGGCTGTCAGTGTACCTTGTAAATTAAAAAATCATAGAGGTGTGTTTAAATTTTTTAAAAGGGCAGGAATGGATTGCTTAAAACTTTGGCATATCCATACCATGAAATGCTCTGAAGGCTTCATATAGGTCATGAACAGCGAAAGCTGTCTACAGCACTTGTGTATAAAGTAGCAGGTTACCAATTCTGTGTGTGATTCTTTTCTTAAGGCAGAAGTATGTTTGTTTGTGTGCATTTACAGACCAACCAGTGTCTATAAAGTGAATCCAGGTATTGGGCTAACAGAATTTTGCTTTTATAAAGTATTTGCAATGAGTATATACTATATTGATAACAAAGGAACCTTTTTTTAAACTTTTTTATTTAAATTTATTATTCATTTCAGTAAAAATTTACGGAGACTTTGGATTTCCATTCATTCATTGTTGCACTCTTCTCCCCTCCCAGCCCTCCCTCCTAGTACACTACTCTCTTGGAAAAGTAAAAGACAAATTCTTTCATTGTTTTACAAATCCTCCCCCAGGTCCACTCCACCATGTAGCCTTGGCTCTAAACTCCTGTCATGACAAAAATACCTAATCACATATCCTTTTTAAACAATTTTCTCCCTCATCTGTTTCAATGCAGTATACATTATTGAACCCATCTTTCTCAGTCCCGCCCTACCCCCGAGGTCATTCCTGTTTTACAACAGTGGCACCATGCAGTATTTGTTCTTTTGTGACTGAGATGTTTCACTCGGCATAATATCCTCCAGGGTCACCCATTTTGAATAATATTCCATGAGTTCCTTGTTTTACAATGCAGCATAGTATTCCATTGTGTGAATATACCACAGCTTCTCTATCCATTTGTTTGTTGATGGGCACTTAGGTTGTTTCCAACTCCTTGCTATTGTGAACAAAGCCACAATAAACATGGATGTGCATATATCTGCTTGGATGTCAGTTATGGTCTCTGGGGTATATTCCCAGTAGTGGAACTGCTGGGTCAAATGGTATCTCTATTTGCAACTTTTTGAGAAAGCGCCACACCACCTTCCACAGTGGTTGCACCATTTTACACTTCCACCAACAGTGAATAAGGCTTCCAGTTTCTCCACAACCTCGCCAGCATTTGTTGCTTGCTGTTCTGTTAAATTTTGATATTCTGACTGGGTGAGATGATATCTAATAGCTGTTTTAATTTGCATCTCTCTTAGAGCTAGCGATTTTGAACATTTCTTCATGTGCTTGTTAGCCATCTGAATGTCATCTTCAGCCAAGTGTCTGTTCATATCCTGTGCCCATTTTTCTATTGGATTGTTTACCTTTATCTTGTTGTGGTGCTCAAGTATTTTATAAATTCTGGATATAAGTCCCTTATCTGATATGTCATTACCAAATACTTTTCCCCAGTGGGTGGCTTCCCTTTTTACCCTGTTGGAGAAGTTTTTGGGTGTGCATTAAAAACTTTTTAATTTAGAGAAAACAACAGGCACCAGATTTTCTGTTAACTATTTCTTCCCATGAGACTCTGTTTAGTTTTCTCTTTAGGGCTTTGTTAAAAAACAAACACTAAAGTGAACATTAGATACCTTCATTTAATTTCTCTCTTGAGGAAACAGCTAATGATTTCCTTACAAATAAGCTCTTTAACAATGACCAGTTTTTTGCATCTTAAGAGTAACAGAAGAATTTCAAAACACACACATACACTACAGACAGAAATAAAGAGAGCCATACAGCCTACCACATAAAAGTGACTCATCTGAATTTTCCATTTAAGCAAGCCAACACAAACTATTTTAAAAGTTACTAAATTATACTGAGCTACAGAATAGTCAGGTCTTTCCCTACATGTCTTCTCAATGTTCATCAGAGTTTGCACTGTTTAACCATCCTTAGCACACAGCTTTGCATGCTTTCTCCACCACTTACTAGGTAACTGGCCTGAAGAAAGTTATTCAGTTCCTTAGTATCAGTTTTTTTCATTTAGTGGTCATATCTCCTGGTGCTTAATCCTAGTAATTAAATCAATTAAGAAGATAGTGCAAGCTAGGGAAAGATTCAAATTTTTCATGAGTCATAGCTGACTCAAAGGCACCTAAAAATAATCAATCTGGTGGTGTAAGCAATGTCCTGGTCCTTTCCACTTGATCTTAAGGGGTCCTGTGACAACAGGAAACAATGCTAACAGATTCCCTTCCCCCACCCCCAGAGGGGTTGCATTGCTAACCCCAAAGCTGCACTTCTCTAGTGGTTTAAACCCACCAGCGATTCCTTGGGCAATCCCCTCCCATGGGATTTACAGCAGAGGTACCTGTTGTTTTTCTTAAATCCTGAAAACCCACTGGAGGGTTCTGACTCAATGGCAATGTTAGTGAGAAAAATAAATGACCAACTGTCCACTATTTTGTTCTCCTATGCAAAATGGAAGATTCAGTAACAAGTATAAAGCAAGAGTTAAACTGATGGTCCAAAGGCTGGCCGGAATGTATGTATGGTTGGCTCTGTCCCCAAAGACATGTAAGTAGTCAGCTAACTTCAGCTTGTGGCCTTCGTTCCAAATCTGTAAAAAGCACACTCTGAGTCACTAGATCTCTAAGACCCCTTGCCACTAACATTTTACAACTCAAAACTGAATGCATAAAATTATTTAATAGCTAAAACCACAAAATGTCTACTATTGTCTAGTCAGTTCGGATTCACAGTGATCCAGTAGAACCGAGTTCATTACATTACAGCCGTTAGGTTGTAAATCTTTATAGAAACAGACTGTCAATCTTTCTCCCATAGTATAGCTGACAGATTCAAACTACAATCTTTCACTTACCAGCCCAGCACTTGATCAACTATACTACCAGGTTTCTTATTTAATACTTAAATTAATGCATGAAGAGATAACAATAGATGTAAATACCACTGAGACAACTCTGTCAGTAAAATGGATGTTTCTGTAAAAACATCTGCTAAGTATGATTTAATGAAGTTTAACTTAAGTTCAAGCACCCTTAAAACCTAGACAGGAATAACCTAAACTGACCTTTCCCAGGTAAAGAAGGGGAACGCGTCAAGATACAAACGGCAATCTAGAGTTGCTTCTGGCATGTAAATGAACCCAAACAGAGTACCATGAACTAGATCACCTGGCCCAACTGGAAGGAGCTGCAGGATATATATAGTGACCACATGACTGAGAGGGCCTGATAAGCTCTACTCCCAGGTGTCAGTGAGTGATGGCGTGAACATGGGGTCAGCTTCCACAGCCCTGCTTATATTTCAATATCATGAAAAGCAATGTTTAAATGTTTTGCTATATTACTTCATTGTTCTTAAAAATGAATTGCTAATGGCAGCCACTAAACACTTCAAATTGCTATATCTAATATGTTGTTGTTATATACCACTGAGTCAGAGTCAGAACCAACACACAGCAGACCTCCTTGTGGGATTTTAAAGGGAGTAAATCACATGGGAGAGACTGTCCATCTTTCTCCTGTGGAGCATCTGGTGGATTCGAACCACGGGCCTTTGGATTGGCAGAGAAGCTCTGTACCACTAGGTCACTAGAGCTCCTTTTTTAATATGTTGGAGGTGATGAAGTTGAAACCTTAGCCTTATTCGAAATGATTCTCATAAACAAAGAATTCATAAAA
Organism: Elephantulus edwardii; assembly: GCF_000299155.1. Classification (NCBI taxonomy): domain Eukaryota; kingdom Metazoa; phylum Chordata; class Mammalia; order Macroscelidea; family Macroscelididae; genus Elephantulus; species Elephantulus edwardii. The sequence continues at coordinate 13,155,124 of NW_006399800.1, read as the reverse complement.
GTTTCTCAGGAATATGCAGAGTATCATGAAGGGGATCTCTAACTGGACCTGCTTTAAAGCCTCTTAAAAGGTAATATTCTGAACAGCAATAATTTACATCACTCATCTCAGTTGGGCCTCAAAACTTTATTTTCTTGGTGAGGGGGACCAGGGGAGGAACTTTACCAAACCTTGTATATAATTAATCTACAATTACAGGACAATATATTACATTTTGCAATTTTCCCACATCACCTCATTTTTTTTCAGCGATATTTATAATAAATCTAAGTCAAAACAAGGCCAGGAAGAAATTGATGAAAGTTAAATGTTTCATTTCAGTGTTGCCTAAGGCAGAATTACAGAATACCAGCCATACTGTTGATCCAAGTGCACAGTTGGCCAGAAGGCAACATTTGCTTGTGCTTCAAACTTCTCAGAGAAGGAAAAGTGTAGGCAGCTACTGCTTTGTTCTTAAGCACTCTACAAAGAACACACAGTTACAGAGAGAAATGATAATGTAAAAGGGAACACAAGCAGCTTTAGTGGAAAATAAATCTGCCCCCAAATTGCTTGGGTAAAAAAGGGAAAAAAATAGGATAATTACAAACATACAAGAAAACAGACACACCCCTCACTAATGAACCTGAGAATCACAAATGCCCATCCTCTAGACTGTCGTTAAAGGAAGCTTAGTGCTTCAGATGACTTGCTGTGAAACAGAAGTGGTTGGTTCGCAAATGTCAGTCACAATGTGCTGACTTTGTCACGCTGTCATATGGATATAAATCTGTTTAAGAGTCACTGCAAAACTCAAATATGTGCAGTAGCTTTATTTGTGCTTGGCTGTATCACAACTCTTGTAGACACTTTAAGTGGTTTTTGTGCTTTGTTTTCAGTATGCTCCACAACCATCTTTTTCCTGATGTGACCTTGTAGAGGTTTCCATTCCAATATTCTCTTGAAATTTACTGCCTCCTAACATGAAACTTCCGTGCTGCCCTTTGAAATCTTCTATTCAGCTCCTTAATAACTTGATTTCTTCCCTTTGCTTTGGCTTCTCTGCGCTCCAGTGCAATATTCAGAGTGTCTCTGACATCCATTTTGGTCTTTTCTTCCTCCTCTGTCTTTGTAATGACCTTCTGCATTCTTCCTGGATAATATTCTCGATATCCTCCCACAGCTCATCTGGTCTTCACTCATTAGTATTTAAGGCCTCAAATCTGTTCCAGAGATGGTTTTAATATTCAGGTGGGATAAGGTTCAAGGTCAAATTTTGGTTTCCATGGATTTAATCTTCTTTAGCTTTAGCTTGAACCTGCATATGAGTAGTTGGTGGTCTGTTCCACAATCAGCATCTAGGCCAGTTTTCACAGCTGAGATTTAGCAACAATGTCAATGTGGAGACTAAGCTGTGCCTGATCCAGGCTACAAACCCTGTGATGTGTACTTGCTGTGTGTCAGAAAGCTGGACAATGACTAGGGATGAAAGGAGGAGAACTGATGCCTTTGAGCTGTGGTGCTATAGAAGAGCACTGAATATCAAGGACTGCTAGGAGAACAAACAGGCTGCTCCTTGGAAGCAAAGATTCTGAAGCTTTGTCTGACATACATATATATATATATGTACTAGTTGTTTCCAGGAGCTGGCTGGGGGTGTGGGTGGTACAGAGTAGTACGAACAGTGACTACTAATGAGTGTGGGCTTTTTCATTTAATTTTTATTATTTTGTGTGTGTGTATATACTGTCAAATTGCATCTGACTCGTACAGGAGGAGATTGTCCCTCCTTGGTATATTCAACTGCTCACCTCTGGGATTGCAGTGCAGCTTCTTGCCACTAGGCCACCAGAGCTCGCCTAGTGTGGGCTTTCTTTTTGGGATGATGAAACTATTCTGAAAGTAGATAATGAGTGACATCTGTGCAGAAACTCTATTACTGGGGTGGTTAAGAAAAAGGCTGCTACTTAAAAGGTTGGAAGCTGAGGGAGAAAAATGTGGCAGTTTGTGGATTCCACAGAGTTTTACAGCCTTGGAAACCCTGAGTTAGTACTGTTTTATCCTGTTGGTCACTTGGAATCAGAGTCAAGCACACAGCAAGGGATTATGGTTTTGGATAGTTGTGAATATACTAAAACTACTGAATTGGATGGTTAAATGGTGGATTTTTGGACAAATGAGTTATGAATTGTTGTTTGCTGTTAAGTCAGAACTAACCCATAGCTGACCTTTTAGTGGGTTTTCAGATGTAGTAAACTGCATGAGAGGAGATAGAGATTTCTATTATTACCTAGTAAGTCTGCCTTTTCTTATCAATAATAGAGAAAAAAAGGAAGACTAAGGTAATTCTGTCAACAACTCTTGACAACAAGAAAGCTGGAACAAAATTTCAAATTGTCTATATAGGGTAGCCAAAAATTCTGAAAAAAATGAATAAGCTTATTTTATTAATAATAATCGATTAGCTACATGGTGCTGACCTCTCTAGTCACCTTTCTACTCCAGTGCCTTGTGGTGTTCAAAATGGCTTCCCTTGTCCTTGACTTTGCCATAGGAAGGGGCAGAAATACTCCAATAGGGCATGTTAGTCTGTCCACAAGGGGACAGGGTAATCTTGCCATTAAATTGAGTAGATCAAGCAGCAGAGTTGGAAAGTCTGACTACCAGCAAAGAAGTGAATGCAGCACACCCTTTGGGGCCAGGGATTCTTTTGCCAGACAAACCAGGGCCTATGGGAGCAATAGCCATAGCAGCCACAGCTAAGAACCAGAGACGTGACGTGAGACGGAGCAGAGCTTGCGACTGCCACCCCACAGAACCAGAACTAGGAGCCTTTGCCCAATATGTTGGATAACTGAGGGTGTTAAGTCGTAACTGGCAGGACTGAGAGCTTGTAACACTGGGCTAAAGCCGTGAGGGTAAAGGCTGAGGTACCTGCGAGCACACTTCAGAAGCTGTCCTGACCCAGTGACTGTATTCTGCTACTAGCCTGGATTATAGTTTGTTTACTTTCCTGATATGATTCTGTGTGGTCTGTGAGTTATCACAAAGGATTTCAGACACAGTAGATGGTGAGGTTCCCTCACGATAGGGCACGGTTTAGGGACACTGTTCCTAGAGTCACTAGGGGTCTTAGTCAACTCCACAGCACATACCACCACCAGCACCATGTTGAAAACAATGGGTTCAGCGATTATTGTGAAAAATGTGTACGTGCAGTTTTCCTTATAGGTTATCCCTGAAGGAGGGAGTTCTGGTGGCCTAGTGGATAAAGAATTGCACTGCCAACCCAGAGCCAAATTGTCTACATAGGGTAGAAAAATTCAGAGCCAGGTGGTCTGAATCCATCAGTTGCTCTGCAGGAGAAAGAAATCAACAGAGGGTCAGCTACGAGCAAGTTTTGGCTCAGTGGGAAAGTTGTTTCTTTGAACTTCCATATATTCTCAGCATCCTGTAGAACCCAAACCCTAAACCTAGAGATTTAGTGAACCTCTCATCATGTATAAAATACTGTCTAGTTTCATGAGAAGTCAGGGATTAAAAGTCCTTGCTCTCAAAGAGATCAAAGGTAAATTACATTGATAGAAAATTAGAGTAAAGAGCAGGAAGGGAGGAGCATTATAAGGCACTAATTGACACTCCGTCAGCACTGGCCAGGCCTCCCACTGTCTACATTCTCCAACCTGCAGTCAGTCTCACAGAGGGCCAGGTGCTTCTGAGTCACACCCACTGATTTCCCAAGCTGGTGAATCATAAGAAAGATTACAAAGCAAAATGAACTACTCTAAATTTCTTTTATTATTTATTTTATGATCACTACTTTCCAAATTATTGAGAAGCCATCGGGTCAACTACAACCCCTAGTGACTCTATGAATAATGTCTCTGAACCTTACCCTATCCTGAGCTAACCTCACAGTCTATAGAGTCTGAAATACTTTGTCCTATCTCACAGACCACACAGAACCATATAAGGGAAGTAAAAAAGCTATAATTCAGGCTATTACTCTCCAAATTATTTAGGAGTAATGATGTCAGTTTGAGGCCTAAGGTGTGTCTGACTCAGACCACGGTCTTTCTGATCACTTGCTATGCAACTGAGAGCTGGACAACAAGTAGGGATGACAGAAGAATTGAAACCTCTAAGCTGTGGTGTTGGAGAAACGTGAACATCTCATGGACTACCAAAAGAACAAACAAGCATGTCTTGGAGAGGGTGCAGTCAAAGTGCTCTTTGGAGGCAAAGATGATGAGGCTTTGCATCATATACTTTGGGAATGTTGCCAGGAGGGGCTATTCTTTGGAGAGGGACATAATGCTTGCAAGCATAGAGGGTTGGCAAAGGAGAAGACCATGACCAGGTAAGGTTGACACAGTGACTGCTGTAATGGGTTCTAATATGTCAGGAAGTGTGAGGATGGCATGGGAAAGACAGGGTTTAGATTTGTTGTTCACAGGGTCTTTAAGAGTCACCTAATAATAACATGATCATTAGGCTCAATACTAACAACGTCATTCAATATACGTGTCCCTTCTTATGATGTTTCAAGGAGAAGAAATAACAAGCACAAAAGCTAGTGAGAAGAGACAGATTTAGCAACAGCTTGGTAGTCATGTCAACTCATCTCCCTCAGGTTAATTTGTAAATCATATCATGTCACTCTCAATTTTAAATATGTCAAAGGCACCTGAAGGGAAAAAAAGGAAACTCCTTATAAGAATCTAGAATAAAATGCACACGTTAGTTCACTGGCCACCAGTTCTGCCTGACGGTATCTGTACTTCTCAAGTGCCTCCTTCATCACTCTCCTGACTCAGAGCTACCACTGTTACCTGTTTCTCCAGGAGGCTAAACTGTCTCCTAATGCCTCTACTCCCTCTGCCTGACCCTGCTCTTGGCTGACCTCTTCTCATGCCTCAGGTCTTAATTCAAATGGTATCTCAGATAAAACATCTAAAGAAGTCCTTTCCCATTACTCTCTGCTACAGTTTCCTGTTTATTTCATTATCACTCTTTGTCATTATTTATTGCCCTGTGTACCTTGGTAGATAATTCACTGAGAGGACAGCACATCTCTTTAGTATCTAAAGTGACTAATACAGGGCCCAGCACATGGGTGGCACTTGATTTTGCTGAATAAACAAATACATATTTTTGTAAAGCAACTCTCCACTACACCACAGGGAGAACTACAAGAAGCAAGGAAACCAGTTAAGGTGAAGGTGACTGTAGACCATACTTCAAGCAACACTGACATAGGTACTGTTAATGTCATCATTCTTAAGGACTTCCTTTTGGATAATTACATAATCATGAATGGGCTGAATTAGACTAACCTAACATGGATTACCTAAATGTTCTCTAACTTGAGGCCCATTATTATTTACACAATCCCATTTCTCCTTGAACCTCCTGCATAAAGCAAGGCCAAGTAGGTCTCTGTACTATTCCCAGGACAGCAAGCCATGTTCCTCCTCTTCTTGCCCAATCTTCAAAGACAAGCAGCCCAGAATACTACTGCCACTCTCTACACCAGTGGTTCTCAATACTGGCTGCATGTTAGAACCTTTTAAAACTGTAAAAAAACTGAAGAGTCTTTAAATACCCTTAAACACAGGCCATACCTTAGACCAATTACATAGACTCCCTAGGTGTAATACCCGGTCAATATTTTTATTTTCTTAAAAACGTCATCTTGAAGTTCTACAGAATAGCAAGAACAAATATCTTAAGTATCCAGAAAGATAAATCTGCACTTAATTTCTTTATCTACTTCTTTGTTCACTTAATTCCTTTATTTGTTGCTTTTGTTGTTAGTTGCCCAGCTCCTTTAAGCCAGTTAGGTCCCTACTCCTCTCTCTTTTTTTAAAATTTTTATTATATTATTTTTTGTGTGTACCGTCAAATCGGATCTGACTGGTACAGGAGGAGATTGTCCCTCCTTTTCCAGCACAGCATCTGGCGGATTCGAACCATGTACCTCTGGGATTGCAGTGTAGCTTCTTGCCACTAGGCCACCAGAGCTCCCTTTACTCCTCTCTTTTTATAGTCATTATGTGTACTATTAGGATGATTCCAATTCATGCTCATAGAATCTTGTATTTAAAGATGAAAAAGCTGGTTCTAATACCAGGAAGACTCCATGAATAACCAGATATCAAAACATTCTCATTACAGTACTAGTTTCTGCATTTTTCTATTAAGGTTACTATGTTATTTTGCCTTAGAATAGTCAAAGAAAAGAGGGATAATATATATAGACAAACACATTTATGTGCCACACAAAGAAGTTCTTTTCTAGGTGGATGGAATACTTCTACCATAACTAAAACCCACTCTATTTAGAAATATGACCATCTCTACCACATCACAGAATTTCAAGCACTAGGAATATTTAGCTTATGAACAAGAGGGAGATCTGGTAGTACAATGGTTAAGTCCTTGGCTGTTAACCAAAAGATTGTAGGTTAAAAGTCACCACCTGCTCTGTGGAAGATAAAACCTGGTAAACTACTTCCATAAAAATTAAGAGCCTCGAAACTCTAAGTGGCACTTTATTCCATCCAATAGGGCTTCTATATGTTAAAAGCTGACTCAATGGCACAGAACAACAAACAAAAGAACACAAAACTTTCAACTGATTATGCAGAAAATAAATGGAAGAATGACTATAACCATACACTAAAACTGGCTTGTTTGACGTCATTATAAAATATAACTAGAAATAACCACTGTGAGAATGAATCCATTTCAGGTCAAGACTCTCACTGCTCAGTAGTCAGTTTTGACCCACAGTGACTGTCCTTGAGTTTCTGAGGTTGTAAACTGAAGAGAGGAGAGGGAGACTGCCCATCTTCTCCCCGTGGTGCTACTTGGTAGATCTGAACCACTGGAAATATACATAGCCTTTGAGTTAGCAGTGCAGTTCACTACAGACTATACCACCACAGTTCAGTACAAGGAAAAGATTATCTTAGTTCTTTCCACATCTTTTACTTCCACATTTACACAGATCTACACATCCCACTTAGAAAGTTTATGACATTTCTAAAAACCCACACAGATCATCGAATTATACAGAGTTGTGTTTTATAAGATTAAATACCAAATGCCAATTTTCCCACCAATGAGATAAAGTTTTTAATGCTTTTCAAGATTTTTTTCAAATTTACACTTCTTCCAGTTCAATATAATCTGAGCAGTCTGTCGATTAGTCAACTGTCATCCAAGATCTGTTACAAATGTAATCAATAACATCTAAAACATGCATAAACCCATAAAATGTCACATTCTTTTTCTTTAAAGAATTCCCCCTAAAAGGAAAACTCACACAAAACAATAAAGAATATACTAGGCAGGTTATTATTCTGTTATTATATCATGTTTCATATAATAAGGCATTCTGAATCAAAGTTGTCTATGAAACCAAACACACTGTCTTCAGGTCAGCTGACTCACAGCAACCCTCCACTGGGTTCCAAAGGCCGTAAATCTGTACATGAGGCGATTGCTCAGTCCTCCCTCAGAGCAGCTGGTGAATTCAAGTGGCCAGCCTTTTGGTTGGCAGCCTGCTGCATTAATAAATGCCATATGGAAAGCTGCTACTCATGTGCCAAACCCATTTTTTTCTTGGTCTGCTCTTGGGATCCTTTGGTATACTGATAAAATTTGGTAATGCTGGAGAGAGTAAAAGCTCTTTTCAACTTGAAGACTAAGGATCTCCAATTTGATAACTCAGCAGTGTTCAGCAGCTAACCTATTTAGCAATTTGAATGCACCATCTACTATGGAGCAGAAAAATGCTCTACTCCATCCTATAAGCTCATTAAGAGTCAGGACCAACTAGGCAGCAAGGGGTCTGGCTTGGTTTTGGGAGCTAGAATTTCTGAAGTTGCTACTAAAAGCCTGCCGAGTAACACAGTAGAGTCAGTTCCAACTTACAGCCACCTTCCATCCAGTTTCCCAGCTGTAAATCTTTACAAGAGACTGACCATTTTCTCCCTGCAGAGCCCAGAACACATAGAAACCCAAAACTTGAGATCTGCAATCCAGTAAATTACTACACCAGCAAGGTTCCTAACACTACCAAGGCTCTCCAAATTCTGCCTTAAGCAAGCCCTAATTGAAGGGATGTTACTGTTTATGTACATAAACATACAGTTAAAAACTCGTTAAAATAATTACCAGGGAGAATGAATCTGCAGTAAAGAGGCAGGAGACTTGAGTTGTAACACTTTCCCTATTTGCGCATCTACTGAAAGGTACACACCCAGCAACATAACCTGATGGAAAACACATCTAGCTATCAAGAGATCTGAGATCACCAAAATGTGTAACCATAAAGCAGTTAAGTCCTTACCCTCTGGGATTTTTACCTCCCTCCCCGGGAAAGGGGGATATGCAGTGCAGGGAAGGCTCGGGGAAGTGGAGTCAAAGGGAGACTGAATTTGTTTGCCGAGTGCGCCACTTACGAGATGTATGCAGGGTAGCCAAATCCGATCAGGTTGCAAAGGAGGGAGGCTCCATAACCAAACACCAAGTACAAGGCCACCAGCCCGATGACACCTGGGGACAGGAGGAGAAATGGGCAGGGTAGCAGAAAACACTCAGCCCCTGCCCACACCGCCAGGCTGGGCCGATTCTAGTCGTTTCTTCTTCCAGCCTCGATTGATTGAGCAAGACAGGCAAACCGCACAAGGGGTGGGGTCCGTGTCTCCGAGGGATGTCGCGCGGGATCCAGGTAAACCGGGCCACCCACACCTTGCGCCCTTCTTTCCTTCCTCCTCTCCTCCCGCACCAGCCGCTTCCGCGCACCAGGTGGGGTCGCGGGGCGCCAAGGAGGGTCCGGGAAGGCTGGAGCAGCCTGCGGGTGCACCGGACCAGGACGCCCCGCTCCGCGGAGGGCCCGGAAGAGGCTCCAAGTCCCGCGAGTGCCCGCACCCATCTCCGCTCCTTCTCCGCGCCGAGCTCCACGGAGGGGGTAGCGAGGCCACGGTCCCTCCATGACCAACCCGCGCACTGCCGCTGGGACGCGGCGCCTGGCCGGGGACAGACACGTCAGCGCCGGCCAGCTCCCGCTCCCCGCCCCCACCGGGGACCCGCGGCCGCCCTCCCCGCTCGCCACCGGCCCGCGGGGCACACCCCGCACCGCCCGGAAGGGGTCTCCCACCGGCCTTTGGGGGCAGCTGGTCAGGTGCCAAAGAATGCTAGCTCGCCGCCGTCCGTCACCCACGTCGCCTTACTCCCCTCGTTTTCCTCCCCAGCAGCTGCAGCAACTCGTGCGGCGGCGGCGGCAGGCCCTGGGCGGAACACGCCATGCACCCACCAAGTGCGATGTAGCTCCGGTTCACTCCGGTCTTGGCCTCGAGCTTGGCCAGAAGGTCGGTCATGCAGTTCTTTTCGTGCAGAAACCGGTCGAACCTCTGCCTCATGGCCGCAGACATGGCGAAACCGTGGCGCCGCTGCCAGAGGTTGCTTGCTGCTAGTGCCGGGTGGACGC
>NW_006399800.1:13140022-13145539 GCF_000299155.1 Elephantulus edwardii | reverse complement strand
GCCCGCGTGCCGGGCTCCGCGGCGAGCGCCACACCCAGAGGGGCGGCTGGCGTGCGCTTCCTGGGGCGGCTCCCGGCGCACAACTGCGGCTCGGCTCTGATAGCAACCCAGTACCCTGGAGGTGGACAGGAGGTGATGAGGGGGGCCTGCATTTTTATGTCTCCTGCGAGTTCCTCACAAATCGGACGACTGCAAAAAGTAGGTGCAAGTATGGAGGCCAGCGTCCTTGGTGCTTCAATCTGCCATGTAATAGGACTCGTTTGATGTACCAACACTGTGAAAAATAGTCTTTCGTTCTCCTGAAATAGAGATTTCTGAAGTTCATGAAGTTGGTGTGACCCACCCAGGCCCAATCTTGCTTTTTGATATCCGTTTGAGCTTTCTTTCATAGAACCTCTAAGTTAGAAGCTGATCGCAGTGGTCTATATTTGTCTGCAAGCAAAATTACCCTGAGGAGGAGAGAGATTTAGGCAAGGGCCTAACTTCTGTTTCCTTCATGCCATGCCCATCATGAAGTTCTAGATGGCACCTGTAAATCAAAGCTCTTAACGGCTTCTGCCTATATCACTTCAGGATGGATTTTCTTTTAAATGACTCTTCTGATTTCTCTCATCCACTTTGCTACAGAATTTTCCACATCATTACTTACACTTAAAAGGCTCCCATTATAGTCTCCAACTCCAAATTATGAGGATTACGTTCAAGGTTCTGCACACCACTGGCAGAAAACCTCTCCTTTCACTCCAGGACCCCTGCACCCTTCCAAGTGACTCAGTTATTTTACAGACTTCCACTTAACTTACTGCCTGCCACTTCTTCAAAAAGTTCTTTTGTCAACTTCCAGCTTTTTTTTTTTCTTCTAAGTTCTACATATTCTTCCTCTTTTCTCCTCCGAGCTTCTTGATTTAACTCCCTCGTCCTGTCCCCTGCTACTACCTAGCCAAATTAGAGAAAATGTTAGACCAGATAATAATTCCTGGCGTCATTGTGATAACCACCCAATTGGGCAGGCCATATCTGTCATTTACCTATGGTTACTTTTTATTGCAGTACCCAAAAGAATTGTTTTACCCGAAATAATGGTTTTAAAATGTGAGTTGTTATTGTTTTGTTCCAATCCTTTCAGGGGCATACTATCCATTGCCCACCAAGTCATCCCTCCCCTTCCTGACTTCATCTCCTTCTGAATCCCTAAACCCACTCCAGCTTTCAGGCTTTCACTTTAATTATATTTTAGCGTTTCTTGTAACACAGGGGGGGTTGGGGTTGTCCCCAGTGAACATTTGGCAGAGTCTGGAGACATTTTAGGAGCTGTAGTGAGTGATACAATGGATTATGCTTTGGCTTGACACCAAAAGATTGAGTATACCAACCACTTTGCATGAGGAAGAAAAGACAGTCGGCTTCCATAAAAATTACAGTTTGAGAAGCTCAGTAGTGCTGTTCAACTCTGTCCTATAGGACCCTTTTGAATCAGAATTAATTTTAGAGTTTAGCTCTTTTGGGAGACAGTTTGGCTGTTAGTACTTGACTGGAAAGTGCTACTATCATCTAGAAAGTATTGGTAGAGGATGCTGCAGAACATCTTAACACATCTTAACAATGTGCGGAACAGTCCCCATCCACCTCGCCAAAATTTTCATTTTAATTCATTGTTGCATTTCTACCCTCCCCTCCCCTTCTGCCAGCCAATCCCGAAATACGTCCCTTGTTCCAGACTCTTTTCATACATATAATGCCCAAAGAATTATGTGACTCCAAATGTCATTTCATCTCTCAGTATTGCAATATGAGGCTTGAATTTGTTCTTCTGTTCTTTCAGTTAGAAATGACAAGCAAGTTTTTCTCCTTTTTATTCTCCAGTTCCAGCTCACGGCACTTCCCCCTCCCACCTTTTTTTTTTTTTTTTTTTTGGTTTCTCCATGCTCTCGTGCAATTTCAGAGTCTGTTCTGACATTCATTTTTATTTTTCATTTTTCTCTCTCTTCTGACCTTTTGCTCTCTTCATGGATTATATCCTTGATGCCATCTCACAACTCATCTGGTCTTTGATCACTGGTGCTCAATGCCTCAAATCTATTCTTAAGGTGATTCTTAAATTCAGGTGGGATAGACTCAAGGTCGTATTTTGGTTTCATAGACTTGATGTCATTTTCTTAGCCTCCATTTGGACTTACTCATGAGTAATTGATGGTCTGACCCACAATCAGCACCTGGCCTGGTTAACTACGGATAGTTTTTAAGCTTCTCTAGTGATTCCAAGATCCATCTGACATTAGCTATAATATCCCTAGTGCCACAACCTCTTCTAAATCCAGCCTGCACTTCAGGCAATTCTCTGTTGACATGCTGGGAGGGTCAAGGGGACAGTGCAGGAGAGGAAGACCCTCAATGAGATGGATTGAGTCAATCACGGGGGTAATGGGGATAGGCATGTTGGGAGACAATAAGATTGGCACAGGATAGAGCAGGATTTAAGGCTGTTGTCCATAGAGTCGCTAAGTTGCAGGTAACTCGCAGGTAACATAACAACAAACAACAACTAGTGATTCCTTCTATAGATGTAGTCAGTCTGATTCCAAGGCAGCCCATCAGATGAGATCCATGTGTAAAATCACTGTCTTTAAAAAAAGTGTTTATGATGAATAAATCATTGAACATACAATATTCGATCATTTTATTTACAACCTGGTTTCTGAGTTGTTTAGACTTCAGAATACCTGAACGGAGAACCTTCTAGAACCAGGAGATTGAGTGAACTGTAACACCAAAGATGGCAAGAGATGGCACAGTCAGAGTGACTGCAGTGCAAGAAATAAGAAATAAGAAGATGGAGTGCATGGCGTGGCTAGAGTGGGGGTTCTCCTGGCAAAGTAGGGTACCCAAAGGCACTAATCGGTGGAGCTAGGCTTACCACCCCATGCAGCAAGAGAGCTGAGAGTCATGGGGTAGGAGGCTTTCTGGTGGGGTTAGATGCCTTCAGGCACATAGCAATCGAGCTTGATTTGGTAGCACTCTGCAAGAGCTGGGTGGAGGCTGAGAATGATAGCCAGCAGTGGGGACAACCAAGCATGAGGATGGCCTACCCTGAGGGCACAGCTGAGGAGAGGAGCTGACAAACTGGAAATTTTTCTCATAGATAAACTGCTCTACTTCATTCTCACTGCTGAGTTGTTTCTGTTACTACCTACTTGCTTCTGATCCTGAATTCTAGCCTGTTGAAAGCTATAATCATGAGAATGATCTGGGAATTTGGTACGGACACGCCAATGAATTAACGAAATAATTGGTTGAATTAATGTGATTAATTAGTGAGATTAATGTAATAATTGGTTAAAAGAAGGTGGTTGTTGTTGTTGTTATGTGCTGTCAAGTCGTTTGCGACTCATAGCGACCCTATGTACAACAGCCCTAAACCCTGCTCTATCCTGTGCCAATCGCATTGCCTCTGACACACCCATCCCGATTATCCCAGTCACTGAATCAATCCACCTCATAGAGGGTCTTCCCCTCCTGTACTGTCCCTCTACTCTACCCAGCATGATGTCCCTCTCCAAAGACCTGTCTCTCCTTACAACATGTCCAAAGTATGTGAGACGAAGACCCAGAATCTTTGCCTCCAAGGAGTAGCCTGGTTTAACCCTCTCTAGGATGAACCTGTTTGTTTTCTTGGCAGTCCATGGTACATTCAATACTCTTCTCCAGCACCACAGCTCAAAGGCGTCAATTCTCCTTCTGTCCTCCCTAGTCATTGTCCAGCTCTCTGATGCATAAAAAGAAGCCTAGAGAGTAAAAATATATCTGACCTCTGCCTCATAATTAGCTTTGAACGGTAATTTTCTTTCTTCCCTTTGAAGTTAATTGAGATCTGCTGTCACTACATTACACTCTTAGACTATTGCCCCACTCACTTATCGAGACTGTCCTCTGTGCCAGACACTGGTAGCCCCGGTAGACTGGACAGATCAGATCTCGGCCTCAGAGTCCATGGAGAGGGCTGGACTGGGGCAGGCTGACTTTGACACTCCTAGGAAGGAAGTTAAACTAACAGGGGAAGAGGCTGACACTGTATCTTTCCTGGGGAAGAAAATTCTGCCAAAGACCTGTAATAAAGTGACTTTTGTTCTCTATGACCTGTTACTCAAATTAAGATGATTTCTCAACTACCCGAAATCATAACATACATGTTAGAATGAACTTGTAGAGCAGAATTTGTGAGACTGTCTTTATTCTCATCTCTACGTAGGGTACCCTACTATGTGGTAATGGTTAAGCAGTTGCACTGCAAACCCAGACAGAGTCAGGCAGTTTGAATCCACCAGCTGCTCTGTGGGATTCTCCGTGCTCGGTGGGCAATCTTCTCATATGTGAGTCACCGCCCCCTGATAACTCGCTAAAGGATCAGTTTTGAGTTGGTTCTGGCTCAACAGCAATTGAGTTGTTGTTGTTTGATTTCCACTGGAGCTTGCAATGAGGCATTGATACTTCTCAATCTGGAGTCTCGGCCTCTGCAGACAAAGCTCTGTTTGCATACTCCCCATTCACCCTGCTGCCACCAGAGGAGCTGATCCTGACATGCTATCAAAATAAAAAGGAGAAAAGGCAAGGCAAACAAAACCTGAGACATAGACTTGCCAGACTGTGGGAGGAAAACGCAGTGGCTGAATATAAGAAAATGCATTAAAAGAAGTGAAATGAGGAATATGTTATACTTTGTTGAATATTTTAAAATGGAATTGTATTTACTTGCCACATTTCTTCACGTTCTTAAACATTTTCCACTGAAAATCAGACAAAGCATTTTATCTTATTTCTCCTTTTAGCAAACATGAAGTTGAGTCATTGCTCACAACTGAGAGTTGTGAAAAACTCTTTAAATTAGCAGTTTTTTTATTTTGTCCTTTTTATCACACACAAATCTGGAGATTTCCCTCTAGAAAGTCAGGTGTGAGAGTGCCCTTTATTTCACCCATTTGTTCCTCTAATGGCACCTACATACGAGAGCAAATAGTAGGAAATAAACCGTTGACTGTTTGTTTCTCTAAATTCAAGACCAGTTAGTCCAGTTTTGGAAAAGCCCTGGGGCTTGGATGCCACACTGGGGTGGAACAGTGTTCACTGTCCCTGGGGTATGATTCCAGCCACAGAGAACATCCCAGATTTACCTCATAGCTTATAGAATGGCTTGCATATTTATTTTTTCCCTCAAAAAAACCCCCAGAACCCCACCCCAAAACATAACCCACAAAACCCAAAACAAAGCAAGAGAAGTAAGATAATTTTGTTCTTTTGTGACTAGACTTTGTGACTGGGCATCAGGAAATTGTAGTTAGGAGCGTTTAATTAAAAAGCTGACCAGAGGGAGCTCTGGTGGCCTAGTGGTAAGAAGCTGCACTGCAATCCGAGGTATGTGGTTTGAATCCACCAGATGCTCTGCTGGAGGAGAGGCAGTCTCCCCCTGTACCAGTCAGATCTGATTTGAGGCACACACACACACACACACACACACACACAAAA
>NW_006399800.1:13136626-13137718 GCF_000299155.1 Elephantulus edwardii | reverse complement strand
GTTGAGGGGAGTGTAAAATGGTGCAACCACTATGGAAGGCTGTGTGGCACTTTCTCAAAGAGTTGGAAATAGAAATACCATTTGACACAACAATTCGGGTACTGGGAATATACCCTAAAGAAACCAGAACTGCCACCCAAGCAGATATATGCACACCCATGTTTATCGCAGCTTTGTTCGCAATAGCAGTTGGAAACAAGCCAAGTGTCCATCAACAAATAACTAGATAGAGAAGCTGTGGCATATTCACGCAATGGAATAATATGCAGCTTTGAAGAACAAGGAACTAATAAAATACTATACAAAATAAGTGACCCTGGAGGACATTATGCTGAGTGAAATACCTTGTCACAAAAGGACAAGTACTGCATAGTGCCACTGTTGTAAAGTGGTACTGACATCAGGGTTGAGGGGAAACTAAGAAAAGAGGGCATAAATAATGTATACTGCATTGAAACAGATGAGGGAGAGAATTGTTTAGGAGGACTATATGATTAGATATTATTGTCATGACAAAGAGTCCAGAATGAAAGCTGCATAGTGGAGTAGACTGGGGGGCAGGGCATTGTAAAACAGTGAAAATTTTTTTAAAATTTTTTTTTTTAACTTTTCAAAGAGAAAAGCGAACTGGAGAAGAAGGGGTGGGCAGGGAGGAAAGTGTGCAACAATGAATGAATGGAAATACAAAGTTTCTGTAAACTTTCATTAAAATAAATTTTTTAAAAAAGACTAGAGTTTAATCGCAGCTCTAAAGCCCCTTTTGTAAAGGAACATGTTTAACTGTTCTAAACATTAGGGCATGGACCCTGTTGTTAAGTACCATCAAGTTGACACACTTGAATCCATTAGCACAGACTCCGTGATAGTCCTAGTTGGAAGACTTGCTCTCCTTCCCCTGACCCTCCACCTTTTAAATCATGAAGTCCCTTTAGCAAACTCTCCTACCAATACATTAGAATACATGAGACAAAGCGTTATTGTCTTTGTCTCCAAGGAACACTCTGCTTGCACTTTCTCCAGGACATTTCTGGTTTTTTGGCAATCCATGAGATATTCAGCACTTTTCTCCAACACCACAATTCAAGTGTATCA
>NW_006399800.1:13111261-13132936 GCF_000299155.1 Elephantulus edwardii | reverse complement strand
GTTTAGGGCTGTTGTACATAGGGTCGCTATGAGTCGCAAGCGACTCGACGGCACATAACAACAACAACAACAACAACAACATGTTATCTTAACTAAAGGTTCAATAATTGAAGTTAATTGTATAATAAAGTTACGATAAATTATCCTCTTTATTATATATTCATAATAATAAATGAAGTAGACAGCTACAATAGTGGATGCCTAAAATTACATCTTGGCTCATTCTGTTGATTAAATGACTTGGTTGATTTCTAAAAAGAAAAATACTCCAAAAGAAATACAGTAATGAAATGTAATCACAATGAGAAAAGAGGAGGAGAACAAATATTTACATTGAGCACTGATTTTTTTCCCCCCTTAGGCAGTTCATATGTATTACTAAGAACCTTGGAAAATATTTCTTGAGGTTTGAGTCACCTCATTCCTAAGGGTGAAGGAAATAGGTTTTCCCAAGATACACATTTGCTTTTTCCTAGTAATATCTGGGACCTTGGACTAATCTGTGACCACAGGAACTAGGTCCTTCCAGCCTGCACATATGTGGGTGAGGATTTGACCTAACAGCATGTGCCAGGTCAAAATTGAGCTGTTCTCTGACGCACAGTAAGTAGATTGATACAACTCTTAATCACTTAACACTCTCTAAATACTTCCCTTCTCTCCTTGTTCTCTGACTTTCAGCCTTTTTTAGATGAGTTTTGGCCCATGACCCTCCAGCTCTTAGACATCAGTCATGTCACAACAACACTGTTTGACCAAAGGATGTGCTTCTTTCTTTAAATACAAAAATAACTTTTGATTTTTTTATGAGCTCTGCGGTTAGGAAAGAATGACTTGGCCACATAGCCTTTTGCTTATTACCTAGAATAGTCTTTCTAAAATGATTGTTGATGTAGATTTAAGATATTTGGAATAAGGCTTTGGGGGATATGGATTAAGCCTTGATTTTTTTTAAAATAGGAAATCATTTTATTATATTCATATAATCTATCTTTCCCTGTTGATCTTTTTATCATACCAAAGTTCCTTTTTTTACCACAGTTCCTTTTTAAAAAAAATTATATTCTACTTGTTTTGATACTATTGCATAACTTTCTTAATTAAATTTTTATTATTAATTTCAACGAAAATTTACAGAGACTTTCGATTTCCATTCCTTCATTGTTGCACTTTTCTCCCGGCCCACCCCTCCCCCCCCAGTATACTCCCCTCTTTGAAAATTAAAAGAAGAATTCTTTCATTGTTTTACAATCCCTCCCCCCAGGTCCACTTCACTATGTAGCCTTCGCTCTGGACTCCCGTCATGACAAAACTACCTAATCACATATCCCTTTTAAACAATTTTCTCCCTCATCTATTTCAATGCAGTATACATTATTGAACCCATCTTTCTCAGTCTCCTACCACCCCCGAGGTCAATCCTGTTTTACAACAGTGGCACCATGCAGTATTTATCCTTTTGTGACTGAGATACTTCACTCAGCATAATGTCCTCCAGGGTCACCCCTTTTGAATAATATTGCATGAGTTCCTTGTTTTTCAGTGCAACATAGTATTCCATTGTGTGAGTATACCACAACTTCTCTCTATCCATTCGTTTGTTGATGGGAACTTAGGTTGTTTCCACCTCCTTGTTATTGTGAACAAAGCCGCGATAAACACAGGTGTGCATATATCTGCTTGGGTGGCAGTTATGGTCTCTTTGGGGTATATTCTCAGTAATGGAATTGCTGGCTTAAATGGCATCTCTATTTGCAACTTTTTGAGAAAGCGCCACACCGCCTTCCACAGTGGTTGCACCATTTTACACTTCCACCAACAGTGAATAAGGCTTCCTGTTTCTCCACAACCTCGCCAGCATTTGTTGCTTGCTGTTCTGCTAAATTTTGCTATTCTGACTGGGGTGAGATGATATCTCATAGTTGTTTTGATAACTTTTTAAACTCCCTATCGTGATTTGAGTTAAAGTTTATAGAGCAGATTTGGGTTCCACCCACCCATTCATATGTATTTTGTTTTGTTACATGGACTACCCTTCCCATATGGAATTGTCAATCTTTGTACAATCTGTCTATAGTTCTTTGTTTTTGTCCATTCTCAGTTTTAGCCTTGAACAAATGCTGCCCTCAGAGCCATGTGATTGAGTATTCTAAGGACTGAAAACTGCCCTGGTATTATTGCTCACTGATCTCTTGGCTTCAAGTTGTATCACAAGGGTGAGTTCAGTTCTAGGCTCACAGGGTGACTAAGGTCTCTGACGTTGCACCAGTCTCCTTCAGTGAGCTTGACCATTATTGTGATTTTAAGTTTTATTCTACATTTATTCAGGACCTTCTATTTCTGATACTTTCAGAGCACTTTGTAGCAGTAGCCAGGTCCTTTTTGTCTCCATAGACCTGGAAGTTGAGGCTCATGAGGTCCATTTGTGCTGTGGACTGTTTCCAAGGGTCTTTGCTTTTCTTGACTCTTCTTTGCTTTAGACAGGGAGTGATCAATAGTTGTACCTTAAATGGCCACTGGAAACCTTTTAAGTCTCTAGTTGCTACTCATCAGTGTAGACAATAGAACAGTGTCCTTGGGGACATCTTATTATTTTCTTAACTAACATAATGTAGAATTTGTTAGTCATAAAAAAACCTCATGCTACTGAGTGAAATATCTCAGTCACAAAAGGACAAATATTGCGTAGGACCACTGTTGTAAAACAGGACTGATATCAGGGTTGAGGGAAGACTGAGAAAGAGGGGATAAATAATGTATACTGCATTGAAACAGATGAGGGAGAGAACTTTTAAAAAGGATATATGATTAGGTATTATTGTCATGACAGGAGTCCTGAACGAAGGCTGAATGATGGAGTGGACTTGGGGGAGCGATTGTATAACAATAAAAGAATTTTTCTTTTACTTTTTAAAAGAGAAGAGCAAATCGGAAGTGGCCAGGGAGAAAAGTGAAACAATGAATGAGTGGAAACCCTCTTTGTAAACTTTCATTAAAATTAACTAAAAAAAAAATTACTAAAAAAAAAACACCCAAAAACCCAAAACTTATGATACTATGTGGTCTCTAAACAGCATCAACTGTTGTATAGTTTTTGGGCTTTATAAACTCTACTGAAAACCACAAGTGAGTCTCTAATTTGACATTTTGATGTTTATTTTTGTACAAACATCTGTAACTTGGGAAGCATCAATAGAGATAGCTATACCTTCTAATTCTGTACACTAGTAACTGAATGCATGTTTACCACACTATACCAAGTCTACATCACATGTGTGTTGATAGCCAAACACACCGACATATAAAATGAATTAAAAGAGTCTCCATTTTTGGATGGATTTTTTTGGAATGTAATTGTTTACAATGTATGGGGTTTTTAAAAATATTTTTTTATTATTTTATTATTTTTTGTGTATGTACCGTTATATCGGATCTGACTGGTACAGGAGGAGATTGCCCCTCCTTCTCCAGCAGATCATCTGGTGGATTCGAACAGCATACGTCTGGGATTGCAGTGCAGCTTCTTGTCATTAGGCCACCAGAGCTCCCTTTACATTTTATGTTTTAAAATGTTATTGCTAAAAAAAAAAATAAAAAAAAATGTTATTGCTGTTCAGTACTGTTGAGATAACTCCACCTTATAATGACCCTATGTAAAATAGAACCAATCAATACCCATCCCTGTGCCATCCCCCAAATCCTTGTTGTATTGGAGCCCTGTTGTTCCAGCCACATTGTCGTATTGGAGCCCTGTTGTTCCAGCCACATTGTCACTCTAGCTCATTGAAAAATCTTCCTCTTTTTAGCTGACTTCTTATACTATGCATGATGTCCTTCCCTGGAATCTGGACTCTCCTGATAGCATTTGCAAAGCATGTATGAAATCTCATCATCCTTCTAACGAGTATTCCACCTTCACTGCATCAAAGGTAGATTTGTTGTTCTTGCATTCCATTCAGTAGTTTTTACTAACACCATAATTCAAAGGCGTCCATTTTTCTTCACTGCTCCTTTCTCATTCTAGCTTTTGTATGCATATGAACAGATTGAAAACACGGCTTGGTCCAGGCACATAGTTCTCGAAGTGACATTTTCTTTGTAGAAGTCTTTAAAACAAATTTTCCCAATGCAAATAAGTCACTTGATTTTTTGACTCTTGGTTCCATTGATACTGATTGTGGATCCAAGTAAATGAAAATCCTTGACACCTTCACTCTTTTCTTCTTTAATCATGATATTACATATTGGTGAAGTTATGAGGATTTCTGTTTTATGTGCAGATGTTATCTACACTGATGACTACAGTTTTTTAATCTTTGTTGATGAGTGTTTCCTGTCCTCTTCACTTTTAGTAAACAAGGTTGTTTCATCTGCATATTGCACTTTGTGTTTTTTGTCATATACTCAAGTTTCTTCGATTAATTGCTCTGCATAAAGTTGCATAAATATGATAAAAGGATATAAGCCTGATTCACACATTTCCTGATTATAAACCATTGGCTATCCTCTTGCTCTATTTGAACTATTCCCACTTTATTTACTTATAGGTTCTGAATAAGCACAATAAGTGTTCTGGAATACCCATTTTTTTTGCAGTGTTGTCAATAATTTGTTATGATCCACACAATTAATTATCTTTACATAGTCAATAAAACACAAGTAAATATCTTTCTAGTTTTTTCAGCTTTTTCTGTGATCCATCTGACATCAGCAAGGACATTCCTTGTAGCATAACCTCTTCTGAATCCAGATTGCATTTCTGCAAGTTCTTTGTCAATATTCTGCTGCAAGTGTTTTTGAATGTCATTGCATATGATAAAAATGACACTGCTTGATAAATCCCACCAGTCTTTAAGCTTACCTTTGGAACGAGCACAAATATGGATCTCTTGCAGTAGGTTAGTTAGCAAAGTACCTGACTGTCAAATTTCTTGCCATAGATGAATGAGCATTTCCACTGCTGCATCTTTTGTTGAAACATTTCAATTGATATTCTACCAATTCTTAAAACTTTGGTTTTCACCAATGTCTTTAGTGTAGCTTGGATTTCTGTCTTCAATTGGTTCTTGGTTATATGCTACCTTCTGGAATACTTGAACCTTGATAAGAATTAAAAAATATTTCTTGTTGTGTATAAGCCTTTTGTTGACTTTTATGATAGTGGCCTCATGCAATTTTTGTCCTTTGGTGACTGACTTATTTCACTCAGCAAAAAGTCCTCTGAATTCATCTATGTTGGGAGACATTTTGAGTGTTCATCATTAATTTTTATTGCTATATAATATTTAATTGTGTGTATGAACCATAGTTTGTTTATATATTTATGTATTTATTTATTGGATGATATTTAGATTGTTTCCATTATTTCAGTTTCATGAATATTGTGACAGTGAACGTGGGTGTGTATATTATTCATGTCATGGCTTTTTAAATCTCTGATAAATACCTGGGTTTAGGATTGCTAAATAGTATGATATTTCTATTCTTAGCTTTGAAAGGAAATGTCATAAAGCTTTCTATAGTTATTGTACCATTTCCCAGTCCTACCACCAGTGGATTTGAATTCCAGTTGGTCCATGGCCTTGCCAGCATTTGTTGTTCATGATTGGCCTGTGAGAAATCATCTAATTACAGTTTTGATTTGCTTTGCTCTAATGTTAATGATGGTTGACATCTTTAAATGTCAGACATGTAAATATCTTTTTGATGAGGTGTCTGTTCATATCCTTACCCAGTTTTTTTTATTTGGATTGTCTTTGTCATTGTGAATATATTAAAATTTTTTTGTTTGATTTAGTTTTTTGGTTTTGTTTTGTATCAACATGCTGTTTATTAGATACCAGTTATGTTCATCTTACAGTATAGACTCTTGATAGATATATACTTGCCAAAAAAATTTCCCCTAATCAAAAATTTGCATATGAGTAGTTGA
The DNA here is from genome assembly GCF_000299155.1 of Elephantulus edwardii. Lineage (NCBI taxonomy): Eukaryota > Metazoa > Chordata > Mammalia > Macroscelidea > Macroscelididae > Elephantulus > Elephantulus edwardii. Next base: position 13,127,004 of record NW_006399800.1, on the reverse strand, counting down.
TGGTCTGTTCCACATTCATCACCTGGCCTCATTTTCACAGCTGATCCCCAAAGATTTTTTTCACAGATGTAGTAATTTTGATTCCTGTGTAGACTGTAAGGTGAAATCCATATGTAAAGTTCAAAAAGAAGCTAAAGAAAAGTCAAATCCTCCAGAACAAAAGTTTGGCCTCAAGTCTATCCTACCAGCACGTAAAGACCATCTCAGGAACAGGTTTGAAGCCTTGAGCACTAATGGACGAAGACCAGATGAGCTATGGGAGAATATCAAGAATATCATTCATTAAGAATGCAAAAAGTCATCTACAACCAGGAGAAAATAAAATAGATGAATGGGACCTTCTAAGAATCAAATCCCTATGCACATCCAAAAACTTCTCCAACAGGGTGAAAAGGGAAGCCACCGACTGGGAAAAAATATCTGGTAATGACATATCAGATAAGGGACTTATATCCAGAATTTATAAAATACTTGCGCACCACAACAAGATAAAGGTAAATGATCCAATAGAAAAATGCGCACAGGATATGAACAGACACTTCACCAAAGAAGACATTCAGATGGCCAACAAGCACATGAAGGAATGTTCAAAATCCCTAGTTCTAAGAAAGATGCAAATCAAAACAACTATGAGACATCATCTCGCCCCAGTCAGAACAGCAAAATTTAACAGACCAGCAAGCAACAAATGCTGGCGAGGTTGTGGAGAAACTGGAACCCTTATTAACTGTTGGTGGGAGTGTAAAATGGTGCAACTACTGTGGAAGGCAGTGTGGCACTAGAGATACCATTTGACCCAGCAATTCCACTACTGGGAATATACCCCAAAGAGACCATAACTGACATCCAAGCAGATATATGCACACCCATGTTTATCGCGGCTTAGTTCACAATAGCAAGGAGTTGGAAACAACCCAGGTGTCCATCAACAAACAAATGGATAGAGAAGCTGGTATATTCACACAATGGAATACTATGCCACATTGAATAACAAGGAACTCATGCAATATTATTCAAAATGAGTGAGCCTGGAGGACATTATGCTGAGTGAAATATCTCAGTCACAAAAGGACAAATACTGCATGGTGCCACTGTTGTGGAATGGGACTGACGTCAGGGTTGGGGTAAGACTGAGAAAAACTGGATAAATTATATATACTGCATTGAAAAACGATGAGCAAGATAATAATTTAAAAGCGATATATGATAGGGTATTATGGTAATCACAAGAGTCCAGAATTAAGGTTGCATAGTTGAGTGTACTCGGGGCGATGGGAGGGGTGCGGAGGGATCGTATACCAAAGAAAGAATTTTTCTTTTACTTTTTAAAGAGAGGAGTGAACTGAGAGGGGGGGAGGAGTGGGCGGTGAGAAAAGTGCAACAATGAATGAATGGAAATCCAAAATCTCTGTAAATGTTCATTAAAATTAAGAAAATAAAGTTAAAAAAAAAAGAATGCAAAAAGTCACTGCAAAGACAGAGGAGAAAGAAAAGACCAAGATGGATGTCAGAAGAGACTCTGAATATTATACTACAATGCCGAGAAGCCAAAGGAAAGGGAAGAAATAAAGAAAGTTAAGGAGCTGAACAAAAGATTTCAAAAGGCAACATGGGAATACAAAGCAAAGTATTATAATGAAATAAATGTCCAAGGAGCTCTAGTAGGGAAGTCAAAAGACATGAACTTGCTTGGCATTTCTTAAGCTGAAGGAACTGGAAAACAAATTCAAGCCTCAAGTGGCACCACTTAAGGATGCTGTGGGCAGAATATTGAATGGCCAAGGAAGCATCCAAAGAAGATGGAAGGAGTACACAGAGGCACTATACCAGAAAGAAGAATTGGGTAACACAGAAGAATTTCATGAAACAACATATGCTTAAGAGCCTATGGTGATGAAGGAGGAATTTCAAGCTGCTCTGGAAGAATTGACAAAAAATAAGTCCCTAGGAATTGATGGAATATCAATTGACATATTTCAGCAAACAGTTGCTACCCTGGACATGCTCTCTAGGTTGTGCAAAGAAATCTGAAGGATAACTACCTGACCAACTGACTGGAAGAGGTCTGTATTTATTCCCATTTAAAAAAAAAAAGATCACCCAACAGAGTATGGAAATTATAAAGCTCAACATTAAGAAGAGAAAGATACTCACCACTGGGCCAGTTGGCACCACCATGATAGATGGAAAAGAGATTGAGGTTGTTAACAATTACAGTTTGCTCAGCTCCACAGTCAGCACCAGCAGTCAGGAAATAAAAAGAAAAATTGCATTAGGAAAATCTGCTTTCAGGGACTTCTCCAGAGTGCTGAAGAGCAACAGTGTCAGTCTAGAGACAAAGATGCACCTAATCCAGGCATGGTCTTCTCAATTACTTGTTATGCTTCAGAGAGCTGGACAATGACTATGGATCACAGAAGAAGAATAGATGCCCTTGAGTTGTGGTGCTGGAGAAGAGACTTGAACATACCACGGACTGCCAAGAAAACAAATAGGTCTGTCTTAGAGAGAGTGAACCCAAGTATCTCTTTGGAGGCTAGGAGTTTGAAGCTCCATCTCACATACTTTGGGCATGTGGAGAAGGACATCAAGCTTGGAAGGGTGGACAGTGCAGGAGAGGAAGTCCCCAGATGAAATGGATTGATACAGTATCTGGGGCAATGGCGGTTGGTGTATCAGAATTAGTCAGGACAGGGAAGGGTTCAGAGCTGCTGTACATAGGGTCACTAGACATCACAGACAACACAATGGCACATAACAACAACAACAACAACATACTATATTGGTTGTTTGTGGTTTTGTTTTGGGGGTTTGTTTGTTTGTTTGTTTGTTTGTTTTTTTAATTTAAGCCTCTTATTTAGAGTCAACAAGACTTCAGGGAGGGTCTTTGTATTTAAACTTGGTTGTTATATTTTGGAGGAACATTCTTCTAAGTGGTAACACTTAGTATACTCACTGAGTATGCTGTACCGAGGTAACCTGGGGTTGCTGTGATGCTGAACTTTGTGCCATTGGGATGTCAAATGCCATAATGGTTATCCTTGGTCAACAGTGTTTGGTGGAGCTCCCAGTTTAAGACAGGTTTGGAAACAGGAGTGGCAACCACTTCCTAAACAACATGCCTCTGGAGACTCTATGAACTTTGATAAATGTCTGTAGTTATAAAAAGGCTTCAGGCCTTTTGTTCATAGAGTTGCTATGGGTTGTGCTCGACTTGAAGGCATTCGACAACAACATCACTAATACCACGCGGAAGCAAGATTTTGCTAAAGATTACTCAGAGACAACTGGAAGAGTACATCAGCAGAGAACTGCCATATGTGCAGGCTAAATTTAGAAGAGGCTGTGGCACAGGGACATCATAGCCAATGTTACATGGATCTTGGCTGAAAGCAGAGATTACCAGAGGAATGTCTATCTGTGTTTCATTGACTATGCAAAGGCATTTGACTGTGTGAACCACTACAAACTGTGGCTGACTCTGAGAAGAATGGGAATCCCAGAACACTTAATTGTGCACATGCAAACCCTATACTTGGACCAGGAAGAAGTACAACAGAGTAAGAAACACTGCTTGGTTCAGGATCAGGAAAGGTGTGCATCACAGATGCATTTTATTTCCATACCTTTTCAATCTATATGAAATTGGTGAGATCTATATGAATTGATCATTTGGAAAGGGGGGCTTTATGAGGGAGACTGTGGCTTCAGGATTGGAGGAAGATTTATCAACATTCTGCGTTATGCAAATAACACAACCCTGCTTGCTGAAACTGATGAGGACATGAGGCATTTGCTGCAGGTCAAGGACTATAGTCTTCAATATGGATTAAAGATCAACACCAAGAAAACTAAGATTCTCACCACTGGGTCAATTGGCAGCTTTATCATGGTCCAAGAAGAGTTTGCGATTGTTGATAACTTCAGCTTGCTTGGTTCCACAATCAGCACCAGTCAACAGGAAATCAAAAGAGAAATTGCACTGGGAAACTCTGCTGTCAAGGAACAACTATGAAGAGCAACTATGTCAATCTGGAGACTAAGGTGTGCCTGATCCAGGCCATGGTCTTCGCAATTACTTGCTATGCATCACAGAACTGGACAATGTAAGGATGTTAGAAAAAGCATTGATGCCCTTGAGCTGTGGTCCTGGAGATGAGTGTTGAACATACTGTGGACTACCAAGAGAATAAACAGGTCTGTCCTGAAGAGGGTTAAACCAGTTTGCTCCCTGAAGGCAAGAATTTTGAGGCTCCACCTCACATACTTTTAAGTATGTGGGTGGAGGGACAGTGCAGGAGAGGAAGACCCAGCATGAGACGAATTGACTCAGTGACTGGTGCAATGAGATTAGTTCTGTTAGAGATGATGAGATTGGCTCAGGATAGGGTAACTCTCAGAACCGATGTACATAGGGTTGCTATGAGTTATAGGTGACTCTATGGCACATAACAACAACAACAACAATCAGTAGTTTCAGTTTCTACTCTTTTGGTGAAATCTTTTGATGAGCCTAGGTGTTTAATTTTTAGGAGATCTGTATCTTTCATACAATATATTGTCTTTGAAAACCTGCTACAGGTTCAGCTATGAATGAGTCTGTTCCAACTTGACAGCACACAACAACAACTCTTGGTGCAGTCTTTAGTTCCAGTTACCTAATTTATATTCTGGTGTCTGAGCATTTGTAATTTTATTTGATAGAGTTAGTTTGTCACTATGCCCCCCCATGAATTTTATAGCTTTGTATTTTACATTTAGGTCTTTTATCCATCTTGAGTTAGCTTTTATGTATGCTATGAGGTATAGATATTGTTTCATTTTTCTATAAATGGATATCTAGACTTGCCAGCATCATTTGTTAAAGAGCATGTTGTCCACTCCTCTATTTAATGGATGTTGACCCTTTGCTGAAAATTAGCTGTCCATAGATGAGTGGGTTTATGTCTAGGATTTTTATTCTGTTCCTGAGTCAGTCTATGTGTTTACCATTGCACCAGCAGGCTATGTTGACTGTTATAAAGTATGTTATAGGGCAAGAAAGTAAGTTCTGAGTTCAAAGGGGTGATATATTCTCCTTTGTTTTTCTTCAACAAGATTTTAGTTGTCTAATGTCTCTTTTCATATAAAGTCCATGATTAATATTTTTCGTCTTGTTTAAGAATGCTGTGGTTTGGATTGGAATTGCATTACATTTGTACATTCTTTTGGGTAGTATTGACATTTTTGCAATGTTGAGTCTTCCTATGCATAAGCATCAAATATTCATTCATTTATGTAACTCTTTTTTGGTTTCTTGTAGAAGTATTTTGTCGTTTTCTTTGTACAAGTCTGTTGTGTCCCTACTTGGACTTATTCCTAAACATTTTCTTTCAGTATAGGGGGCTTTGTAAATAATGTGCTACTAATTAAAAGACTTATTTTTTGCTGATGTCAGATGAATTTTGGCTGAAAGCAGATAATGCCAGAAGGATGTTTACTTGTTGTGTTTTGTTGAATATGAAGAAGCATTTGACTGTGTGGATCGTAACATATTACGGATAATATTGAGAAGAATGGGAATCCAACAACAGTTATGCTAGTACAAAACCTACACATGTAACAAGAAGCAATTGTAAAATAGAATAAGGGAACATGACATGATTTTAAGTTAGGAAAGGTATGTGTCAGGTTTATATCCTATATATCTATTCAATTCATATATGGTTGTTATTAGGTACTCTTGAATTGGGTACAACTCATAGCAACACTATGAACAACTTACCTGAGCTCTGTCCTATCCTGTGCTATCCTCACAATCCTTGGCAGACTTTAGTTTATTGCTGTAGTCACTATGTCAGTCCACCTTGTTGAGGGTCTTTCTCTCTCTTTCACTGACCTTTCACCTTTCCAAGCATGATGTCCTTGTCCAAGGAATACTGTCTCCTAGCAACATGCTCAAAGCATGGGAGGCAAAGTTTCACCATCCTAGCCTCTAAGGTATACCCTGGTTCACTTTTCCCAAGATATATTTGTTTCTTGATTTGACAGTCCACAGGATAGTCAGTGCTCTTCTTCAACACCACAACTCAAAGACATTAACTCTTCTTCTGTAATCCTTATTCATTGCCCAGTTCTCCAATGCATAGCAAAGTGTTAATGAGACCTTGGCCTTAATAGGCACTCCTTAGTCTTCAAATTGACATCATTGCTCCTCAATAATTTGGAGATATCCCTAAGAGTGAACTTTCCCAAAGCAATATGTCACCAATTTTTCTGACTGCTGGTATCAGCAGTGTAAATTATGGATTGAAGTAAGATGAAATCACTGACAAGCTGAGCTCTGTGAAGAAGAATGTAGCATCAGTATTCAATCTGTATGCTGAGCATATAATTTGAGAAGCTGAACTCTATGAAGAAGAATACAGACACATCAGGATTGAAAAAAGACTCTTCAACAATCTGCATTATGCAACTGACACAGTCTTACTTGCAGAAGAGGGAAGAGGACTTGAGGCATTTACTATAGAGCATCAGACTTATATCCTTCAATATGAGTTACATCTCAACTTCAAGAAAACAAAAATCTTCACCACTGGGTCAATAGGCAACATCATGATAGATGAGGGGGCAGAATTAAAGTTATCAATCACTTAATCGTACTTGAATCCACAATCAGCACATACAGTAGCAGCAGAAAGTGCAACCGAAGTGCTCTTTTGAGGCAAGGATACTGAAACTTCATCTCGCATACTTTGCATGTTGTCGGAAGGTGCTAGTCCTTGGAAAAAGATACCATGCTGGAAGAGTGGAGGAGAATCGGAGAAAGAGGGGATAACCCTCCAAAAGATTAATTGACACAGTGGACTGTAGCAAATGGCTTGAGTATAGCAGAGATCATGAGAACAACGCAGGATAGGGCAAGGTTCAGAGCTACTGTTCATAGGGTCATTATGAGTTGTATTCTACTCCACTGCACTTTACAAGGAAAACCCAAAGGCTCTGACTCCAGCAGTTTAAATCTGCTACTGGCTCAGAGGGAGAAACATGGGCAATTTCTTGTGTGATTTACAGACTTAGAACCCAATGGAGGGACAACTATGTGTTGATTCTACTCACCCAATGTAACAAGAGAGATTATACAGAGCTGCACCGTAATCCCATAGACTAAATTCTAATCCACCAGCTAGCTGCTCTGCAGGAGAAGGATGGACAATCTCCTCCCATGTGATTAACTGCCTCTGAAAACCCACCAGAGGGTCAACTATGGATCAGATCTGACTTGACAGTACACAGCAACAATAACAACAATAACATAGCTTTCTTGATTTCAGTTTTGAAGTTTCTTTGTTAATGTACAGGAACACAACTGATTAGTTTATGTTGAGACTGTACCACTTTATGGAACCTTCTATCAGTTTCAGTAACTCTCTTGTGGAGGCGGTGGTATTTTCTATGTATGTGACCATGTCATCTGTGAATTAGGATGCTTTTACTTCTTTACCACATTGTTATTTAATACCCTCGAGTTGGAACTTGCTGAGCTTCCATCAGGTTTTCAAAGGAAGTAAATAGCACAGGAAGAGATTGTCCATCTTTCTCTTGTAGAGTATTAGGTGGATTTGAGCCACATGCTTTTGGTTTGGCACATAGCTTTTAAAAAAAAATAAAATTTTTATTTTATCCTGGTACAAGGTTTGTATGCATTGTTTTTCACACTGGATCTTTCTCATTTCCTTTACTCATCTCTTCCTGTACTCATCAAATTGTGCAACTGTATCATTACACCCCTGCAAACCTCACCCCTCCCCCCCTCCCCCCCTTTAGATGGTTACACATGTTCTACTAGTTATCTATTTCTACAATAATGGCCTTATGCAGTATTTGTCCTTATGGGACTGAGTTCAATTAGCATAATGCTGTCCAGTTCTTCCCAAGTTAGGTAGTGATTTTAAAAATCTTTGCTCCTGCATGTGGCATAGTATTCGATCATGTGAATATACCATAATTTCCCGATCCATTCACTTATGGTTGGACATGTGGGCTATATCCATGTTCTTGGGGTGGTGAATAATGCTGTTATGAACATTGATGTACAAATCTCTGTTTGTGCCTCAGTTCTAATTTTCTCAGAGTATATCCCAAACAGTAAAATAGCTTGGTCATTTGGAATTTCTATGTTCAGCCTTTTGAGTACACCAAACTGTCTTTCAGAGTGGTTGTACCATTTTATAATTCTACCAACAGTATATAAGAATTCCTATTTCTCCACATGCTCTCTGATATTTCTTACTTGCTGTTCTGTTAAACTTTGCCACTGCTACTGGAGTGAGATGGTAGCTCATTGTGGTTTTGATTTGCATCTTTTTTATTGCCAGTGATTTTGAGCATTCATATATCTGTTGGCCTTATGAGTATCTTCCTCTGTGAAAAGTCTTTCCACGTCTTTTGACCATTTTGTAATTGTATGATCAGCCTTTTTCATGTGGAGGCCCAGAAATAATCTGTAAACTTTTGTTATGAGACACTTGTCTGACTGAAATGGTATAGCCAAATGTTTTTTCCTAGTCAGTAGGTTTTCTTTTCACTCTGTTGGAAAATGTTTTTGCTGCACATAGGGATTTAATCCTTAGAAGGCCCCATTCTTCAATTTTATCCTCTCCAGATTGTGCATTTCTGGCTGTGTTGGCACATAACTTTTTATCACTAAAGCACCAGAGCTCTGTCTTTGGATGCCCTTTATTTCCCTGTTTTTTCAAAAATACTTCTCACTAAGACTTCTTGTACAATATTGCATAAGAGAGCTCATCCATGTCTGCTTCTGGTTCTCAGGAGGAATACTTACAGTCTATCTGCTGAGAATAACATCTGTGGTTGGCTTTTAAAATACATGCCTTTATTGTTTATTGTCATTATGTGCCATCAAGTCCCCTGTGACCCGTAGTGACCTTATTTACAGCAGCTCTGAACCATGCCCTGTCCTGAGTTAATTCAGACACACCAACCCCTATTGCCCCAGTTACTGTATCAATCCATCTCATTGGGGATCTTCTTGCCCCAGTTACTGTATCAATCCATCTCATTGGGGATCTTCCTCTACTATGCCATCCCTCCACCCTTCTGAGCATGATGTCCTTCTCCAGGGAATGGTCTCTCCTGGCCACATGTCCAAAGTATGTGAGATGGAGCTTCAAAATCCTAGCCTCCAAGGACAAACTTGGTTTTACCCTCTCCAAAACAGACATATTTGTTCCTTGGTGGTCAATGGTATGTTCAAGACTATTCTCCAGCACCACAACTTGAAGGCATCTATTCTTCTTCTGTCACCCATAGTCATTGTCCAGCTCTCTGAAGCATAACAAGTAATTGTGAAGACCATGCTTGGCTTAGGCCTTAATTATGTTGAGGAAATCTCTTCTAATCCTATTTTTTTCTGAGAGGTTTTATTAGAAAGTGTATTAGATTTTATCAGATGCCTTTTTTGAATAAATTTATATTAAATGGTTCATCTCCTTTGTTTTGTGTGGTGATTTTACTGATTTTCTGATGTTGTATAATCCTTACATCCTTGGTATGAATTCATCTTGATCATGATATAACATTACTATTTTTTATATCTTGTTGAATTCTATTGGCTAAAGGTTTGTTAAGATTTTTGCATCTATATTCAAAAGGAATACTGAGCTATAATTTTCTTTTTTTAGTAGTGTTTTTGCTTGGCATTCGTATTAGCTTTATGCTGGCTTCGTAGACTAAATTTGAGAATAATTTCATCTTTTTCTATATTTTGGGATAATTTGAGTAAAATCAATGTAGATGTTATGAATATTTGATAGAATTTTCCAGTGAAGTTGTATGGGCCAGCATTTGTAGTTTTTTCCAGGGGGGAGGAAGAACATTATGATTTCTTCAGTCTCTTCTTCTGTTATAGATCTGTTCAAATTTCTATCTAAAGTTGTATTAGTTTAGGAAAGTAATGTGCTTTTAAAAGTTTGTCTATTTATTCTAGGTTTTCAAATTTATTGAAATACAACTTTCCCCCCATCCTATTTCTATTCATATGTGATGATTTTTGTTTCCATTGTATATAACCATCTTATTTCTTAATTTGTTAATTTATTTTTTCTCACTCTTTTCCTTTGTTAGTTTGGAAAATGATTTGCCAATTTTCCTTTCAAAGAACCAGCTTATAGTCTTACTGATCCCCCCCCCATGGTTCTTCTAGTTCATTTAGTTATGCTCTAATCTTTGTTTTTTTTCTTCTGAGAGATGTGGCCTGCTTTTGGTACTTGCTCTATATGTTTAGTTGTAGGGTTTAGATTTTTTTTATTCTGACCTTTATTCTTTTTTCAGTATTTTTTTTTTAATTTCTTGGGAGTTCTGGTGGCTTAGTGGACAAGGAGTTGTGCTCCCAACCCAAATGCACATAGTTTGAATCCACCAGCTGCTCCTTGGGTAATTTGTAGCCTTTGAAACCCCACTGAAGGGTCAGCTATCAGTGGATTCCAACTGTATGGTATATAACAGCACAAAAATAAAAGCATCTTTATTGTCATAGAGGGCTCTGGTGGTGCAGGCTGAAGGGAGTTGCACTGCTAATGCAAAGGCCAAGACTTTGATAGCTCACAGCCACCAGATGAACTTCCCTCCTCAGGAGAACGATGAGCACTCTTTTCATATATGATTTATATAACAACCTTGCAAAACTCTCTAGAGAGTCAGCTGTGAGTGGTTCCAACACGAAGGCAATGAGCTTTATCTACTGCTCTAAATATACCTCTGAGTATTGCTTTTGCTGTGTCCCAGAGATTTTGACATTTTGTGATTTTATTATCAATCTAGACATTTTCAATTTAGATGGCAACTTCTTCTAATACCCATTAGTTTTTATATAGAGTGTTAGTCAGTTTTCACATATTAGCTCACCCCCCTTTATATTCATTCTGTTTCAATGCAGTTGAGTCCAGTTTGAGTCCAAATTGTATTTGATGACACTGTGTTTGGTTTGGTTCTATGATCAGAAACAATTTTGTAAATGTTACTAGTTTATGGAATTAGTTACATTTACATACATTTTGTTCATGTTCCTTGTGGGTTTTTCCTTCCTTTTCAGTCATCTTACTAATAACTTCCTTTGTGAAAGCATGTAAACCAGCTACAGATATAATGTCTTATATTTTTTATTATTTTTTTACTGTATTTTATGATGTAAGTTTATTTTATCAGAGTATTTTTTATTTTTTTAACAACATCCTGAGATCTTCTTTATAGGCTAAAATATGCTTAAATCTGCTTTTATATCTAAACATTGACTTATCTTGGATACAATCTGCGCTAACACTATCTTATTAACCCAACAGAGAAAACCCATTCACAAGTGATTATAGTGAAAGTTATACAGGTTAGGATTTACAATAATACTTAATTTGTAACAGGACTGTAACGAAGAAGTCAGGAGAAACAGGAGAAAGAACCTAAAAACTATATTTCTCTATTTCACAGGAGTGCAGCTGCTTATCTTCAAACATAATGTTTGGCAAATCAGAGCGAATATGTGGATGTGTATAGAACAAATGAGTCAGTGGATAAAAGAACTCTTCACCAGGCAGTTTTCCCCAGGGAGAGTTTGGCTCAAAGCTGTCGTCTTGTGGCTATGTTGGAATAAACACTATTCTGGCTTTCTTTGCTCAGAATTACTCATGTGAGATGGTGGGCCAGAATCTCATTATTAACAGATGTCTGTTCACTGGTATAAGAAACATTGCTAAATGTCAACACATTTTGTATCAAAATAAAACACTAAATGCCTGCTCCTGCCCAAGCACTGGTGACCTAGTAAGCAAAGAGCTGTGCTACCAGTCCAGTGACAGTCAGTTCACACCACCAACTGCTGTGCAAGAGAAGAAGGGCAGTCTCCTCCCGTGTGACTCACAGCCTCTGAATCCCCTGGAGGGTCAGCTATGACTTGATTCCAGCTTGACAGCATCTAACAACAGCAGCAGAACGTTCCAAACAACTTCCTATAGAATAAGAGGTTGTTTCATCACGTGCTGTCATGTAGCAGGCAAGAAAATAATATAGAACAGACATTTCTTTAACAGTATTTTGAAAAGGAGGGAGATGTGTTCTTTTAGTAAAAAGAACATTTGAAGGAGGAATCTTTATAAGCCTGAAGTCCTTTATCACCCCAGCCTATTGTTGTTGTTATTAGGGGTCCTCCTGTGGAATACAACTCATAGCAAGCTCTTCTTCTGGACTCTTGTCATGCCAATAATACCTATTTGACATTATGCTGAATGAAATATTTCAGTCACAAAAAGACAAATACTGCATAATGCCACCATTATAGAACAGGACTGATATGGGGGTTGGGGGAAACTAAGACGAAGGAGAGAGCTGTATGAAAAGAATATATAATTGAGTGTTTTAGGCGTAACAGGAGTCTAGAAGAGGAGTTGCATGGTAAAGTGGTCTGTGGGTGGGAGGGAGACTGTATAATAATGAGGGAACTTTTTTCCAAGGAAAAAAGCGAACTGGAGGGGAGGCAGGAGGGAAAATGTGCAACAGTGAATGAATGGAAATCCAAGTTCTTTGTGGACTTTCATTAAAATCTAAAAAAAAAAAATTAAAAACAATAAAATATAAAAATAAAAAAGCAATCCTGTGAAAAATAGATGAGAACTTTGCCCATTCTGATATGCTCAAATCCATTGTTATATTCACTGTGTCAATTCATTTCACTGAGGGATTCCTCTCTTTTATTGATCCCTTACTTTCCCAGCAGGATGTCTTTTTCCAAGAACTGAGCCCTCCAGATAATATGTCCAAAGAATGTGAGATGGGTTTCATCATCCTTGTCTCTAAGAAGCATCTTAGCACTTTCTTCAAGACAGATTTGTTTGTTGTTTTGATAGTCCTTGAGGTATTCAATACTAATCCCAACAACACAATTCAAAGGCATCAATTCTTCTTCTTTCATCCTTATTAATTTTCCAACTATCAGATGCATAGGAAGCAATTGAAAATACCATGGTTTGGATCATGCACACCTTAGTCTTTCAACTAATACCTTTATTTTTCAGCAATTTGGAGAGATCTTTGACCGTTGATTTTCCCAATGCAACATATCTCTTGCTTTTTTTTTAACTTAATTCACTTTATTTGTTATGCAAAATCCGCTATGTGGTGGCCACAGCTGGAGCCTGGGTCTTCTGCATGGAGACTCTGGTGTGAGTCTTTATAAGATGGTCAATGAATTCCTGGTAGGGAGACTTGGTGAACACAGTCTCTTTCCAGAGATCTGGAGTCAAGTAGCTGTAGATCTTGGAGATGGCATCAAAGGAGGCCTTGGTGAAGTTGCCAAGGGTAGCTATGCAGCCCCTGGCTGAGGTGTACCAGTCATCAATTCCAATCAGCAGCAGCAGCTTCTTGGACACAGGGGCCAAGATGATTCCAGTGTCTTGGGGTGCAGGGATCAGATGTACCAACACAGAGCCACAGCGCCCAGTCTCCTTGCAGGGAACTGTGTGATACTTGCCAATCTTGTTCCCCCAGTAGGCATGGTGCACAGGGAGAGCTTGGCTAGGTTAACGGTCCCATGGATGACTGTAGCCACCTCCTTGGAGCATTTAACGCCCAAACCAAAATGGCCATTATAGTCTCCAATGGCGACAAAGGCCTTGAACCTGGTCTGCTGGCAGCACGTGTCCACTTCTGCACAGGCAAAATTTTGAAGACCTCCTCCTTTAGGGCCATCCCTAGGAAAAAGTCAATGATCTCAGACTCCTTGATGGGCAGTGAGAAGATAAATCTCCTCCAAGCATTTGATCTTCATATCTTTGACCTGACGGCCCAGTTTGGTGATGGGGAGCCACTCCTTGTTCTCAGACTTTGCCTCCTCTAGCTCTTCTGCCTCTCCCATAGCCCCATCCACTGTCACAGCCCTGACCCCGTAGACCGCTAACCAAGCCTCCACGGAAACCACCATGGGCTCCCATCCCAGGGCCCCCGGGGCTCCGGGCCCTCCCACTGCACCAGTATCATCCACCATTTGGTGTTTTCTCAGAGAAGAAGGATCTTTTGCTTTGTTGACTTCTACTACCACGGTTGTTGATTGTTGATTCATATAGAATGAAATTGTTGACAGCTTCAATCTTCTCCATCTATCATAATGTTTTCTATTGGTCCTATGTTGAGGATTTTTTTGTCTTGATATTGAGATGTAATCCACATTGAAGACAGTAATATTTCATTATCATCAGTAAGTGCTTCAAGCTTCTTCAGTTTCTGCAAAGCAAGGTTGTGTCATCTTGCTTTGATGAGTCTTCCTATGATTCTGATGCCACATTCTTCTTCATACAGTCCAGCTTCTTGAATTATTTTCTGAGCATATCGATTGATTAAGTATGGGGAAAGGCTATAACTATGGCATATACCTTTCCTGATTTTTCAACCATGCAGGGTTCCTTTGTTTCTTTGGACAGCTCCTTTTTGGCATATTGTATAGGTTTTATTTGAACACAATTAAGTGTTCTGGTATTCTCATTCTTCTCAATGAAGACAAATTAAAGTATTTTAACGAAATGTGCAAAGCACTGGAATTAGAAAACAAAAAAGGAAGAACAAGCTTAGAATTTCTTAAGCTTAAAAACTAGTACAAATTCAAGTCTTAAATTGCAATATTGAAGGATATTATGGAGAAAATCTTGAGGTTACAGGAAACAAAAGGAAGATGGAAAGAATATATGGTCACTATTAAAAAGACTTGATTAACACTGTACCATTTCAGGAAGCAGCATTTGATCAGGAACCAACAGTGCTGAAGGAAGAAGTCCAAGCTGCACTGAAGGCATTGACAAAAATAAGGCCCCAGAAATTGATAGAATGCCCTTGGAGGTGTTTCAGGAAACTGATGCAGCGCTCAGTCTATGCCAAGAAATTTGGAGGACAGTATTTCAGTCATGTTGTTGTTAGCTGCCTGTTAGCTGACTGTGACTCATAGGACTCCATGAACAACAGATCTGAACCTTCCCCTATTTGTACCACCTTCACAATCTTAGTCACGCTCAAGCCCAGTGTTACAGTCACTGTGTCAGTCCATCTCATGACAGTCATCCTCTCTTTCACAGACTCCTTACCTTTCTTTGCATGATGTCTTCTTCCAAGGACTGGCATCTCTTCATAACATGCTCAAAGGATGTGAGATGCCATTTTACCATCATTGCCTCTAAGGAGCTCCTTGACTGCACTTCTCCAGGCCAGACTTGTTTGTTACTTGGGCAGTCCGTGAAATAGTCCATACTCTTTGCCAATACCACAATTCAAAGATACCAGTTCTTCTTATGTCATCCTATTCATTGTTGAACTTTCAGATACATGAGGAAATCCATGCAGTCTTATATCTGAAGCCAACCAGAAACTGTCACAATGTTCTTCTGGGACTCTGTGGAGTGAGCCACACCTCAACCTATAGTCAGCTCATGGATTAGTGGGGTACCATATCTTACTGGTACCCTTATCTCTTACAGGGGACCCTTACCCAACATGGGTACACTTCACCACATTTGAGCATCTCAGATCGGAAGTGACCATTTCTTGGCCATTTCTGACCATGTACTCTGCCTAGACTCATCCACTGGACTGATAAAGACAGCATCTCTATTTTGCCAGCTAAGGACTAGCCTAATCAACATAGAGAGAGATCAGCTGGCCCAGTGGACAGAAAGCGATGCTACCAAGCCAAAGGTGGGTGACTTTTTAATCTG
>NW_006399800.1:13106493-13111152 GCF_000299155.1 Elephantulus edwardii | reverse complement strand
CGGTCACTTGTGGTTGCTGTGAGGCTGAACACTGTGACACTGATGTGTCAAATACATTAATGGCTAGTTACCCAATGCTGACAGAGAGTGGGGTGGAGCTCCCCTATTAAAACAAGCTTGGTAGGAGGAGTGGCATGCACTTCCGTAATAGCTTGCCTCCGGAAACCCTATGAACCTGGAGACAGGATGAAGGCACCTAAGTGTTGAGGTCTCTCCTTCATAGGGTTGCTGTGAGTTGCCTGCGACTCGATGGCACTTAACAACAACAACAACAACAAGCACTAGCCTACGCTGCTCTGAGGCCAGCAGAAACTCTGCTTTAGGCTGGGTATCAACCCAGCATAGCCTCAACACAACCTAGACTGGAAGAGGTACTATCTATGTCCTGGCTCAGTTCTTGAGGCCTTGGTCACCACTCAGACTAGGAATCTCTGACCTGACTGGGCACATAAACTCCAATCTTTTGATGTGCTGTCAGATATAGTGTCCCAAGTTAGCCTGTTTTCTCTTTTCTACAGCATACATGCTTGTGGTGGGGATTTTTTTGTTTGTTTGGTTTGTGTTTTTTTATACACTAGTCTTATATTTGTTTTGTAGTTTATTCTTTTAGGCATGGCACTTGTCTGTCAGTTTGCTGTACTGTGCTGACATATGCATTGCTGTGATGCTGGAAGCTGTGCCATCAATGTTTCAAATACCAGCAAGGTCGCTCACAATGAACTGGTTTCTGTGGAGCTTCCCAGACCAAGACAGACTAATCTGCTGCTGAAATAATAGGACTTTGGAAAGCCTGTGAATAGCAGCAGAATATTGTGGGTTATAGTATTGGAAGCTGAGCTTCTCCGATTAGAAAGCACACACACAAAAAAAAATTAGGAGAAAGAGCTATGAACATCTATTAATGATTACAGCATGGAATATTGAAAATGATGAAAAATGAAATGGAATGCATCCTGGGCATGAGTGAGCTGAGATAGACTGGTATTGGCCAATTTCAACTAGACAGTCATATCATCCACTATCCCAGGTATGAAAAATTGTAGAGAAATAGGGTCACATCCAATGTCAAAAAGAACATTTCATGATCTATCCTGAAGTACAATGCTGTGAGTGATCAGATACTATCACGTGCAAGAAAGACCTGTTACTACAATTATTATTTATTTTTAAAATTTATTCTTCTTTTATATTGGTGTGCAACAGCATTTGTATGCATTGTGTTTCATTCATACATGTGTGTTTTATGGATTTCTTCATTCATATTGTGTTTAATACAATCCTTCCCATACATTGTGTCTTTTAATATTAACCACCATTGATCTATGCCCATTTTTCAGATTTCCACTGGATCTTTCTTAATCCCTTCACCCTCTCCCTCCACTCTCCAAACCCTGGGACCCTGTAATATCCCCTGCCCCACACCCTCAACTCCCCTATCTCCTCCTTTTCCCTCTTTGGAAATGTATACACATCTTATTGATTATCCTGCTATTTTTATAATAGTGAGGAAAAGAAATAGCCCAAATGTCCACCAACAAATTACTGGATTGAGAAATTGTGGCAATATTCACAAAGTAGAATACTATGCAGCACTTAGGAGCAATGATTGAGAAAAATGTAACATTTTAGAGGCCAGAGAGCATTATTCTGAGTAAGATCAGAAGGACAGATATTGTATAAGACCATTATTATACAGTTATTATTCAAATGCACTCACCAACCCCTAAAGGCAAAAGATGAAGAAGCTGAGGATTTCTATGAACTTTTGCAGTCTGAATTGACTAAACATGCAACCACGATATATTAATACTAATTGATGATTGGAATGTAAAACCTGGAAACAAAGAAAAAGGAGTTGTGGTTTGAAAATATGGCCTCAGTGACAGAAACAAGACTGGAGATAGTATGATAGAATTTTGTAAATGAATGGTTTATTCATTGCAAATATTTTTTTTTTAAGCACAAATGGCAACTACCTATAAGGGCCTTCATCTGTGGAAATAGTCAATGCAGACGCTCATTATCAGTTCTTGGCATTGTCGTTGTGTGTCCATTGAGTAATGAACATAGCAGCACTAAGAACAGCAGATCTGAGCACTAACCTACATCATCATCATCTCTGGCCTACGGAAGCCCCAGTCATTGTGGGCTGCCATGACTGTTACTCCGGTCTCTGTGTCGATTCTGCTCATTGAGGTCCTTCTTCTTTTTCGATGACCTCCCACCTTTCTTAACATGATGTCCTTTTCCAAGGAATGTCACCTTCTAGCAATATGTCCAAAATACGTGAGATGAAGCTTCATTATTCTTGCCTCTAAAGAGTCCTTCTCCTCCAAGACATATCCATTCTTTTGGCAATCAATGGGATATTAGTACTCTTTTCCAACACTACATCTCAAAGGCATATTCTTTTCTTCTGTCATCCTTATTCATTGTCCAGCTCTCAGATGCATAGCAAGTGACTGAAAAGTCCATGGCATGAATCAGATACATCTCAGTCTTCACCCTGACAACCTTGCTCCTCAGTGTTTTGGAGCAGTCCCTGACAGCTGACTTTCACAACACAATATGTCTTTTGATTTCTTGACTCTGGTGCATGCTGATTGTGGATCCAAGTAAGATGACTTAGTTGACAATTTCAATTTTTTTCTCTATTATGAGGTTGTTTACAAACCCAGTGAAGAGGATTTTTGTCTTCTTGATGTTGAGATGTAATTCATATTGAAGACTGTAATCTTTGAAAGCCTGTAGCAAGTGTTCCAAGTCTGCCTCACTTTCAGTGAGTAAGATTATATTATCTGCATAATGCAGATTGTTGGTGAGTCCTCCTCCTCTCTTGATGTCACATTTTTCTTTATATATTCCAGCATCTTGAATGATTTGCTGAGCATACAGATTGAATAATATGGAGGAAGGACACAGCTCTGAAGCACAATTTTCCCAATGTTAAACCATGCAATGTTCCCTTGTTCTGTTTGGATAACAGCTTCTTAGTTTAAGTATAGATTTCATATGTTGTTGTTGGTTGCTACTGAGTTGAGCACGACTCATAGTGACCCTATGAACAAAATACCTGAAGCCTTTATATAACTATTGTCGTTTCTCAAAGTTCATAGAGTTTCCAGAGGCATTTTGTTTAGCAAGTGGCTACCACTCCTGCTGATTAAATGCTTTGGATTTCTCATTTTTCTCAATGTTAATGATAGTTTGTTATGATCCACATAGACAAATGCCTCTGCATGGTGAATAAAACACAAATAGACACACTTCTTCTATTCTCTGCTTCCTGCCAAGATCTATCTGAACTCAGCAAAGATATTTCTGGTGCCATGACCTCTTCTAAACCCAACTTGAACTTCTGGCAGTTTTGTAAATGTATTGTTCTAGCTAGTTTTGGATGGTCTTTAGCAATATTTTGCTTGTTGTTGTTAAGTGCCGTCCAGTTGAGCCCAACTCATAGCGACCCTTATGAACAAAAGATCTAAACCCTGTTCTATAACTATCATTGCTTCTCTACGTTCATAGAGTTTCTGGAGGCATATTTTGCTTGTATGCGATATTAATAGTACTGTTTGGTAGTTTCCAATTTTATTGGATTACCTTTCTTGGGAATGGAACAACAGCTGGCAAGATAGCTGTCTTCCAAATGTCTAGTCTAGTGAGCATATCCAGGGCTGCATTTGTCAATTCAAATTCCATAGATTTCTGGGGCCTTATTTTTTTTCCAGTGCTTTCAGTGCTGCTTTAATTTTGTTCTCATGGGTACAGCACTTGTTTGTCTGATGCTGTACTAAAGCAGAGCTCCCAGATTAAGACAGACTAGGAAGTAAGATTAGTTAGTAACTTCAGAAATATCCCTTGAAAGCCTTATGAACAAGAGAGCACAATTACACAGGTAGACAGATACAGCACTGTAGGTATAGCCCTCAGACTGCAAGACACTCAAAATGAGGAAGGACAGCTGCAAATATCCACTAATAATTGGAACATGGTATTTATGAATTATGAATGTACAAAAATTGGAAATTGTAAAAAATGAACACATAATGATAGACATTAGTGAGCAGAGATGGACTACGTTGGCCACTTTGAATCAGACAATAATATGATTTATTTTTTGTGAAAGAAAAATTGAGGCAGAATTGTGTTACATTCATAGATAAAAAGATAATTTCAAGATCTGTCCTGAAGTACAATGCTGTGAGTGACAGCATACTAACTGGAAGAAGACCTGTTAATTCCATTTCTTGACATTAGGAATGACTTTACCCCTTAGATGGATGTAATTACCTAAAATCACAACCTAATGACTCTCAGTTCACTTTTCTGACATGAGCTGTAGCAAACCAAGCTTTCCCCCTTCTATATATACTTTGACACAACATTTAAGCATTATGCACATTTCTTCTTTAGTCTACATCTAAAGAAGAGTTTCCTGGTCTTGAAAAGTTTATTATGCATTTATTCAAGCAACACATGCTTCCTGAATGCCTATGAAATGAAATGTCACTGATAAGATTAAGCAAGAGTAAAAATTTCTGTTGGCATAACCAACATAAAAACACATAAAAGATAAATATAATATGTACAAGATATCTGATGGGCATATTTGATAAAACTCTGTTTCTGACTGAGGAACATAAAATATTTGGGACACAT
>NW_006399800.1:13104440-13105816 GCF_000299155.1 Elephantulus edwardii | reverse complement strand
GGGCAATCTCCTCCTGTGCCAGTCAGATCCGACTTGATAGTACGCAACAAGGAAAAACAAACAACTATGAGATATCATTTTTGGTAAATAGTTAAAAATAATAAAATTATTAACAACTAGGACTTATGAAATAGTTAAATTTGGCATTATATGTATTGCAGTTAACAATTGGGAACAAGAAATGAATTACAATGTGAATTAGATGAGGGAGAAGAAAGAGGGAAGGAGAAAAGCATATATTAATAAATAAATGGAAACCCAAACTCTATGTAAAGTTTCATTAAAGTCATAATAAAAAATGAAAGCACAGTTTCTTTTTAAAGAGAAGGGATCAAAACCCAGCTTCTATTTAAAGACAAGAGATTGAATAAAATGACTAAGATTTTTGTAAAAAAAAAAAAAGTTAAAAATATGTATAGTTTTCCTACTGACAACATTCATCATAACAAAAGATTGGAAGCCACCAAAAAGATCTTCAATAGACAGTTGATGTTATAATACAGTAATACAATGGAATTGTTCAGAACAATTAAAAGAATAGCACAAACAATGTGAATTCATATAGGAAGCTGTTCATTTATGTAGCTTTATTCTTTCTAGCACAAGACATGCATTCTAAAAATAGAAAATGCAGACACAAATACAGTACATATTTTTCATTTTCGCTACTTACCTTAACCCATTGTATCCCATTGCTGCCTGTTACAAGTTTGATTTGTATCCTGCTAGATTATTTTCTGCACAAAGAAAAATATTCATCTGTACTTGGAGAAAGATTTATATTTGTAACTAATATAAACACAAAGTATTTTGAAACAAAGCATGAACTATATTATTGTCAGGTGACTCATAGTCACCCCTGCATGTGGCCCCCTGTGCTGTGATCCTCTGCCATCCTCACAATCTTTGCTGGGCCTGAGCCCCACTGGTGGTCAGTTTATCTGATCGAGGGTTGTCTAATTTTTACTGACTCTCAACTTGATGAAACATGATGTTCTCCTCCAGGGATTAGTCTTTGTGGATACTATGTCTAAAATATGTGAGACAAAGTCTTGCTATCCATATTATTGTTCAGAAATGTTTTAATTGAAAATAGTAGGTAGGTAGTTGCCAGCTGGTATGCAAAGTATAACTGCTTCACTTCTCTGAGGCAACTCTGGATTAAAAACACCATCCCTTCAGCTAATAGGTGAACACTTAACCACTTGCATGAAGAATATTTATGATATGTTGTTGTTATGTGCCATCGAGTTGCCTGTAACTCATTGTGACCCTATTTACAATAGCTCTGAATTCACCCTATCCTGAGCCAGCCAGTCTGACTATCTCTGACACACATACCCTCATTGCCCCCATTACTGTGTCAATCCATCTCA
>NW_006399800.1:13095665-13103964 GCF_000299155.1 Elephantulus edwardii | reverse complement strand
AGCAAACTAAAAATATGAACAATCTCAATCTCTTCTCCCTCTCTCATGGTGTTACTAATTGGCCCAGTGGTGAGAAACTTTGTCATCTTGATGTTGAGCTTCAATTCATACTGAAGACTACAGTCCTTGACTTTCTGCAGCAAATACTTCAGGTGCTCTGTTTAGGCAAGCAAGGTTGTGTCATTTGCATAATGCAGGTTGCTGATGAATCTTCCTCCAATCTTTATGCCACAATCCTCCTCATAAAATCCAGTCTCCCAAATGATCTGTTCAGCATATAGATTGAAAAGGTACAAAGACAGGACGCATCTCTGACACACACCTTTCCTGATTTCGAACCAATGCAGTGTTTCCTTGCTCTTTTCTGAGAATTGCTTCCTGGTTCAAGTATTGATTTCACGTGAGCAAAATCAAGTGTTCTGGCATTCCCATCATTCTTAGGTTATCCACAGTTTGTTGTGATCTACACGGACAAATGCCTTTACATAGGCAATGAAACAGAGAGACACTGCTCTGGTACTCTTTGCTATTAGCTAAAATCCATCTGACATTGGCGATAATGTCTCTAGTTGAATGGCTTCTTCTAAACATGGCTTGTCTAGTAGTTCTCTATTGATGTACTATTTATTCCAGTCATTTTTGTATAATATTCTGCAGGATCTTGCTTGCATGTGATATTGTCTGATAATTTCCAAACTCTGTCGGGTCACCTTTTATTTTTTTTAATAGAAATTAATATGGCTCTCTTCTGTATGGCCACGTAGTAGTCCTCCAGATTTCTTGGCACAATATCATGAGCATGTCCGGGTCTGCATCTGTTTGTTGGAATATTTCAATTGGTTTTCCATCAATTCCTGGGGCCTTGTTTTTTGCCAATCCCTTCAGAGCAACTTGAACTTCCTCCTTCATCATCATAGCCTCTTAATCATATATTAGTCCATGAAATTTTTCCTTGTCAGCCAATTCTTTTCAGTACAGAGACACTGTGTACTCCTTGCATCTTCTTTTGATGCTTCCTGGATTGTTCAGTATTTTGCTTAGAGCATGATGAGTATTGTAACTTGAGGTTTGTATTTGTTTTTGTTTTTTTTTTTCAGTTCCTTCAGCTTACGAAATGCCAAGTGATTTCAGCCCTTTGCATTTTTCCAATTCTAGCCCTTTTTACATTTCATTTTAATACCTTGCTTTTGTCTTCCCGAGCTGCCCTTTGAAATCTTCTGTACAGCTCCTTAATGTCCTAATTTCTCCCCTTTGCTTTGGCTTTTCAGCACTCTAGTGTAATATTCAGAGTCTCTTCTGACAACCATTTCAGTCTTTTCTTTTGTATTTGTAATGACCTTTAGCATCCTTCAAGGATGATATTCTTGATATCCTCCCGAAGCTCATCTGATCTTCATCTATTAATGTTCAAGGCCTCAATCTTGTTCCTGAGATGATTTTTCAATTCCAGAGGGATAGATAGATTCAAGGTCAAATTTTGGTTCTCATGAATTTGATTTGATTTTCTTTAGCTTTAGTTTGAACTTGCATAGGAGTAGTTGATAGTCAGTTCCACAGTCAGCACCTGGCCTAGTTTTCACAGCTGATATTTAGTTTCTCCAGTAATTCTTTCCACAAATATGATTGATCTGATTCTTGTGTATACCATCAGATGAAGTTCATATGTATAGTCAGCGTTTGGATTTCTTATAAAAGAATTCTTTATTTGCATTCCATTGTTTGTACCAAAAATAATTGGCTGACAGAAGAATTTCATGAATCAACATATGATCAAAAGACAATGGTATCAAATTTGTTCTAAAACCAAATTGACACTAAATAAGTGCTAGCAGTGTCCTTTGACCTAGTTTCTGACCTGAACAAAGAGGGTGCTATGGGCCTGACCCCTCATTTCATGTGAGTCAGTCCCTGAGTATTCGTGGGCTGGCAAGTTAGGCCCTGGCCCTGGGAATAGAATCCTTTGGGGATTTAGTTTTTCAGGGTTTCTTTTTGTCTTTACACTCCATGCAAGTGATAAAAATCCAAGTTCTAAATAACTTTGTAATATACAAGCGAAGTAAATTTCGAGAATGCTTTATGCTCTGTCAAATATATGTGACACTGAAAACAAATATTTTCACTGATTTTAAACACACGAAAAAGAGGCAATGGTAATGAAGGAGGAAGTTCAAGCTGCTCTGAAGGAACTGGCAAAAAAACAAGACCCCAGGAAATCGTGGAATACCAATGACATATAATGACCAATTTACATTGCTTTATTGCAGTGAATAAGTAGTTGACTGTAAAAAAAAGTCTATTGTTCTATCTCCAACCTTATTTTTTGCTTAATAAAATTATAAAACAACATATATGGAGTAATCCCACTTTCATATAATGTTTTTGTGTGTGCCTGTTTGTGTACATATAGGTACAGATAAAAGTATTTCTAATAGATAGATTCCTTGGTAGGGAGATTATAAGTGATTTTTTCATTTTCTGTACATTTTTTCTTTTCTGTAGGTATTTTCTACACAAATGAATATTAAGCAATCAGTATATATTCTTTTTATATTCATTTTTTAATCAGAATAACATCTGTTTTGTTACAAAAAACCTTCCTCCAAATTATTATTATTATTTATTATGATGATGAAACATGTAAAATCTTAAAACACTTGTTCTCATGTAGTTTGCAAATTAAATACTGATATATCTTTAGTTGATTGGGAAGCTAAGGGAGCAGTGAATTTATGTCAATAGAGGAGGAACAATATAGAAAAGGCAAGAATGGATGCCCACCTTGAAGAATGAAAGCAATGTTATTGAACTGTACATGTAGAGATTGTTGAATTGGTGTACTTTTTACTGTGTATATTCTCAACAAAAAAATTAAAAAAATATTCTATGTCTTTGTAAGTCAGAAAATGAACTTCACTAACTGTATATGTTATGTAAAATATAAAGGAAATATGACTAATAATATTTCTGTTTCTAGATGAGGTGAAGCTTAACTTTTTGTGGTTTTATTGACTTGGGGAACTATTTCTAATAAATGTAGCATTATGGATAAACCATAGATGCCACAGGGGAAGAAATTAAAAACCACAAGTATTTTGCTGCCATTTTTGTTATGGCTGTAGGTTGTGAGATTGATTTCCTTTGTGTACTCTGCGAATTGATCTAGAAATAAACTTTCCAAGGTGAACCTTCTAAGGAGGAAAGATTTTCCACATAACCTTCTGCACTTTCTGGCAGCCATCTTGTTCCCTTAACTTGGCTGCAGGTGAGGTGCCTGGCTGCTTTGGGGGTTCATAGTCCTTAGCTGCTGTCTAGTTGTCTACCGTAAATTTCATGGTGACAGACCAGAATGTTACCCAATCCTGTACCATCTTCAGGGTAGTGGGTTTGCTCTTGGTTACTCTTGGAGCCAATTGTCTTTTGAGTAGTTCTAACCTAGGGACACACCCAGCACTGTGTCAGTGATCCACTGGATGGATTTTCATTGTCTCAGTTTTTGGAAGTAGCTCACTGGGCCTTTATTCCTAGTCTGTCTTAGTCTGGAAGCCCTGCTGGAAGCTGTCCACTGTAGAAGACCCTGCTGGTATTTGAAATAGTAATGACATAAATAGCTTCTAGTACCATAGTAACATGAAGTCACTGTGGAGTGATAAATTGTTGTTAGCTGCTATCACATTATAAGGCCCCCACATATTGTTATTACTTATTGCTGAGTCTACTGTGACTCATAGTGACCTTAAGAATGGCAAATCTGAACCATGCTTTGTCTCTGACACACTTGAGCCCATTGTTACAGTCACAATGTCAATCCATTTTGTGGTGAGTCTTCCTCTCTTACTTTGACCCTCCATCATTCTTAGCATAATGCCCTTCTACAAAGTCTGGCTCCTTCTAACAACTTAAAGTGTGTGCAAGAGTTTCACTATCCTTGCCTCCATGGTGGACCCTGGTCTCACTTTCTCCAAGATACTTTCTCCGTTTGTTCTCTGGACAGTCCTTGGGATATTCAGTATTCTTCTCCAACCCTCAGAGTCATTACTCTTCTTCTGTTATGCAATTGAAAAGACCACCTGTCTTGGATCAGGTGCACCTCAGCTTTTAAATTGATAGCCTTGCTCTTTGGCTCTTTGGAGAGGTCCTTAACATCAGATTTTCCCAAAGTAACATGCTTTTTGAAATTTTTAAAATTTTTTGCTAAGTACGGTGATGGCACATGACAAGATGGGCTCTCTAAGTCCCTCCCCTTTCTCAGGGGAATTGGATGGAAACTATGTTAAAGATGTGAGATTCTCAGTGGGGCAAGGACTCCCTAGCAGTTGAGGTCTCTCTCTTTCTTCTGTTGCTATTGCTGGGGCTGGTGGTCCAAGGGGCTTTAATTCTTTGGAGGCCATGAGAACCATCAGGTCAACCACCTGGTTGCTGTAGCCAAAATCATTGTCATACCAGGAAATTAGTTTGACAAAGTGGTCATTCAGGGCAATGCCAGCCCCAGCATCAAAATATGGAAGAATGTATGTCACTGTTAAAGTCATAGGAGACAACTTGGTCTTCAGTGTCTGTCAGGATATCCTTGAGGGACCCTTCTGATGCCTGCTTTACTAGTTTCTTAATGTCATTATATTTGGCGCTTTCTCCAGATGGCAGGTCAGACCCATTTCTGTCACACTGGGGGTGAGGACATGCAAAGCCAGGCCAGTAAGTTTCCCATTCAGCTCAGGGATGACCTTGCCCTCAGCCTTGGCAGCACCAGTAGATGCAGGGACAATGTTCTGGTCAGCTCCACGTCCATCAGGCCACAGCTTTCCAGAGGGGTCATCCACAGCCTTCTGGGTAGCAGTGATGGTATGTACTGTGGTCATGAGTCCCTCTACGAAGCTGAAGTTGTCATGGATGACCTTGCCCAGGGTCAACCAAGCAACTGGTGACACAGGAGGCATTGCTGACAATCTTGAGAGAATTGTCCTACCTTCCATGGTTCACGCCCATCACAAACATGGGGGCATCAGCATTAGGAGCAGAGATGATTATTCGTTTGGTGCGACCCTTCAAGTGAGCCCCAACTTTTAACAAGGACATGAAGACAGCAGTGGACTCCACAACATACTCGGCACCAGCATCACCCCACTTGATGTTGGTGAGATCTTGGTCCTGGAAGATGATGGCTTTCCCACTGATGAACCTGTTTGTTTTCTTTGCAGTCCATGGTATACTTAATACACTTCTCCAGTACCACAACTCAAAGGAATCAATTCTCCTATCATCCCTAGTTATTGTCCAGCTTTCTGATGCATAGCAAGTAATTGTGAAGACCATGGCCTGGAACAGGCGCACCTTAGTCTCCAGACTGATATCATTGCTCCCTAGTACTCTTTAGAAATCCCTGACAGCAGATTTTCCCAATGCAATTTATCTTTTGATTTCCTGCCTGCTGGCACCAAGAGTGTTGACTGTGTAGCCAAGTAAGCTGAAGCTGTTAACAATCTCAAGCTCTTCACCATCCATCCTCATGCTGCCAATCAGCCCAGTGGTGAGAATCTTTGTTTTCTTGATGTTACACTTCAAGCCATATTTAAGACTGCAGTCCTTGACTTTCTGCAACAAGAAATTCAGTTCCTCCTCAGTTTCAGTAAGTAAGAATTGTGCTATCTGCATAACAAAAGTTGTTGATGAGTCTGCCTTCAATCCTAATGCCGCATTCATCCTCATAGAACCCAACCTCTTTGATTAATCTGTTCTGGATATAGATTGAAAAGGTAGGGAGATAGGACACATCCCTGGCATACACCCTTCCTGATTTTGAATTATGCAGTGTTTCCATGCTTTGTTCTGACAGCTGCCTCCAGGTCCAAATATAGATTTCTCACAAGAACTATCAAGTGTTCTAGGATTTCCATTCTTCTCTGAGTAAGCCACAGTTTGTTGTGATCCGCACTGTAAAATGTCTTTGCATAATCAATGAAACACAGATATTTCTCTGGTGCTCTCTGCTTTCAGCCAAAATTCATCTAACACTACCGATAATATCCCTAGTTCTACAACCTCTACTAAACCCAGCCTGCGCACCTGGCAGCTCTCTGTTGATGTGCTGTTCTGTCATTTTTGGATAATTGTCAGTAGAATCTTGCTTGCATGTGATATTAATGATATTTCTAGATAATTTCTGCATTCTGTTGGGTCATCTTTCTTTGGAATGGGAATAAATATGGATCTCTTCCAGTCAGTTGGCCAGGTGGTTGTCCTCCAGATTTCTTGGCACAACTTGGTTGGCGCTTCCAGGGTAGTGTCTGTTTATTACAATATGTCAATTGATACACCATCAATTCTTGGGTTCTTGGTGGTTTTTTCCCCCCCAAATCCTTCAGAGCAGCTTGAACTTCTTCCTTCATTACCATAGGCCCTTGCTGATACGTTGCTTCATGAAATTCTTCTGTCAACCAATTCTTTTTGGTACAATAGTATAAATTATTATGGATACATATTCTATGAAAAATTAATGGGAATGATATAAACCAACAATGATTATCTCAAAACGGAGAGAAAGAGGATTATGATGGCTCAAAATACATCCCTACAATGTATTTACAAGAGGCTTTAAGCTATACTGTACAATATAGCTAGACTTTACTAAATTAAGTCTATGCAAGTCTAAGAAAAGTCTATGGTTACTACAATGAAAACAACAGATATCTGGTATCAGTTTTTAGAATTGCTGCAGTTTTATTAACAAGGCAATAATCTATAGTCCTTGGGAAACTTTGCGAATGGTAACCACATGTTTTTGGTAAATTGTCCTTCACTGTATTTGTCATTTATAAATATAACTCAAGTTAAATTGGGCTTTAATGACTCAGGCAGAATTATTCATTCAACAGTTGTATCTTTATTAACAATAATATATACTAGGAAAATAAAAAGAAATGGCAAACATATTTTTGACCCTCAAGGAACTTAAAAATCTAATTTCAGAGATAAGACAACATAGCATGAAATCAACTGTGGGCTAACTTGACTGTCGTGTGCTATAGTTTAGAGGAGTTCAGCGTGAATTCTGCTAGCAGTTAGTGAGATTTAATGAAGCAAAATCTGAGCTGACTTTTTTCTTATCAGTTGAATTTATTCTGGTGCAGAGATAGAATTTAAAAGCATATTTTTCCCTCTAGCTTCTCTCTTGTTCTAGGCTAAGGAATATTCACTCTCATCAACCAATGGCACAGGTTCCATTTTTTCAGGGTTTGGTATTAGATTTAAAGCAGTAGAAATTACTAAATTGGTTTACACTAAATACGGTATATATTCTCAACAATAAAAAGAAAATATATTCTTGTTAGAAAGCAGTTCAGTTTAAATATTTTTCGGCATTTTTCTCGAAGTCTGAAATTATTTCAAAAATAAAAGCTAAAAGGTAACTATAAGAGTTACAATTACAAAACAATCAGAAAACCAAAAACAAACAAACAAAAAAAGAGTTACAATTATATCTTCTATATGCCTAGAATGTTCCTTGAAACTCTAAGATGTAACTATCTGTGTGTGGTTAGCTGGCAAATGGTAAAATTTTGGAGGAGAGGTATGGGTGCCCTTTTATTCCATTCACATTCTCCATTGATGTTGTTATGTGCCATCAACTCCTCTGTGACTTAAAGCAACCCTATGAAGCCTGCCCTGTCCTGAGCTGGTCTCATTGACTCTGACACACCTACCCCAATTGCCCCAGTTACTGTATCAATCCATCTTATCCAGGATCTTCCTCTATTCCTTTGTCCCTCTACTCTTCTGAGCATGATGTCCTTCTCCAATGTCCAGTCCCACCTGGTGACATACCCAACGTATGTGGAACAGAGCTTTAAAATCCTAGCCTCCAAGGAGAAACTGGGTTTCACTCTCTCCAAGACAGACCTGTTTTGTTCTGGGTGGTCCATGATATGTTCAAGACTCTTCTCCAACATCACAACTCAAAGGTATGGATTCCTCTTCTGTCAGTCTTAGTTATTGTCCAGCTCTCTGTTGCGTAGCAAGTAATTGAGAAGACCATGGCCTGGATCAAGTGCACCTTAGTCTCTACACTGACATTGTTGCTTCTCACTGCTCTGCAGAGGTCCATGACAGCAGATTTTTCCTGTGCAATTGATCTTTTAATTTCCTGACTGCTGGTACCAAATGTGTTGATTGTGGAGCCGAACAAGGTGGAGTTGTTAACAACCTCAGTCTCTTCTCTATCTATCATGGTGCTGCTAGTTGGCCCAGTGGTGAGAATCTTTGTCTTCTCAGTGTTGAGCTTCAATATATATTGAAGACTGCAGCC
>NW_006399800.1:13055888-13091625 GCF_000299155.1 Elephantulus edwardii | reverse complement strand
TGTGGAGAAACTGGAACCCTTATTCACTATTGGTGGGAGTGTAAAATGGTGCAACCACTGTGGAAGGCGGTATGGCGCTTTCTCAAAAAGTTGTAAATAGAGATACCATTTGAGCCAGCAATTCCATTACTGAGAATATACCCCAAAGAGACCATAACTGCCACCCAAGCAGATACATGCACACCTGTGTTTATCGCGGCTTTGTTCACAATAGTAAGGAGTTGGAAACAATCCAGGTGCCCATCAACAAACGAATGGATAGAGAAGCTGTTGTATTCACACAATGGAATATTATGCTGCATTGAAAAACAGGGAACTCATGCAATATTATTCAAAATGGGTGAGCCTGGAGGACATTATACTGAATGAAATATCTCAGTTGCAAAAGGACAAATACTGCATGGTGCCACTGCTGTAAAATGGGACTGATATCAGGGTTGGGCAAGACTGAGAAAAACTGGATAAATTGTGTATAGTGCATTGAAACAGATGAGGGAAAGAGTAATCTAAAAGCAATGTATGATAGGGTATTATGGTTATCACAAGTGTCCACAATTAAGGTTGCATAGTGGAATGTACTTGGGGCGGTAGGAGTGGTGCGGGGGGATTGTATATCAAAGAAAGAATTTTTCTTTTACTTTTCTAAGAGAGGAGCAAACTGGGGTGGCAAGGCAGGGGGGAGGGCTGGGCAGGGAGAAAAGTGCAACAATGAATGAATGGAAATCCAAAATCTCTGTAAATGTTCATTAAAATTATTAAAATAAAATCTAAAAAAAAAGAAAAGAAAGGAAATGCAGGGAAATTTGCAACCCTCTTTTCTTTTTCTTTCTATAAAAAAATGACAAAAAGCCTCAGGTGAGAAAAAAAATGGATTTAAGAAGAGATTCTGAGAATTACACTGGAACACAGAGAGACCAAAACAAAGGAAAGAAATGCTGAAGTAATAGAAATGAACAAAAAATGTCAAAGGGCTCAAGAAGACAAAGCAAAGTATTGTAACGAAATGGCAACATGCTAGAGCTAGAACACAAAAAGAGGAAAAACATGCTTGGCATATGTGTTTTTATATGTAATTTGCATAGTATATTTTATATAGATCATATATATTTTTATGAATGTATAGAATAGTACACAAGAATACACACTAGATTGTTCACATTGTTGTAAGCAGAGGGATGGAAGCAGAGGAGAATTTAGCAAAACTAAACAGGAACAGGAAAGTGAAACCTAAACCTTCCTGCTGTTGAGTCAATTTCAACTCACAGTAATCCTATAGGACAGACTAAAACTGCTCTATAGGAATTTTAATGCTGTAAAATCTGGGGGGACAGACTGACAAGCCATTGGTGAATTTGAACTGCCATCATTCATTTAACAGCCCGTTTGTAGCCCACTGCTTCATCAGAGCACCTTACAAGAAAGCTAAGAAAGAGGTAGTTCAATAATTCATTATACATGTACCTCCTGAACTGATGCTTTGTGGATAGAACTTGAAATCTGTGAAAACTAACATATGTTTTTGTATGGCTTTTATGAGTGTTTTTGTGATGGTGGGCTCTGACAGTGCTGTACGTAAATCAGGAATGCATGCTGCACTATCCAAATTTAGCTATGCAAATTCTCTTTGGTAGAAAATTAAAGAGACTTTAATGTAGGTTCTGAAACAAAGCCAAACCAGCAGTTCTTTTACAACCTGGCCGACTGCCTGCTGGTCATTCTTTTTCATTCTTTCCTTAACAAATATTTGAGAAGAAATAGATTAAAAAGCCAGAGGTCAATAATCTTTATGAATTTAAGTAATTTTAGAAATTATAAATTTACAGTTCACAGAATTGCACACTCACAGAAATAATGGTATATATGGACATATATTTAGTAATTAATAACATAAAAAATCCACCAACATGAGAATTTGAGGTCTTTAAACACACATTAGTACTCATTCTCAGAGAGATCCCTGAGTCCCATGATCGATTTGCATTAATTTCTTTATACTAGTTTATTTACAAAATTAGAATACATTGTTTTCCAGAACAGAGTCTTCAATTTTCTTCACCCCCCAACCTATCAAATTGTACAACTCCATAATTAATCCCCTTGTCCCCCTCCACATCCTCATCCCTCTGCTTCCACCCCCCTCCACCTGCCTTGGATCCTTATACTCATTCTACAATACTGCTTTTATACAATATTTGTCCTTGTTGGATTGAGTTAGTTCACTCAGCATAATGCCATCCAGTCCCTCCCAAGTTAGGTAATAACTTACAAAACCATTACTCCTGTATGCTGCATGGTATTCCATTGTGTGATGCACCACAATTTCTCAATCCATTCGTTTGTGGTTGGACATTAGGGCTGTTTCCATGTTCTTGTGATGGTAAATAATGCTGCTATGAATGTTGGTGTACAAATCTCCATTTGTGCCTCAGTTTTTGTACTTAAATTTTTAATATTAAAATTTAGGAAATATAAACTTATATAGTTAGTAGTTGAAAAACGTAATAGAGCTTTTTAAATAGCAGAATGGAGGGCACTTTATGCTTAAAAAAGGGAATTTCTTCAATACTTATGTCTATATGAATTAAAATGAAGAAGCGTCTTATTAATGAAGCTTAAAACCCTCAACTTTATTATCACAACTCAACCAACGAACAGCATCATAATGAGCTAAGACCTACTTTGTCAAGGATAAATTTTACTTAGATCCACAATGAATGCACATAGAAACATGCTTTAGTTATCTAGGACTTTTGTACCAGAGATACAACAAATAGATGGTATAAACAGAATTTTGTTTTATTACAGTTTAAATCCAAATCAGGGTACTGTCTCTAGGGAAAGGTTTTCTCTTTGTGTCTCCCTCTAGGGAAAGGCTTTCTTTCTGTGTCTCCCAGTTCTAGTTTTCCAGCTCTGGAGCCTACATTCCAAGAATGTACTCCGTCCTTGGCTCTTCTGTCTTGGTGATACTGATATCTCGCTTCATCTCTACTTCTCAAAAAATAAATAAAAAATGTTACAGGTCTCTTCCTTCCTCTACACCTTTTCTCCGCTTTCTTTTTTAAAGATACACACACACGCTAGTTGCAATAGCCATATTGCCTTTATCTTAATTCTTCCCAGCTTGATGCTAGGACAGCTGAGATTGGGGGGGGTGGATCATGGGGGTGAAAAATAGGAAAGGTGCAAGAGGGGCTTGAGGAGACTGGATATATAAAAGTAACAGATCAGGGAGATGATAGTGATTCATTGTATGGAACACAATATATAGAAATGATTGCATAAAATATTAAATGTAAATCAATGGAAAAATACCTATGGATAATTGCATAAAAATTAATGAAGGTATAAAGAACTAATTTTTAAAAAACAAAATGTTGCAGGTCACAGCCAAGGGAAACTCCCCTTCCATGGACCAGGGCTATGGTGGGGTTAAAAGTGTCTCATCTCAACTGTCATGATTGGTCATTTTATAACTTCCACTGTGAATCATTGTTGTATGGGCTGTTGAAATGGAACTGACTCATAGCTGAGCCTCCAGCAAGATTTCAGAAAGTGTAAATTGCACATACATGTATTTTTGAAGAGTAAAGTCAATCCATAGCAAAGAAATAGTCAAGAAATAAAATACTGTATTGAAAAGGGCATACCAATATCTGTTCAATCTGTATGCTGAACAAATCATTTGAGAAGCCGGACACTAAAAAGAAGAAAGTAGTGTCAAGATTGGAAGAAGATTATCAACTATCTTCAGTATGCAGATGACCCAACCTTGCTTGCTCAAAGTGAGGAAGACTTGAAGCACTTGCTGCAGATCAGACACTGCAGGCTTCAATATGGATTGCAACTCGTGTCAAGAAAAGAAAAATTCTCACCAGTGGACCACTCAACAACATCATGATAGATGGGAAAAAAAGAATTAAAACTGTCAACATCGTCTTACTTGGATCCGCCCTTTGGTACCCAGCAGTCAGGAAATCAGGAGACATAATGCACTGGGAAATTCTGAAGTCAGGGACCTCTCCAAACTATTGATGTCAGTTTGAGGACTAAGATGCAACTGATTCAGGCCATGGTCTTTTCAATCACTGTTTATGCACATGAAATATAGAAAATGAATAAGGATGACAGAAGAATTGATGCCTTTAATCTGTGGTGTTGGAGAAGAGTAATGAATATCTCATGGATGGCCAAAAGAACAAATGTGTCTTGAAGAGGGTGTAACCAGTTCCTTGGAGGCAAAGATAACAAATCTTCTTCTCACATACTTTGGGCGTGTTTTTAGCTATTCCTTGGAGATGGACGTCATGCTTGGGAAGGTGGATGGTCAGCAAAAGAGAGAAAGACCCTCAACCAGATGAATTGACACAGTAACTGCTGCCATAAAATAACTAGAAACAGTCATACTCCTATTCACTTGGTTCCACACACTTGAAGAGATTTCATTATCTGAATCTTCTTGACAAGTAGATAGATCCCTCCACCAAGCAGATTAGAACAATTAGCAGAATCCTCTTTGCACATTTCCAGACTTCTATTTTTACTCTGTGTGACTTGTAAAGTGCAATTCTTTTGCCATAAACTCCCCTAATTCCACAACTCTTCCCTAAATTCTATTCAACCCATTCATGTATATTTTTATAGAAACATTCATTCACATTATGTTTCTTACAACCATTCATATACATTGTATTTTACATAATTAATTACTATATGGGGAGCTCTGGTGGCCTAGTGGCAAGAAGCTATGCTACAATCCCAAAGGCATGTGGTTCGAGTCCACCAGCTGCTATGCTGGCAATCTCCCCTGGTGTGATTAACTGCCTCTGAAAACCCACCGGAGGGTCAGCTATGGGTCAGTTTCAATTCATTGGTATACAACAACAACAACAAATTATTATTATGTTGTTGTTATGTGCCATCGAGTTGTTTGCGACTTATAGCGACCTATGTACCAAGAGCCCCAAATGCCTCTATCCTGTGCCAACCTCGTTGTCTCAAACACATTCATTCCCGCCACTCCACTCACAGAATCGATCCATCTCATCGAGGGTCTTCCTCTCCTGCGCCATCCCTCCACTCTCCCAAACATGATGTCCCTCTCCAAGGACCAGTCCCTCCTTGCAAAATGCCCAAAGTATGTCAGACGAAGCTTCAGAATCCTTGACTCCAGGGACCATTCTGGCTTCACCCTCTCCAGGACAAACCTGTTTGTTCTCTGCAGTCCATGGTATATTCAACACTCTTCTCCAGCACCACAACTCAAAGGCATCTTCTTCTGCCATCTTTAGTAACTGTCCAACTCTGCGATGCATAGCACGTAATTGCAAAGACTATAGCCTGGATCAGGCGCACCTTAGTCTCCAGCCTGACGTTGTTGCTCTTCAGCACTGTTGAGAGGTCCCTCACAGCTCACTTTCCCAGTGCAATTCATCTCCTGATTTCCTGGCTGCTGTTACCAAGAGTGTTGACTATGGAGCCAAGTAAACTAAAACTGTTAACTATCTCAATCTCTTCACCATCCATACTGATGGTGCCAATTGGCCCAGTGGTGAGAATCTTTGTTTTCTTGATATTGAGCTTCAATCCATATTGAAAATTATAGTCCTTGACCTTCTGCAGCAAGCGCTTCAGGTCCTCCTCAGTTTCAGCGAGCAGGGTTGTGTCATCTGCATAATGCAGGTTGTTGATGACGCTCCCACCAATCCTGATGCCACATTCCTTCTCGCACAGCCCAGCGTCTCAGATGATCTGTTCTGCATACAGATTGAAAAGATATGGAGACAGAATACATCCCTGATGGACCCCTTTCTTCATTTTTGAACTATCCATTGTCTCCCTGCTCTGTTCTGATGACTGTTTATTATTTTCCTGTCTTTTCAAGTACCTATTGAATCTTTCCTGTTCCTTCATCTCCCCACCCCATCCATCCATTAACCTCTACTATCCCAGTTCTTTACACTCTTCTCTTTTTTCTACACTCTTGCCTTTTCCCCTTTGCATTTCTTGACATTTATACACATTTTAGGGTCTTTAAGAACTGGTATTTGTTATTGCCTTTTAAGTGTAGTTAGTGCTCCACTTTCTCAGACTAAATGGCTTTGGCTTGATTTCCCCCTCTCTTTCCCCAAGACCCTGTACCAGCCTTAACAGTGTTGATGAAATGCTTCATGGAATGTAATATTTTAATCTTTATGCTGCATTAGGAGTAAAGAATTGAGAAGTTTTAAAGATTAAAGGTTCTCTCAGAATCAATACATGAGAATACTGCCAAGCAAATGGTCAAATTGGCTATGCAGTAAGTCTCCAGTGCTACATTTTTTATCTCACATTGCCTTCAGGATTTCCTTTCTAAAGTCTTGTTGACTCATTGCTTTTAGAGATATAAGTGATATCTCTTGATTTTCTAACTCAGCTCTGCAAGTTTGAACTTAAGAGCAGTTTCCTGTAGATATCATATTTCATTTATGAAGTATTGATTGTGTTATAACCGGAATGTTCCCAAGTTCTCCAGGTTTTGAGGGTCAATCTGGTCTAATCCTAAGAGTCACAATGAGTCAGAACCAACTGCACAGCAAAGATTTGGGCTTTTGTCTTTGGTGGTTTGTTTTTTAAGCTCCCAACCATTCCCAAGGTTGTCTTAGTGCTTTGAATTTTTGCTCCACTCCTGCTTTCTCACCTCCCCTTATCCTGCCTTGTTCTTCTAATAACCTTGTTGTTGTTTTTAGGTGCTGTCAAGACAGAACCAACCCATAGCTGACCCTCCAACTGGTTTTCAGAGACAGTTAGTTAATCGCATGACAGGAGATTGCCCATCCTTCTTCTACGGAACAGCTGGTGGATTTGAACCATGTGTTTTTGGTCTTGCAGAGCAGCTTCTTGCCACTAGGCCATCAGTGCTCATAGCAACCTTATGAATAACAGACCTGGGCCTTGCCCTATCCTATGCCACCCTCATAATCTCTGATATATTTGAGCCCAATGAAACAGTCACTGTGGCAATCCACCCTGTTGAGGATCTTCCTCTCTTTTGCAAACCTTCAACCTTACCAAGCATAGCATTTTTTCCAAGGACTGGCTTCTTCTAACAACATGCCCAATGTATGTCAGACCAAATTTCACTGTCCTTGTCTTTATGAAGTAACCTGGTTGCCATTTCTTCAGGCCATATTTGATTGCTCTTTTGCCATCCCACTGGATGTTCAGTACTCTTCTCCAACACCACAACTCAAAGGCATCTTCTTCTGCCATCTTTAGTCATTCTCCAACTTTCAGATGCGTAACAATTAATTGAAAAGACTATGGCGTGGGTCAGGTGCATTTTAGTCTTTAAACTGATATTGTTGCTCTTTAGCACTTTGGGATGTGTTCTTTTTTTAAAATTTATTATTAATTTAAATGAAAATTTACAGAGACTTTGGATTTCCATTCATTCATTGTTGCATTTTTATCCCCTTCATACCCTCCCTCCTAGTACACTACACTCTTGGAAAAGTAAAAGACAAATTCTTTCATTATTTTACAAACCCTCCCCCCAGGTCCACTCCACTATGCAGCCTTCGTTCTGGACTCCTGTCATGACAAAAATACCTAATCACATCTCCCTTTTAAACAGTTTTCTCCGTCATCTGTTTCAATGCAATATACAACATTGAACCCATTTTCTCAGTCTCCCCCCAACCCCAAGGTCAGTCCAGTTTTATAGCAGTGGCATCATGCAGTATTTGTCCTTTTGTGACGGGGATACTTCACTCAGCAAAACGTCCTCCAGGGTCACCAATTTTGAATAATATTCCATGAGTTCCTTGTTTTTCAATGCAGTGTAGTATTCCGTTGTATGAATATACCACAGCTTCTCTATCCATTTGTTTGTTGATGGGCACATAGGTTGTTTCCAACTCTTTGCTCTTGTGAACAAATCCACGATAAACATGAGTGTGCATGGATACGTTCTTGACAGCAGATTTTCCCAATGCAACATACCTTTTTATTTCTTGGCTGCTGATATCAAGGGTGTTGACTGTGAAACCAAGTAAGATGAAATTGTTGACAACTTGAATCTTTTATTCATCTGTTATGATATTGCCTATGGGTTCAGTGGTGAAAATTTTGTTTTCTTGTTGTTGAGACGCAGTCCATATTGAAGGCTGTAGTTTTTGCTCTTCTGCAGATAGTACTTCAAGTCCTTTTCATTTTTAGCATGCAAGGTTGTGTCATCTCCATAATGCAGTTATTGATGAGTCTTCCCCTGATCCTGAGACCAAATTCTATTTCTTATATCCAGCTTCTTAAAAGATTTACTCAGCATTCAGAGTGAATAGGTGTGGAGAAAGGATATCACTCTGATGCACACCTTTCTTGATTTTGAATTGTGCGATAGTGTTCACTTGCTCTGTTCAGATAACAGCTTCTTGGTCTAGCTCTAGATTTCTTGGTCTAGGTCTATCAGCCATAGTTATGTTCCATCAAGTTGAATATCTTTGCATAGTCATTAAAACAAACCTCCTTATATTCTCTACTTTCAGCCAACATCAGCAATGATATCTCTGCTGCCTCTTCTAAATCCAGTTTGAACTTCTAGCAGTTCTCTGTCGATGTACTTTTCTAACTTACGTTACCTGAATAATCTTCAGTAGATTTTACTTTCTTGTGCTATCAGTGATGTTGTTTGTTTCCACATTCTGTTGGGTCACCATTTTTTTGGAATTGGAACAGATATGGATCTCTTACAATCAGCCCGCTAGCTAGCTGTCTCCCAAATTTCTTTAGCACAGATGGATAAACACATCTAGGGCTGTACGTGTTTGTTGAAACATGTCAACTGGTATTCCATCAATTCCTTGAGCCTTATTTTTTCCCCAGTGCCTTCAGTGCAGCTTACATGTCTTTCTTTATTTCCATTGGTTCTCTTGATCATATGTTACTTCCTAAAATGGTTCTATGCTTATCAGTCTTTTTGGTGCAGTGACTCGCTGTATTCCTTCCCTCTTCCTTTGATGCTTCCTGCATCATTGAAGACTTTGCCCATAGAATCCTTCAGAATCGCAACTAGAGGCTTGATTTGCTTTTCAGTTTCTTGAGCTGGAAAAATGCTGAATGAGTTCTTTTTATTTATTCCCTTCTTATTCGCTTACTCCAGTTCTTGGCACATTTCATTATATTGATTTGCTTTATCTTTGCAAGTTGCCTTTTGATCCTCTGCTCATATCTTAAAAAAAAATTACTGCATTTTAGTGAAAGTTGACTAAAGATTAGTTTTCATTCATGCATGCGCATTTCTTGCCTCCCATTCTCCAATTTCTTTTGCAATGCTTGTCTTCTTCCAGATTATCATCATTCTCATAATTTCTAATCTTCTAATCCTTTCAGATGTTCATATTTTTAGTTTAGCATTTTTTCCTTTTGTTTTAGTCTCTAGGGCACTATTAAGAGTCTCTCCTAATATCCATTTTGGACTTAAAGCATATTAAGACAAAATTCTGTTTAGCAGTGAAGCCTTGTGATTGCAAAAGACAGAGAACTCAAATTGTTTTTCAATTTCTTCTTATTATTATTAATTTTAATGAAAATTTACAGAGACTTTGGATTTTCATTCATTCATTGTTGCACTTTTCTCCCTGTCCA
Organism: Elephantulus edwardii; assembly: GCF_000299155.1. Classification (NCBI taxonomy): domain Eukaryota; kingdom Metazoa; phylum Chordata; class Mammalia; order Macroscelidea; family Macroscelididae; genus Elephantulus; species Elephantulus edwardii. The sequence continues at coordinate 13,082,004 of NW_006399800.1, read as the reverse complement.
CCCCTCCCCCACCCAGTACACTCTTCTTTTTGAAAAGTAAAAGAAAAATCCTTTCATTGTTTTACAGTCCCTCCCCCCAGGTCCACTCCACTATGCAGCCTTTGTTCTGGACTCCTGTCATGACAATAATACCGAATCACATGTCCCTTTAAAACAGTTTTCTCCCTCATCTGTTTCAATGCAGATAATTTATCTGCATTAATTTATCCCATCTTTCTTAGTCTCCCCTCAACACCGATGTCAGTCCTGTTTCACAACAGTGCCACTATACAGCATTTGTCATTTTGTGACAGAGATATTTCACTAAGCATAATGTCTTCCAGGGTTACCCATTTTGAATACTATTTCATGAGTTCCTTGTTTTTCAATGCAACGTAATATTCCATTGTGTGACTACACAGCTTCTCTATCCATTTGTTTGTTGATGGGCACTTACTTTGTTTCCAACTCTGCTATTGTGAACAAAGCCGTGATAGACATGGGTGTGCATATATCTGCTTGATTGTCGGTTATGGTCTTTTTTAGGGTATATTCCCAATAATGGAATTGCCGGGTCAAATGGTATCTCCGTTTGCAACTTTTTGAGGAAGTGCCACACTGCCTTCCACAGTAGATGCACCATTTTACACTTCCACTAACAGTGAATAAGGGTTCCAGTTTCTCTACAACCTTGCCAGCATTTGTTGCTTGCTGTTCTGTTAAATTTTGCTATTCTTACTGGGTGAGATGATATCTCATAGTTTTTCAAATTGCTTTTAAAGGGTAACAACAGCAACAACAAAAAAGAATGTGTTGGTTAACGTGATGTGTTGAAAATCTAGGGGGTAGATGTAGCATTGCACTGGGAAAATCTGCAGTTAGGGACTTCTCCAAATTAATGAGAAGCAATGATGTCAGTTTGAGGACTAAAGTGCATCTAATCAGGCCATAATCTAGTCTTTCTGTTCACTTGCTATGCATGAGAGAGCTCAACAATGAATAAGAACGACAGAAGAATTGATGCCTTTGAGCTGTGCTGTTGGAGAAGAGTGCTGAACATCCCATGAGTGCCAAAAGAACAAACAAAGATGTCTTGGAGAGGATGCAGCCGGAGTACTCTTGGGAGGCAAAAATGATTAGGCTTTGCCTCACATACTTTGGGCATGTTGCTAGGAGGGGCTGTTCTTTGGAGAAGAATATGGTGCTGGAAAGGGTGTGGAGGGTAGGATAGAACAAGGTTCAGATCTTTTGTTCATAGCTTGGTTGGATTCCTAAACACGAATAATAGGATCAAAAATTTTCTTTTCAGTTCTGACCTCTGTTTTCTTCTTTTGACTTCATTCTCATGGAGATTATTCTGAGTAATAACAAGAAAGTTTTGAAAGCTCCTGGTTAACATTCCTACCACTTTTAGAAGTCTAGATGTCCTAGATACTTAGTTCTGCTTAAATAGAAATACCACAAATGGGTGACATTAACAAACAAACTTAATTCTTATAGTTGGGAGTCTAAAAGTCCGAATTCCTGGCACCAGCTCTAGGCAAATTCAGGCTGTTTGTTATGAGTAAAAGTCCCTGTCCCTGTTTAGCTTCTATTCTTGGTTCCTTGGTGATCTTCATGTGGCATTAGTCATCATCACTCTTTTTTCTCTTTGCCTTTGCTTGCTTCTGTGCCTGATCTCTTTTTCCGTCTCAAAAGTGATTAGTCTAAGTGCAGAGTGATTAGTCTCCCTGCAGAGAGGGACGTCATGCTTGGAAAGATAGAGGGACAGCAAAGGAGACCCTGCAACCAGGAAGACTTTCTACTGTGTGGATTGACACAGTGATTGTAACAATGGGCTTGAGTGTGCCAGAGATTGTGAGGATGGCACAGGATTGGACAGAGTTTAGATCTGTTGTTCATAGTGTCACTATGAGTCATACTTAACTCTAAAGCACCTAACAATAACAACGCATTGGTAGGAAAGCTCTGTTGGCCTAGTTCATAAAGTACTGCACTGACTTGCCAAAAAGTTGTGCTTCTCTGGAAGTTTGAATCCATTAGCCACTTTGAGAGAGAAAGATGGTCCATCTCCTCCTTGGAAACCCAGTGGAAAGTCAGCCAAGAGTCAGCTGTGACTCCTTGGCAATGAGTTTGAGAAGGCTACATTGGCAAGAACTAATTAACATGACAAAGAAAGTTTATTACCATAAAACAGAAACACACTCACAAGTGCAGGAGTTAGGATTCCAGCATATGGTTTTGGAGTTAAGGAGCGGATCAAATTCAATTCATAAGCACAGTTAAAAGAAAGGCACTCTCTCTCCACCCTGCAAATATCCCCTGATTGAATCTTTTGCAAATAATCATGGTGACCAACTTGATCAATGCTCTTTGGAGACGAGGGGCTTCAGTGAAGGGGTTGAGGGAGAAGGAGGGACTCCTAAAGAAAAAAGTTTCATAGTTTTTGTTTCATCTTGTTTTTTTCCTGTTTGTTTTAAAATAAGATAGTGACTTCTTTTTACTTTTTTGTTTCTAGAGGGAGGAGGGTTGCTGGAAAACTACAAAAAAATATGAAAACTGCTTATTACATTAATAAATTAATTTAATATTGCATTAAATTAACTGCAGAAAAGAAAAATACCACTTTAATGCTAGTATCTACTGGATGTCCTAATTTTGACCCAGCTCTGCAAAGGGCTCTTCCATTGACCATCATTTACCAAGGCCCCTGATGACTGGATCATGTTCTAGATAATAGATGATAGATGGGAATTTCTTGACCTTAAACTTACTCACTGTGTAAGTCCTTAACTGCCCCCTTTTTTTATTCTGGAAAAGTAATCTTTTCTTATTGCTCCTTCATTTATCCAACACATAACAATCCACTTTCTGAAGAGATTGAACTCTACTCAGAAGAAAGTTGACATTTCACATGATCTTGCTGAACCATTATATTTACTTGCTGTCGTCTTAAACTGTAATAATTATTGAGCATTAAAATCTTTGGGAAATGGAAAGACAGTTGAGGCATTTGAATTATGATTTTGGTGAAGAAATATTGACTATATCATAGACTACCAGGAAACTAAAAAAACTTCCAAATCCACTACAGTCAAGCCCAACTCATAATATCCCTCAGCTGGGTTTCTGAGGAGGTAAATCTACAGGGTTTGCCTATCTTTTGCCTGTGGTTCTACCTGATGACATTTCCTTTAGCAGCTGAATACTAACATGTTAACAAACTACACCGTTAGGGTATCTTATGGACTAACAGAAGAGGGAACAGCAAATCTGGCAAGCTCTGGTGGCCTAATGGCAAGAAGGTGTACTGCAACCCCAGAGGTGAGCAGTTCAAATCCACCAGAAGCTCTGCTGGAGAAGGAAAGACAATCTCCTCCTGAACCGGTCAGATCAGATTTGACACCACACACACACACACACACACGCGCGAGGGAACAAATTTTAAAAAGCATTAGGATGCTGCTTAGAAGCAGGCTGATGAGACTTTATCCCACGTGCTTTGAACTTATTATCAGGCTGGACAAATCCCTGCAGAAGTATATCATTCTTGGTAAATTAGAGGGTGGGAGATAAAGACGAAAAACTTCAGTGACATACATTGACCCAGTAGCTGCAAAAATAGGCTCAAACGTAGCAGTAGTTTTGAAGGTGGTGCATAACCAGGCAGATTTTCCATTGTTTTGCATAGGTTCATAGCAATGAGTTGGAACTAACAGTTGTTGTGTTAATTAGTGAATTAATTAATTAGCGGATGTGTCAATTTTGACTCATAATGACCCTATACAACAGATTGAAAGCTTGCCTAATCCTGCACCAGCCTCAATCTCTTCCATGCTCAAGTTCATTGTTATAGTCACCCTGTCAGTCTGTCTTGTTAAGGGTCTTCCTCTTTTCCACTGACCTTCTACTTTTCCAAGTATCCAAGATGTTGTCATTGTTGTTAGATGCTGTCGGGTTGAATACAATTTGTAATGACCCTATGAATAAAAGATCTGAACCTCATTCTATCCTGTGCCATCCTCATACTTCCTGATACAAAAGAGCCCACTGCAGCAGTCACTGCATCAGTCCACTTACTTAGTTCATCTTCCTCTCCTTCGCCAACCCTCCATCTTTCCTAGCATCATGTTTTTCTCCAAGGAACAGCCTCTCCTAGCATCATGCCCAAAGTATGTGGGGCAAAACTTCATCCTTCTTGCCTCCAAAGAGTACTTTGGCTGCTCCCTCTTCAAGATATAGCTGTTTTTCCCTTTGGCCATCCATGCGATGTTCAGTGCTCTTCTCTAGCACCACAGCTCAAAGGCATCAATTCTTCTCCTGTCATCCTCATTCATTCTCCAGCTCTCAGATACATAGCAAGTGAAAGACTATGGCCTGAATTAGATGCACCTTTGTCCTCAAACTGACATCATTATTCCTCAATAATTTGGGGAGGTCCATAAGTGCAGATTTTCCCAGTGCAATGCATCTCCTTATTTCCTGACTGCTGGTACTAAGGGTGTTAATTGTGGATCCGAGCAAGATGAAATTGTTGACAGTTTCAATAACTTCTTCATGCATCATAATCTTGCATATGTCAAGTGGCAAGAATCTTTGTTTTCTTAACATTGAGATGTATTCCTTATGGAAAACTGCATTCCTTGATCTTCTACAAGTGCTTCAAATCCTCCTCACTTTCATCAAGCAAGGTTGTGTCATATGCATAACACAGATAAATAACAGAGGAAAAATCCTATGAACTCTAGAGGAGTGAGGATAGTTATAATAGTGTAGTGGTAAAGAAGAGAGCAAGGGAACACTGCATGGTTCAAAATTGGGAAGGGCGTACACCAGGGACGTGTCCTATCTCCATACCTTTCCAACCTATATGCAGAATAGATTACCTGGGAGGTTGGGCTCTATGAGGAGAAATGTGGGGTCAAGATTGGTGGATGATTTGTCAACAATCTGCGTTATGCAGATGACACAACCCTGCTTGCTGAGAAGAGGACCTGAAGCACCTGCTGCAGAGGGTCAAGGACTGCAGTCTTCAATATGGATTGAGGCTCAATGTCAAGAAGACAAAGATTCTCACCATTGGACCAATTGGCAGCATCAGCATGGATGGTGAAGAGATTGAGATTGTACACAGCTTTAGTTTGCTTGGCTCCACAGTTAATACTCTTGGCACCAGCAGCCAGGAAATTAAAAGGCGCATTGCCATGGAAAAGTCTGCTGTTAGGGATCTCTCCAAAGTACTGAAGAGCAATGGTGTCTCTCTGGAGACTAAGGTGCATCTGATACAGGCCATGGTCTTCGCAATCACTTGTTATGCATCAGAGAGTTGGACAATGACCAAGGAGGATAGAAGGAGAATTGATGCCTTTGAGCTGTGGTGCTGGAGAAGAGTATTGAGAATACCATGGACTGCTGGGAAAACGAACAGATTCATCCTGGAAAGGGTTAAACTGGGTAGCTCTTTGGAGGCAAGGATTCTGAGGCTTCATCTAACATACTTTGGACATGTTGTGAGGAGAGACCGGTCCTTGGAGAAGGACATCATGCTTGGGAGGGTGGAGGGACAGCGCAGGAGGGGAAGGCCCTCTATGAGGTGGATTGATTCAGTGACTGGGATAATTGGGATGGGAGTGTCAGAGACAGTGCGATTGGCACAGGACAGAGCAGAGTTTAGGGCTGTTGTACATGGAGTTGCTATGAGTCGCAAGCGACTCGACGGCACATAACAACAACAACAAAGCCCAGATTGGAAGTCAATTGAAATGAGGAAAAACCAGTAATAGACATCATTTAATAATTGGAACATGAAATATAGTAGTATTGAAATACGATGCCTTTTTCCAGAGACTGGCCCTCCCCTCTTGATAATATGCCCAAAGTATGACTTGACTAGATAGCACATAACAACAATAATTTTGTGTGATCAAGCCCTCCATTACAAATTCATAGCCACTGAGTTGATTTCAACTAATAGCAGACCTGTAGGGCCAAGCTTAGCTGCCTCATAGAATTTTCAAGGCTGTAATCTTTACAGAAGGCAACTGCCACTTCATTCTCCCCTTGAGCAGCTGATGGGTGCTTTGGTTAGCAGCTGAGAACATACAGTGGTACCACTAGGGCCCACTGTGTGATCCAAAGGCATAATAAAATGTTCTTCCCAAATCAAATGAGTAGTCTCAGGCGTTAAGTGAGAATTGCTTTTTACCACTGAATGAGAAGACTTCGTATGTTGATTTGAGCCCCTATGTGCACATAACAGGAAATAAAAATTGTAAATTAAGATAGAATTTTCTCTTTCTCAATAAAAAATGTTGAGAGACACATACTTCAGGCTGGTTGGTGGCTCCAAGCCATCAAGTACTGTGGCGCCTCCTACCTTGTTTCTCTGACCAGGTAACAAATGAGAGACGAGTGAAGACAGGCCTTCGGCTTTCTTTTAGAAAATTCCCAGAGATCTTGCTGCTTACACCTTTATACATATCGTTGCTACATCTCTCAACAAAGAAAGCTCTGAAATGTATGCCTTTGATTCTGCTGTTTAACCAAGGAGGACAAAGGAGAAAGGCAGTTGAAAGGAAAGCTGGCAGCAGCAGTACCTACCACTTTGTTGTTGATGATGGCTTCCAGCTGAGAAGGCATCTGTGTTTCGGGTCCCCATCACGCTGCTTTAACTCCTAGTTTTAGGATGCCTCTCTGTTATCGCTGTGAGCTGTTCTCAGACCCTTATTTTGAGCTTATATTTTGTTAGTTTATGGCTCTTAAAAGGGAGGTCCGGTGACTTATTGACAAGGAATCACGCTGCCAGGCCAAAAGCAGGTGGTATGAATCAACTAGCTGCTTCAGAGGCAAAGATGGACAATCTCCTCCTGTTCTATTAACTGTCTCTGAAAATCCACTGGCAGGGGATGGAGGTGGGGGTAGGTAAGCTAGGAGGTGATTCTGACTCAACACTGCATAACAACAATGATATGACCCCTAAAAGGAGCCCTGGTAGCACAATAGTTGAGTATTCAGGCTGTTAACCAGGAAAGTCCACAGTTCATATGCACTGCAGGTTCTTTGAGAGAACAGATCTGGAGACCTGCTTCTATAAAGATTAATCTACCTGGTAGTCTACTCAATGCGTAAAGATGCTATCAGTCAGAATCAACTTAATGACACATAACAATAACACAATTCCTAGAACTTCGTCAGTGCAATGGTAGGATCATATTGTATATTAGTTTTCTATTGTACATGTCACAACCCTGTAAGCTTGACAACTGAAAAGCAAGTTTTGATACATATATATATCAATTGTTTTAAATCTTCAGTTGGAATATCTTGTAAATGTTTGACACCTACACAGAAAATGCTGGTTATAAAAGGGGATAAATAAGTTATACTCTTTTTAAACTGGAGTGACCCCATACAAGATGAGTAAAGGAACTAAAATTTGATTTTATAAACTAGCATTTTTAGCATAAAATTATCATATTAACATAAAATTTAGCATAAAATTTAATGTTGTGAATTTGGGGAGACAGCGAAGTGAATGGGTAGGTACATACAGAGAAGGGCTACAAAGAACAGAACAGAGTGTGGAAGGCAGAATGAAGTCACCCCCCACACACACACACCCTGTTTCCTCCATCATAGATGCCCATGTATAATCCTTAGACTCAATATGTTGTGTTAACATGATGAAGGAGAATTGAGATTGCTGCTCTAGTAAAAATTGCTAATCAGATATTTTAAAATATGGAGATTATCCTGGATCATCCCAGTAATTCCAATATAATCACAAAAGATCCTTAACGATGGAAGACGAAGGAGTGAGTCAGAGAGAGGTATGATTACAAAAGGTGAGTGTGGTGCAATGTCAAAAGAAATCATCTGCCACAGCAAGTCTGAAAGTGGAGGAAAGGGATCATGAGGCAAGGGATGCAGATGACTTCACTGTCTTTCCTTCGAGTCAGCAGCACAGTTCTCTACAGCAAGGAAGAAGATTCTTCTATAAGTAAAAAATTAAACTCACTGCCATCAAGTCAAGTCTACGCATAGTGACCCATCAATGGGCTTCTGAGGCTGGACTCATAGCTATCCTCCAGCAGATTTCCAAGGCTGTAAAGCTTCACGAGGGAGTGCTGGTGGTTGAGCGCTAAGAGATTGTGCTGCCAACCCAAAGGCATGTGGTTCGAATCCACCAGCTACAGAGCAAGACGGAAAATCTCTTCCCTTGTGATTAACTGCCTCTGAAAACCCACTGAAGGGCCAGCTTTACATTGATTCAAACTTGATGGTACATACCATCAACAACATAATTTTATGGGTGAAGGCAGCCCATCTTTTTGCCATGTTGCGACTGATGGATTCAAACCATTGGCCTTTTGGATAGCAGTCCAACACATTATGCACCACACCACTAGGGCTCCAGTGATTAAAAGAGAAAAATGGCTTGCTAATACTTTTAGCACGGTGAGAGCCATGTTGGAATTCTCGCCTACAGAGAGTAAGATAATAAAATTGTGTTGTTTTGGTTGCAGGGTTATGACATGTACAATAGAAAACTAATATACAAAGTAAATATAATCATTTTTGCAGTGCTGCAATTACCACAAATAGAGAAGGCTAACTTTAAAGCGAAAAATTTTATTGTGTATGAGACTCTTTTTAGAAATTTAAGTCATTTCACTAGAAAAGAATACAATTTCACTAATTCCTTAGAAATGGAATCCTACCAAAAAAATAATAAAGAAGAAAAGAAATGGAATCCTGCACATACATCTTCTAATCAGTTGGCAAGCTGGTCCTCAAATTTCTTGATACAGACAATTGAATATTTTCAGTGTTGTATTCATTTGTTAAAACATCTCCGTTGGCATTTCATCAATTCCTGAAGCCTTGGTTTTTGCAGCTTGGACTTCTTATTTCAATGTTACTGACTCTTAATCTCCTGAAAAGGCTGAATTATGATAATTTCTTTCTGGTTCAATAACTTCTACCTGTTGTGGGGTTTTTTTTGTTGTTGTTTTTTTTTTTAAATCCAAAATCTTTAAGAACTTTAGTTTACATTTCCCAGAGACAAGAGGAAAGGTAAGAACTAATTTGTTTTTGGTTAAAAAAAAATGCCAAGGGTGCATCTTTCAACAAAAGGGTGCCAAAATTTACAACAAAACAATCTAAAGTTACAGAAAAGTTAAAACTCTAGCCAACTAGTTGTCATTTGGGAATAAGACATGTTGAGCATGGAGTGGGGGTGTGCTCTAAATGGGCAGGGGTAAGAGGGGCTGTTTCAGCGCAGGCCCATCTCAGTTCAGTGTTAGAACCACGCTCATTTGATAAAGAAATAATTCAAAGAGCTTAAGGCTTTGTGTTTTTGTGGGTTTTTTTTCTTCCTTCTTTAACTTGAAGGACTGCAACAGGAGGTGGCTAGAAGATAAATGTACCTGTGGGGCCACTCACACCATGCTATTCAAACCCACACTACATTCATACAGACATTTAAAATTACAGTGTAGAGCAATATTCTTAGCCAGTGTAGACAGAACCAAATGCATTTTAACTTTTTTGTGTGTGTTTTTAATTCCAGAATCCAGTGTGATCATCCCTTATCTACCTAATTCCATGAGTAAGGTAGTTTTTTTGTTTGTCTGAGGAGAACTTGGGAGAAGAGGGCAGCTTGAAAGTTAGGAAAGACACAACAGTGAGAAAGGGATCTTAGGAACACTTGATGGAGTGGTGTAACTACAAGCCAAGGAATATCAAGGAATGCCAGCAACCACTAGAAAGTAGAAAAAGACAAGGAGAACTTCTTCCTGGGAGCTTCAAGAATGGACATGGCTCGATTAACACCTTGATTTTAACTTCTAGGCTCCAGATTGGAATTTATCCAAGGCTGGAAAGAAGAAACCAAGATGCCAATACATACTTTTCCATGTCCCAAGACTATGGCTAAGTTTCTGCAGGACGCCCCTGAAATAGAAGGGGCAAGGACAGTGGCAGTGGGCTTGGTAAATACGCAAAACAAAATCTTGAGGAATGGAGAGATGAAGACGGGTTGGTTCCAATTTGAGGTCTTTGGGTGAATAAGGATTTGGTTCCCAAAAGACTTGGAATGTCTGGCTTCTTAGTCCTAAAAAGGAGCAGAGGGAGAAGTCTAGCTTAAGGGGCTGGACACCTACATCACTTTAGGGTCCTTCCCGTAGTCCTTATCTGTCTTAAGAGAAAGAAGCAAAAACAGGAAGCTGCTGGGGGATGGCCACAGTGGAGGGACTGACAAGAGGGAGAGAAAAGCCTGCTGGGGCTGGAGGAGTATGAGGGCTCCAAGGATCTATCTCTTCCCTCAATTAGATCCTGCCAAATTCCCTTTCTCAGACATCTAAGAATGATCACACTGGAGGAGCAAAAACTTTTAAAACTATCCAGTTACTCAAAAGTAAGACTAAACCTAGGAGAGTGATGTATGTTGTGTATCTTATGGAGGGCACCAGGACTACCTATCTGTACCCCGGGTGCTGACTATGAAGACTTCAACTATCTGTGGGATAAGGGGCATGACTGCCAGGGGCACGGTGGGCCTTGCTCAGCATGGCCAGGCTCTGTTCTTGGAAGCAAATCTGTTGGAAATCCCCACTTAGGAAATCCACTGTTTTCATCAAGCTGTTCCAGCTGGCCACTGGACCACCCCCGGTCCCTGCTGGGTAGTGGGCCCCAGCAGCAGCACAGTCGAGGGGGGCACCTGCAGGCTGCCCACCACGGAAGGGCCTGATGAGGCCCTGAGACCCCGAGCTGTCGCTATTGAAGTGGGCAGAATGTTGTTCCACAGGGGTTGAAAATAGTGACCACTGGGGTAGGCCAGTGGAGCTGCCAGGCCATTGACTGGTGGGGATGGGGTTGGCTTCTCCAAGGGTGGCTTCAGGTGGAAGGACTGTGCCAGGCAGAGTTCCTGTGGGTAGGCAGGGGGCTTGCCCATAAAGCCAGGCCCTGCCAACTCACGTCCTGCTACATGCTTGCCTGTTAGGCTAGGGGCTGCTGATGTCCCACCAGCCTCTCTGCACGTCTGCTGTAGGTGGGCCAGCTGGTGCTGGTTCCAGGCGACTGACTTGAGGTCGCTAGGGTAGCCAGTAGGGGCACGAAAGGTGCCTGTGGGCAGGTTGACAAGGCCTGTGGCAGGCAATGCAGCTGTAGCTGCATGGGTGTGCTCCGTGGGATTGACCACACAAGAAGGCACTGGTGCAGGGACGCTGTGGGTCGACACACGGGTACTTGCATTGATGAGCAGACTGTGGCTAATGGGGCTGGGGTTGGCGATCTGGCCCTCACACACTGAGGTGCTGATACCTGCCCTCGTCTGACAAAACTGGTTGATCTGGTGCACGATGCTGCTCAGGTCTGGGGGCTGGTTGTGCTGCAGGGTGGCCGCCATCGAAAGGGGAATAGCTGAGGTAGACACGGTCACATTCGGGGGAGCATCTGAGTCTGGCATCTTCCGGCCTCCATGCAATAACGGGTTGGAGGGGTGCTGGAGACCCTGGTGGGCCAGGGCCTGAGGATGGACCAAGCCCTGAGTTTGGGCCATAGACTGCGGGTGGCCCAAGCCCTGAGACTGCTGCAGGCTCTGAGTATGGGGCAGCGCCTGGGGTGGATGGATACCCTGAGGGTGCTGCAGCGTCTGGGGAGGAGCATGGGCCAAGGTCTGTGCATGTTGCAAGGCCTGCTGGCGGACCAGAGCCTGGGCCTGGGGGTGGGTTAAAGTGCTAGGTGCCACACAGTAGCATGGGGTGCCACTGCGGGGTTCATGATGACCTCAGGGAGCAACCGGGTTCGGGTGCCGTCAAAGTCTTTGAGTATGCTTTTGGCTGGCACTTTAACAATGGCAAGCAGGCCTGCCTTGGTGGCAGCCTGAGTCGGGTAAGGGCTGTAGCGCTGGGCTGATGTGTCGAGGCCGTTCACAGTACGACGGACGTGTTTCCGCTGGGGAACCTTCACACTCTTGGGGAAGATTTTTATAGTCAGTCAGTGGGTTGTTTGAGACCTCCTTAGCATACGCGTCCAATTCGGCTGGGGTAGGATAGTGAGCAGTTCTCATTTTCGGTGTAGTGTCCCATTTCTGAAGTCCAGTGTTCATCTATCTGCGTGTGAGAAAGAAGCTGAAAGGACAGGTCACCTGGCCCTTGTAGACAGGCTAGCATGGCAGATTGGCATCAACACAACATGAGGCAGTCACTCACACGTCGGTGACTGGGCCCGGCCCTCATGGCTGCTCCCTGGGCTAGCCCGCCGCCTCCACCGCTGCTCGACGACCCGGCCCCTGAGTCCCCGCCTGGGAGCCACTCCCGCGCCCCTGTTGGTTTTTTTAAAATAAAATTTTTATTTTATACTGGTTTACTTACAAAGTTCGTATACATTGTTTTTCACACCAGATCTTTCTCATTTCCTTAACCCGTCCCTCCCTCAATCCATCAGATTGTACGACACTATGATTAGCCACCCCTTTCACCCCTTTCTTCACCCCTCTTACACCCCTTTCCCGTCCTTAGATCCTCATACATGTTTTACTAGTTCTCTATTTCTACAATAATGGCTTCATATAGCATTTGTCTTTATGGGACTCTGAGTTAGTTCCCTTAGCATAATGCTCTCCAGTTCCTCCCAAATTAGGTAATAATTTTCAAAATCATTGCTCCTACATGTTGTGTAGTATTCCATCGTGTGAAATGTACAACAAACAATTTTTTGATCCATTTGATTGTGGTTGAACATTTGGGCTGTTTCCATGTTCTTGTGATGATGAATAATACTGCTATGAACATTGGTATACAAATCTCCGTTTGTTACTGCATGGTGCCACTGTTGTAGAATGGGTCTGACATCAGGGTTGGGGTATGACAGGAAAAAACTGGATAAATTATGTATATTATATTGAAACAGATGAGGGAAAGAACAGATTAGAGGTGGTATATGATTGAGTATTATGGTTAGCACAGGAATCCAGAATTAAGGCCACTTAGAGAAGTGTACTCGGGGTGGGGGGTGGGGAGGAAGGGATGGGGGAATTGTATACTAATGAAAGAATTTTTTTTCTTTTCTTTTTCTTTTCGGAGAGGGGAGCGAACTGGTGGGGAGGGGTGGGCAGGGAGAAAAGTGCGGCAATGAATGAGTGGAAATCCAAAACCTCTGTAAATGTCTATTAAAATGAATTTAAAAAAAAACAAAACACAACAAAGCTGCTTGAGACATACCTGCCACATAATATTTCAATTGTCTCATATGCATGAAAAAGTCAGACAATTAATAAGGAAAATTTGATAAATTTATGTCTTTGAATTAAAATATTTACATAACAGCAACAACAAAAAACCCCCCCAAATCTCCGTTTGTGTCTTAGTTCTAATTTCCTTGGGATATATTCCAAGCAGTGGAATAGTTGGGTCGTATGGAATTTCTATGTTCAGCTTTTTGAGGAAATGCCAAACTGCCTTCCTGCCCGCCAACAGTGTATAAGAGCTCCTATCTCTCCACATCCTCTCCAACATTTATTACTTGCTGCCCTGTTAAACTTTGCCACTACTACTAGGGTGAGATGGTACCTTACTGAAGTTTTTATTTGCATCTTTCTTATTTCCAGTGATTTTGAGCATTTCTTTATGTGTCTTTTTCTTTTGGAGGCCTTGGAAGATTCTATAAACTTTTCTTATGAGACTCTTGTCTGAAATGGTATTGCCAAATGTTTTTTTTCCCCAGTCAGTAGGTTCTCTTTTCACTTTGTTGGAAAAAGTTTTTGATGCTCAACAGGGATTTAATCTTTAGAAGGTCCCATTCATCAATTTTATCCTCTCCAGATTGTGCATTTCTGGTTTTATTTGGCAGTCTCTTTATACCATAGACTATGCCGTCTAGGCTTGATCCCAGTTTGAACTTTATGGTTTGGGGCTTTACTCCAAGGTGTCTGATCCACCTTGAGTTGAAGGACAGCACAGAAGAGAAAGACACTTGATGAGATGGATTGATTCAGTCTCTGGGGCAATGAGGGTAGGTGTGTCAGAGACAATGAGGTTGGTACAGGATAGAGCAGCATTTAGGGCTCTTGTACATAGGGTCACTATGAGTCACAAGCGATTCAACAGCACATAACAACAACATCTTCTTTTGATGCTTCTGCATTATTCAAGCAAAAGGTGATACAACAGAATCCTCAAATTATTTAATAATATTGCTAATATCACACACAAGTAAAACCTTGCTGAAAAGAATTTTAAAAATGGTTGCAGCAGTACATTGACAGATAACCGCCAGAAATTTAAGAATTCCAAAGAGGACATTCATGAAACAAGGGATATTATTGCTGATGTCAGATAGATCTTGACTGAAAGCAAAGAATACTAGAAAGATGTCTACTAATGTTTCATTGGCTGTGCTCATATAGGCTTTCAAATGTATGCATCATAACAAATTATGAGTAACATAGTAAAGAATGAGAAACCAGAAAAATTAATCATGCTAATGCAATCAATGCTTGTACATAAATAGAACAGAGGGATACTGCATGCATTAAAATTGGGAAACATGTATGTCAGGCTTGTATCCTTTCACCATATTTATTCAATCTGTATGTTGAGTAAATAATCTAAGAAGCTGGATGATGATGATGATGATGATGATGATATGCTGAAGCAATTAACCTGTGAAAACCATTATATCAGGCTTGGAAGAATACTAGTTAACAACTTTCAACATGCAGATAACACAACCTTGTTTGCTGAAAGCAAAGAATACTTGAAGTCCTTACTAAAGATCCAAGACTGCAACCCTCAGCGTGGATTGCATCTCAACATAAGAAAACAAAAATGTTCACAACTAGACCAATAAGCAATATCACGATAAATACAGAAAAGACTAAAGTTGTCAAGACTCTAATATTACTTGGATCCATAAACAATTCCCATGGAAATAGTAGTCAGTAAATGAACTGGCCCAGTGCATCATGCAATTCCGCTGCAAAAGAACTCCTTAAAGAGTCAAAAAAAGCAAAGGTGTCATATCAAGGTACACCTGACACAAGCCATAGTATTTTCTATAACTTCATACGTTCGAGAAAACCGAAAAATCAGTAAGGAAGACAAAGAAGAATTGATGTCTTTGAATCACAATACTTGTAAAGAATATTAAATGTGGCACATACTGCCAGTAGAACAAACGTGTGTTGGAACAAGTAAAACCAAAATACTCCTTAGAAGTGAAGCGAGGATGGCAGTACTGGTGTTGTAAAACGGGACTGATATTGGGGTTGGGGAGAGACTGAGGAATATGGGAAAAATTATGTATACTGCACTGAAATAGATGAGAGAGACAACTGTTTAAAAGGGATATATGATTAGGTATTATTGTCATGACAGGAGTCCAGAACGAAGGCTGCATAGAGTGTACTAGGGGTGTGTGTGTGTGTGTGTGTGTGTGTGTGTGTGTGTGATGAAAGAATTTTAATTTTCAAAGAGAAGAGCAAACGGGGTGGGGGGGAGGTTGGTCAGGGAGAAAAGTGCAACAATGAATGAATGGAAATTCAAAGTCTCTGTAAACTTTCATTAAAATTAATTTAAAAAATTTTTTAAAAAGTGAGGATGGCGAGACTGCATATACTTTGGGCATGCCATCAGGAAGGACTGGTCACTGGTGAAAGCCATCATGATTGGTAAAGAAAAGGGTGAACAGAAATGAGGAAGACCCTCAGTGAAATGAATTGACACAGAGCTTGTAAGGATGGAGTCAAACATAGCAATGATTGTTTTGAAGATGGAATAGAACAGGGCAGCGCTTCCATTTTTCTTCCTCTGACACCGTAAAGTCAGAGGCAACTAAGGAAAACAACAATAGGCATAGGAAATGCCTTCGTTCTTATAAACCCATTAAACTTGTCGGGATCGAGCCAGAACTGACTGACTCGTAGCTAACCCACCAGCGGGTTTCTGAAGATGTAAATCTCCAAGGAGATTGCCTGTTTTCTCCTGCGGAGCTGCGGGTGGAGTCCAGCCTCCAGAGAGGCACCGCCTTTCAGTGAGCAGCACGGCTCCCTCGGACTCCACTGCCGTCCTCGGAAAAGAAACGGTAAAAAGGAATAGACGTCCTCTACTGGTAGCAAGTGAAATAGACTTTAGGGGGTTTGGATTCTAGCTTCGTTATCGATTAAGGAAAAAGTTAGGGGGCTCTGGTGGCTGAGTGGTGAGATATGCTGTCAACCCAAAGGCAAGCAGTCCGAATTCACCACCTGCTCTAAGGGAGAAAGATGAACAGTCCTTTCCCCTTGCAGTTTACTCTCTCTTAAAACCCACTGGCGGATCAGCTATGAGTCAGGTCTGACTTCACAGCACACACCACCACCACCAACCACCAACAAGAAACCTATCACGGTCCGGGCCTGTATGTTAATCTGAATATTAATATACCAAACATGGATCTATAAGCCCTGTGGAGATAAATAGAGATAGAATGTGATCAGTCCTAAAGCTCCTTACAGGAAAGCTCCTACTTAACTGTTTAAATAATCAATTCATAGATGAGTATTAAAGGTCCTGTTGGTAGTTATGTTTTCAATAAAACCTGTTTTTTACAAGATTTCAATATAAAAGCTGCTATAGCACAAATATCTTTTCTCAATTAAGATACTTTAAAAAGTTAAAAAAAGGAAAAAAAAGTTAGTGAGAGAAAGACAAACTAAACAAGCCTCAGCAAGAATGTTTACTCACCAAAATGTATACCCAAAATTTAACATAATAGTGTTTGTTAGATATCTAGGTTCTGAAATTTTTTAATCCCTCCCCTCAAATCTCTTCATCAAAGATTTCATAAGAAAATTCTTTAGAACTGTTTTAGAGATTATGGTTCTGATTTTTAAAATGTCTGAAAAAAATTCTTAAACTATTTTTTTAAATTATTTGGCCCACACAGGGAAGGTTGCTTACAACCAGCTTAAAGCTTTTAATTTGAGTTGGAAAACTTCATCGCCCCTTTCAATTGTCTCCTCTCATTCTGGGCAAACTCACTAGAGCCTGGGGTTTGGCATGATAGGAAAGAGGGTTTGAAAGAAAGAACCAAAGGAAAGGAGGACTCTCTAGACTTCTGGGCTCTAGGGTTTATATTGTGTGGTGTGTGTACATACACACACATAGATAGTTGTTGTTATTAGGTTGACTACCACTCATAATGACTCTGTGAACAACAGACCTGAACCTTGCCCTATCCGGCACCATCCTCAGCACCTCTGAAATGCTCAAACCCACTGTTACAGTCACTGTGTCAGTCCATCTTGTTGAAGGCTTTCCCTTTCTCTGACTCTCCACAATTCTCAGTGTGATATCTTTTCCCAGGGACTGGCAGGGGCTGGGCCCTCCCAACAACATACTCAAAATATAGTTTCACCATCCTTACTCTGGCGACCTGGTAAGGAAAGAGTTGCGCTGCTAACCCAAAGGCGGGCAATTCAAATCCACGGAAGAAAAGATAGACAATCTCCTCCTGTGCCAGTTAGAGGCTCAGAAAACCCACTAGAGTAGTCTATTCTAACTCAACAGCACACAGCAACAATAGCAATCTCTCTGTGTGTGTGTGTGTGTGTACACGCATACATACACAGATGCATGGAGCTTGTGGTCTAGTGGTAAGGAACTGTGCTGCCATCCAAAATACACGTGGAGTTGCCCTGTGGGAGAAAGATGGACAGACTCCACCCAAGCAATTAGACTGCCTCTGAAAACTTGCTGGAGGGTTAGCTATGGGTTGGTTCTGACTCCACAGTAAACAACAATATATATATAAATATAAATAGTCAAGTATATGGAGCTCTGATGGTCTAGTGGTGAGAAACTGCACTGCAATCCCGAAGGCATGTGGTTTGAATCCATCAGCTATGCAGGAGAAGGATGGGTAATCTCCTTTTGTGCAATTAACTGCCTCAGAAAACCCATTGGAGGGTCAGCTATGGGTCAATCCCAACTCCTACCTTTCTCCTTTGTCCTCCTTGGTTAAAAAGTAGAATCAAAAGCAAACATTTCACCGCTTTCTTTGTTGTGAGATGTGGCAACGATATGCGTAAAGGTGTAAGCAGCAGGATCTCTGGGAATTCTGTAAAAGAAAGCGGAAGGCCTGTCTTCACTGGTCTCTCGGCTGCTTCCTGTAGCCAGCAATTTGTTACCTTGCTGCTCTGACCAGGGGATAAATAATGTACATGGTATTGAAACAGACGAGGGAGAGAACTGTTTAAAAGGAATATATATAAAAAAAGGGAATATATCATTAGGTATTATTGGTATGACAAGAGTCCAGAATAAGAGCTACATAGTAAAGTGGTTGGGGGAAGGGGGGCTGTATAACAATGAAAGAACTTCTTTTTCCAAAGAAAAAAGCGAACTGAGGGTGGGGGAGACAGGGAGGAAAATGTGCAACAATGAATGAATGGAAATCCAAGTTCTTTATAAAGCTACAATAAAATCTTAATTAGAAAAATAGTGTCTATCTTTCTCTCTTGGAGTGGTTTGTAGATTCAAATTGTTGACTTTTTGACTAGCAAGCAGCTTTGTACATGCCGTTTGCTACTAAGGCTCCTTCAATGCTTATTTCAGAACTTGTGGAACACCATCAATTATTTGTGTTTATTGTAGGTAGAAGAGGGAAAACATACAATTTTACCACAAGATTTTTATTGTTATTATAAAATATGATTGATTAAACCAAATGGAAACTAATGGATAGTGAATGGAGTACAAAGCAGTATTGAAAAGTAATAAAATTGTAATCCTAATGCAAACTTTTATTACAATTCTGATTTAAATAATGTATATACTTATTATTTTTGTTCAGACATTCCTCTAGGTCATATAGCCCTGGTGTACAAGTTGCCATATAGCAGTAACTTGTGGTTGCTGAGAGGCTGAACACTGTGACACTGATGTGTCAAATGCGTTAATGGCTGGTTACCCAATGCAGACAGAGAGTGGAGTGGAGCTCCCCAATGAAAACAAGCTTGGAAGGAGGGTGGCATCCACTTCCATAATAGCTTGCCTCCAGAAACGCTATGAACCTGGAGAGAGGAAGAAAGGCACCCAAGCGTTGCGGACTCTCCTTCATAGGGTCACTGTGAATCGCCTACGACTTGACAGCACTTAACAACAACAAAGTTATTCTTAAGTTATTGCATCTTCAAGGTTTTTGTTAATGCTGTAATTAAAATATAAATCTTAAATTACAAGGATGAAACTCTATTCTTCAGCTTTATCCTTTCTCTCTTTTTCATTGTTTTTTAACTTGATGAAACTTTCTTTGTGTCCTACTATATTATCAATTCTGAAGTATATACCATGGGCACTTGAGAAGAAAGTAAATTGACTTTGATTTGGGCGCAGTGGTACCGTGATTTACAGCAGTAGTCTATTTACTGTTCTAAAATAACTTGGAGTTTCTGTGATGCTGAACACTGTGCATAAGTATGTCAAACAACATAATGATTACCCATCATGGGCAGTGTTTGCTGAAGCTTCCAGATTGATTCAGGTTTGGAATCAGGAGTGACATCCACTTCCTAAACCACATGCCTCTGGAACCTCTATGAACATAGAGAAATGATGATAGTTATAGAACAGGGTTCAAGTCTTTTGTTCATAGGGCCACTATGAGAGCACTTAACAACAACAACAACAACATTAATATTATAATTTAAGAGCTTAGTAATTCCTTTTTCTTCAAGTACAAACTCTAATTTTTCTCCCTCTCTCAAGCCAAAGACTATTGAGGAATGTTGGCATTTGGACGCAGATGAAGCATTGGACTCTAAAAGGGGTTGCAGGCAGCATGGTGATAGTCATAACTGACCTCCACTAACTCTACAAGGGGGAACAGTACCCATAAATGATATTCACTGTATGAAAATGATTTCCTATAAAGTCAACTATTCCCTTACTCTCCTCAAACTTACTTCTACCAATCCTAACATCCATCATTCTTCCCAAGGCTTTCATTGCCCTGCTACTGGGTACACTAATCCATTGCAATAGCTACATAGAACTCACAGAAACATATTTATGATTATGGGTTTTATTAGAGAAGTTAGTCCATTACAATTAAGGTTGGAAACAATGTGATTCTTCAGTCAGGACAAGTTCTCAGCATGCTTGCAGACCTGTTGACCTTCATCGTTACAGTTTTTGGTCAGTGTTCTAACGCTCTCTTAGTCGTGCCAATTACAGTGTCTGCCCTCGCAGTTCTCCAGCAAGCTTGGGACAAAGGCTGCCAGCTGTAGCTATGGCTCTGGCTCTGTGAAGCAGCAGTCCCCCATGAGTTCTATCTCCCAGCTGTCTCTGGTTGTCCTCTGCTGTTGTTTTCGTCTAAGTCTTGGTGAATCTCTGGCCTAAATGGACTTCCATTGGACTCTCCAATTCTTATTTCTTACTGGTAGTGAGATTCTTATCTTGGCCTCCAAATCTACTCCATTTAAGCCTAAAGAGATGATAAAACTGGCCAATCCCCACATTATTAGTTTATACACCTCATTCATATCATGAGCCTAGCCCTGCCCAGTCATGTAGTGAAAGAGAATGCAATGGGCAAGGAAAGTTATTTAGAAAAATCAACCTATACTACAAGCTTTTTAGACATCAAGGCTCAGAGGACTGTTGTTAAGGGCTGTTTCACTATCCCTTGGTCTATCCCAAACCAAATCAAACCCAAAGTCACTCCTGTCAAGTTGATTCAAACCTAGTTCTGACTCATGGTGACCATACAATAGTTTTCCAGACTATAAGTATTTATGACAGGAAACAGACTATCTTTCTTCCAAGAATGGATGGTGCATTTGAACTTCACAACTTTCAGTTATAAGCCCAACACTAAACACTACACCAACAGGGTCCTTATGTATTATGCCACATACCACCTGGAAATTTCTATGTAAGGAGGCAGAGGTGAATTGGAATGTGGGAATGACAGTGTCTTGGTAGACAATTACCAACAGATATCTCTGAATTTTTTTTTATTATACTAGTTTATTTACAAAGTTCGAATACATTGCCTTTCAAACCAGATTCTTCAGTTTCCCTCATCCCCCCCATCAAACTGTACAACCCTGTAATTAATCCCCCTCGTACATCCTCATCCCTCTGCATTTATTCCCCCCCCCCGATCCTCATACTCATTCTACAATATTTATACAATATTTGTCCTATTTGGACTGAATCAGTTCACTCAGCATAAGCTCTCCAGTCTCTCCCAAGTTAGGTAATAATTTGCAAAATCATTGCTCCTGCATGCTGCATAGTATTTCATTGTATGAATGGACATTCTCAATACATTCGATTATAGTTGAACATCTATGTTGTTTCCATGTTCTTGCGATGGTGAATAACACTACTATATTACTTGCTGTCCTGTTAAACTTTGCCACTGCTACTGGAGTGAGATGCTATCTCATTGTGGTTTTGATTTGCATCTCTGTTATTTTCAGTGATTTTGAGCATTTCTTCATGTGTCTGATGGCCATTCAAATATCTTCCTCTGTGAAAATTCTTTCCACGCCTTTTGCCCATTTTGTAATTGGGTTATCACTCTTTTTCTTGTGGAGGCCCAGGGGTATTCTGTAATCTTTTGTTATAAGACTTTTGTCTGAGATGGTATTACCAAATGTTTGTTCCTATTGGCAGGTTTTCTTATCAGTCTGTTGGAAAAAGTTTTTTATGTGCACAGGGATTTAATCTTTGGAAGGTTTTGTTCATCACTTTTATCCTCTTCCGATTGTAATTTCTGGTTGTTATTTGGCAATCTCTTTATACTATAGACTTAGGGCTTCCAAGCTTGACCCAAGTTTGTCTCTTATGAACTTTATGGTTTTGGGCTTTAATCTCTCTGGAATTCTTGATAGTGGACATTCATGTAGCACTGTGTGAAAATTTGGGTACTTCAATCAGAATGGTCCTTAGACGTGAAGATAGTGAGATTTTTGTCTCACATCCTTTTACTATATTATCTGGAGAGGCCATTCCTGGAGAAAGACATCATGCTTCATAAAGTAGGTCAGTGAAAAAGAGGAAGACCATCAACAAGATGGATTGACACAATGGCTAAAATAAGCACAACAGTGACTGTGAAGATGGCACACAATCAGACAGTATTCTGTTCCATTGTAAATAGGGTTGCTACATATGGATGCCAATTCAAGGTTAGCTAAGAACAAAAACAACGAAAAACACACCTAGAAATGTATTGTATAACTTCCCTTGTGGTAGGACAACATACAGAGATAAGGCAGCAAGCAATAACACTTCTTCCAGGTGCTTTAGCTAAGGACTAACCGGCTTGTTTTTATAACATTCATCCATGGGGATAAGCTTTCCATCACTCTTGTAATTTCTTATTGCTGTGGAGTTTGGACCTATTCATAGCTGGCTCTCAGTGGGTTTTGAAGGCTGTAAATTGCACAGAAGGACATTGCCCATCTTTGTCTTGTGGACCTGCTGGTGGATTCAAACCACCAGAGGGGCACTGCCTTCAGGTGAGTGGTACAACTTCCTACAGACTACATCACCAGTGCTCTCTTTTGTCCTCATTTTGTTGTTAGTTCTTGTTGTTCTGCACTGTCGAGTCAAGGATAGCTCATTGTGACCCTGTGAACAACAGATCCGAACCCTGTCCTATCCTGTGCCATTCCCATCATCCCTGACATATTTGAGCCTATTGCAGCAGTCACTGTGCCAATCCATCTGGTTGAGGTGCTTCCTATCTTTAACCTTCCACCTTTTCTAGTATATACTCAAAAAGGCAAACCTCAATCTTCAAGCCAGAAAATGAAGAAAAATAACTAGAAAGAAGTGTCCAAACTCGAGGACAGATGTGTCATCAGAATGAATAAAATATATAGCTAGGAAAAGGAAACTGCTGAAAGGGCTCTGCCTAAATTCTCTCATCCTCAACCACTCCACTCATGCTAGTCAACGGTGAGCACCTACATTTCTTTTCCTGAAAATATTTTTTTTCCCTTCACACCTTGCTGCTCATGTGATGAGCTGGGTTACAGGCCCAAGGAACAGCCCTCATGAAATGACCAATATAGAAGGTTTTACACACACACACACACACACACACACACACACGGTCTAGTCCATAGGAAGTTGTGCTGCTAACTCTAAGGCCACGCTTCTTTGGCAGTTCCACTCCACTAGTAGCTCAACTAAAGAAAAAGTTCCTCCTTGTTTTACAGCCTCAGAAACTCAATGGATGGTCAGTTATGAGTCAGTTGTGACTTGGTAGCAATGGGTTTGAGATGTTGTGGTTTACTCCTAGAGTGAGATAACTCTCAGGTGTGTGTGTTACACTAGCCCCAGAGTTTTTTTAGTGTGTGCAAGTTACCATAGCATTAACTTTTTCAAGTAACGAACACATCATTGGCTTTCTTGACACACTTCCCATTCTGCTGCTAGTTTGACGGAATCATTTCCCATAACTACTTGCACTGAAATAGTTGTCTCAGAGTCTTCTTAAGAAACCCAAACCAAGATTGGAACAGTATCATGGGGTATTACATGAAGCAACAGGGTCATTCTAACCTGGGCTCTTCTTTATGGTTCCCAGGATATTTCCAGGTTAATCTTAGCCTTCAAGAAAGAGATGGCAAGGATTAATTTCTTTTCAGATAACCACTCAGGGAGCATTGACGCGTGCATTCCCAATCAACTTCATCTGACAGTCAAACTCTCAGAACAAAGTCCTACCCAGGTGCTCTGATTTTCCAATTAACTTCCTTAGCTTTGGCCTTTCTGGTTTTCGATACATTTAAATGTGAAGGGCAGCCAAAGACCATTCTAATATGCTAGATGGAGAGTGACTTCATAGCAAAAGCACCAGGGAAGAGTAAAAAATAGTATTCAAAGAGAACTTTAGAAATATATTATTAGTATCCTCATAATGAAGGGAACTATAACTGCGGATTAAGACTGACACTTTAGAGGAACATGCTTAGTCATTTAAAAGGATATCTGAAAGACAGCACAATTCTAGAAAAGATATTAAAATTATAAAAGAAATTAAAGGGTTTGTAGATAGAACAAAGATGTCGGTTTAAAGACTAAGAATAAAATGTGTTTAAAGACTAAGAATAAAGTACGTTTGCTTTAAGCCATGGTATTTTTGATTGCTTCCTATACATCTAAAAGTTGTGCTATGAATAAAAATGACAGAAGAAAAACTGATGCTTTTGAATGATAGAGTTGGGGAAGCAGACTATGTCAAGGACTTCTAAAAGAACAAACAATTTTATCTTGGAGGAAGTAAAAGGATGGTGAACCTTTATATTTTAAACACCTTGTCGGGAAGGGCTAGTTCTGGTTTGAAAAAGACATCAGGCTGGGAAAGGTAGAGGATCAGAAAAAGAAAGCAAGCCCCTCTAACCGATGGATTGACACACTGGCTGTAACAATGGACTTGAGCATATCAGAGTTAGTGAGGATGGATGGCGTACAATAGGGCAAGGTTCAGGTCTGTTGTCCACAGGTGGTTATGAATCAAAGCCAATTTGATGGCACCTAAAAACAACAAGAAAAAGAGATGATTTGACTGTAGATGGAAAGAATTAATCGAGAAAGAACAAAATGTAAAGGATGGAAAATAGAAAACTAGATGGTTACAGATTGCCTGTATCATCTAAAGGGAGTTGGAAACAGAGGGAAACATCAGAAACTGAAAAGATGTTAACCTGTGTTTATTGGAATAAAACAAAGCAAAACTTGGGTAGTTGTATTACCAGAAAAACAGTTCTGCAGGTTGCTGCCAAAAAAACCCAATCATAGAGATAGGGTTTGGAATGGAAAAAGCTGAAATTTTTATTATATATGCTCACATATAGGTGACAGGAGGTGTGAGTTTTCCAAATTCATCTCCCCATCTTGGAAACTGAGGGGGATTATATGGGGAGAAGGAGGGCAATGAAATATGAGAATTTCTCAGTATTTTCTTTTGTGCAGGTGTTGGTGCCTGGTTCAGTATCTTCTCTTGACCAGGTGTCTGAACCTTGTGATAACCTTGTCAACATTCCAGAGATAGCCTGGAGCCATTCTATGTTCTAGAGGAATAATTTTCAGCTGTAGATTGCAGAGTTGAAGGGAAAAGATTTCAGCTGTGAATTGTAGGGTACATAGACAAGCCTCAACAAAGGGTTCTTAATTAGGAAGTAATTCTTATAGTTTGCAAGGTAGATAGGTAAACTGCATCCAGAGTGCTTTAGCTGTAGTAAAGAAGCTTCTGGATAGTTGCTTCTGCTAGGGTTAGAGGGAAACACTTCTTTGACAGTGTTTTAAAATAAATAGTATTGGTTTTACCTTGGTTTAGGATATTGTGAAAAGGTGGTATCAGTTGAGAGTTTAGTCTTTTATTACTTCATGGACAGTTGCAGTGTTGAGGTTGTGAATGGTGCCAGAATTACTGGTTAGTGCAAATAATTATGAACCTAAAGACTAGATATTTGGATGTAAATTAAAAAGACAGGTTATATGACAGAGCAGATTAGACTCATAAATTAAAAAAAGATTAGATGACAGAGCAGATTAAACTCATGACTTAGCAGGGTGGGTGTAGTCTGGCCAGTTAGGTCTGATGTGTGTGTGTGTGTGTGTGTGAGTGAGTGAGAGAGAGAGAGAGAGAGAGAGAGAGACATAGACAGAGACAGAGAATATGTATATCTCCAGGGTTTTGCAATGAATTGAAGTCCATGAAGAATAAATTAAGGTAAAAAGGTTAGAGACTTGTGAATGTATGATGGTACAATGCAAATTATGAGCCCAGACTCAATCAGTGTTTTCTGAGCTATTACTATGTGTCAGATACTGGGATGAAGTCCTTGTCTTCGTATTTGAAAGTGAGTGCTCAAGGAGGGGACAGAGGTGAACTATCTCAAAAGCAGTATACTGTCTTTCGGGGCTTGTTAAGTGAAAAAGGGACTGGGACTAGGGTTGTAGGTGGTAGTGAGGGAGGTCAGGGGATATATAGAATGTTTGGGAGATTGGTTCTTGGGAGCTACCTAGGGGAGGCGTCATCGCCTCTCAGTTATGGGTCGGCCCAGGTGGGGGGTAGAAGCTGTAGAAGCTGGCCCAGGGGAAGGGTGTGTGTGTGTGTTCGTAGCGCGCGCGCG
>NW_006399800.1:13053199-13055774 GCF_000299155.1 Elephantulus edwardii | reverse complement strand
GTGTGTGTGTGTGTGTGTGTGTGTGTTCGTAGCGCGCACGCGCAAACCTAAGCCTGGGCTCAGTCAAAGGCGGCGGGAAGTTGGTTTTCTGAACTGCAAGTGAGCCTCTTGAAGACGGATTGGCGACGACGGACCAATAAACAAACACTTCATTGGCTTAGCCTGTACAGGCTCCCGGCTCCCTAGCTTGCCATTGGGCCTTTCAAGAAGAGCAGATCAGAGGCGTGACTCTCAGAGTCCCGCCCCGCGCCTTGGCCCTGCCTCGGGGTCCAAGGCTGAGGGAGCGGAGCGGAAGTGAGCCGGTTTCGCCCCCTCCCCCCCAGTCTTCGTTGTAGCCGCCTCTGCAGCCACTACCGCTGCTCGCTTTCGGGCGAGCCGGAGTCTCTGTACCGTGCCCTCGGTCCCCGGCCGCGTGGAGCCGGGATGCACTGCTCCTGCTGTGGGTCCTCATCATGGAGACCAAACGGGTGGAGATTCCCGGCAGCGTCCTGGACGATCTCTGCAGGTACTGCCTGGGCCACTCTCGACCCCTCCTTGGTGTGTGTGTTCTCTCCAATTCGCCGACCTTTTAGAGTCGTGCGGGGCTTTCCCCCATCTCTTCCATCCCTGTTTCCGCTCGCTCTCTACCGTGGAGCCTTCATTGAGATGACACCACTCCCCTCTTTCCGCTGCATCCTCCTCGTTTCTCACGCCCCCCCCCCTTCTCCGTGGAGCACCCGGAATTTCTTCATTTTCTTAGTTGGGCAGCTGGTTTGCTTTTCTTTAGAGCTTTAGCATTTTCTGGCCGCTTCCTCTTTCCATTGTTTTTCCTCTGCATCTGACTTCATAGTCCATTTCCCCCACTCCTCTCCTCTCTTTGCCAGATTCTGTAGGAAGATTTCGGTGCCCTGAGTCTTCGAATCCCGAGTGCCCGGATCTGCGCGCGGAGCAGTTTTCAGTTTGACTCCTTTTCTCCCTGTGTTTGCGGAGCTCCTTGGCGTTCTTTGTAAATTCATACAGAGACTCAAAATACTTTTCATGCCCACCTTAAAAAAAAAAAAAAAAAAAGCTTTTTCATCCCAAGAGTTGCTATTTGGAGTTTGAAGTGGGCTAGTGTAGGTCTATTATTCTTTTCATATCTTAATTATCGTTAAAGGAAATTCTCATAGGGTTTTTTTTTTAAACATCATAGTATACCTTTATAAGAAATTTTCTGCACCATCATTTCTTACCAACTGTGATTTCACATCGTCAAACACGTGTACGATGGGCATAAAATATTTTCTGAACTTTTCTTTTAGGTAGTAATAGGGCTTAAGCCGGGTCTGTGTGAGAGTAGTGGAAGAAATTAGATTGCGGAGAGTGAAAAGCTCTGTTACAATAACAGATTTTAGGCAGTTAATGCATTTGTGTCTTAACTTCTAGCTTGGGTATTCGGCCCCCGTCCCCCATTATTAGGGAAGGAAAGACCTAGCTAGTACGCGGAGAGCTTCAACCGTGCGTCCTGGGGTGCTGCCGTGACACTCATCGTTTTATTTCATTCCCACCATAGCCCATGCTATAGGTGCAGTTGTGGCATGTTGTTAAACCATTTCACCAGAACCTACCTAGAGGCTGCAATTGACACTTAGACACACAGGGTTATATATTCATTCTAAGTGAGTAAATTTCGGGTTTGCAGCGTAGGCCCTTTTCTTCCCAGAGCCCTGTGATTTTTCTCCTGGGGCGAACAAATGTTTGTTAGAGGCTTAACGTTGTGACCTTCACAAAAGAAAAGTATGTGTATATAAGGAAATGGACTAATTTTACAGCTGATGAAAACGACTATGTACGGCTAATAATACGAACTTATTTTTTGGTGATATTTGATTATGATTTCTGGAATATAATAGTTTCAGATAACACAAGTTTAAATGGTACTGATTTTCTTTGATTTCAGATTTTAAAAAAGAAAAATAATTTGTGGATAAAGTTCTAGAGGAGCATGTGCCAAAAAAGAGAAAATAATCTTCATTGTCTCCACATTTACAGTATTTTAAAAAGGATGTGTATATTAGAGAAAAATTGAAGATGGTTATTTGGGAAATTGAGCAATAATTTACATTATAATTTATATTAATACTGCTAAGAGTGAATGATCTTACACGTTTTACAGGGTTCTAAACTGATGTACAAAAGTAACAAGTAATATTGGGTTTAGTGTGTATATCAGCAAGAATTACATCTTGTGAAGCAGTCATGCCAGCAATTAGGAAGGTCTCAAATTTGATGTGTGGAATCTGTTTACAGAACAGTTTTATTTTGAAAACAATGTATCCAGCATCTCTTTTGTTACTTATTGTATTTCCCAGTGGGTGTATTTAAGCTATTTTCTAATGTTTATTGGAATAGAGTGACATTTTTTCCTTTTAAGAAAAAATTTATTCAGTTACTGTTAACGTCTCCCACCACCATCCCACAAGATGTGATGATGTGTTGAATCTTTATAGTATCTTAATCGTGAAAGATTTTTCATGTCAGTAGTTTTTAGGAGGTTTTTTCCTCCCCACATTTTTCCACTTAAGTGTTTGTTTAAATTTTCACAAAAATAAAACTT
>NW_006399800.1:13040699-13050699 GCF_000299155.1 Elephantulus edwardii | reverse complement strand
AAGGAGAATGCTGTTAAATTAAGAGGATTGCAGTCAAGGTCACAAAACAAAAAATGTATAGGTTGTATGGGAAACTAGTTTGCCCTCAGTAAACTTTCATGGACACTAAGAAGGATAGAAAGAAAACAAAAAGCGTAATTTTTAATTATTAACATTTATTTTCTCTTATAAATGTCTTTTTTAAGATTTTTAAAATTATTAATTTTAATGGATATTTACAGAGACTTTGGGTTTCTATTTATTCATTGTTGCACTTTTCTCCCTGTCCACCCTTCCTCCTCAGTTCGCTCTTCTCTTTGAAAAGTAAAAGAAAAATTCTTTCATTGTTATACAATCCCTCCTGCCAGGTCCACTCCACTATGCAGCCTTCATTCTGGACTCTTTTCATAATACCCAATCATATATCGCTTTTCGACTGTTCTCTCCCTCATCTCTTTCAATGCAGTTACATAATTTATCCAATTTTTCTCAGTTTCACCCCAACTGATGCCTGTCCTGTTTTACAACAGTGGCACTATGCAGTATTTGTCCTTTTGTGACTGAGATATTTCACTCAGCATAATGTCCTCTAGGGTCACCCATTTTGTATAATATTGCATGAGTTCCTTGTTTTTCAATGCAGCATAGTATTCCATTGTGTGACTATACCACAGCTTCTCTATGCATTTGTTTGTTGATGGGCACTTAGGTTGTTTCCACCTCTTTGCTATTGTGAACAAAGCTGTGATAAACATAGGTGTGCAAAATTTCTTAACTCATTCAGCTTTTACTTTTTTTTTCTGGTATTCTTTTAAGACAGATTTATTTGCTTTTTTGGCAGTCCTTAGGGTAGGGTATTATACAGACCTTTTGTTAACAATTTAAAAATTATAATTCAAAAACATCAATTATTCCTGATTGTCCAACCTTAACATCTATATGAAACAGTTGAAAATGCCATAGCTTGTATTAAGAGCACTTTGGTTTTTACAGAGACATCCCTGTTCTTTACCATTTTAAAGAAGTCTTAGACAGCAGATTTGCCCAGTGCAATTTTAACAGCTTTTACTTTTTAAAAAAAATTAGTTGGGAACATAGCAAAACATAATCCAATTCAGCAGCTTATATGTAACATGTAGTTAAATTGATTGTTCTTTGAGTTGTGCAATCATTCTTACTCTCATTTTCTATGTTGTTCCTTCTCCCCTACCGCCTTTCAGTAACAGAAACTGCACCTTGAAGTTCCTATCTTAATTTTTCTGTCACTTTGATCCCATAGATAGTTCTTAAAAGAGCATAATGGTCAAAGTAGATGGTGTTTTTTGTTTGTTTTTTATTAAATTTTATTAATTTTAATGAGAATTTACAGGGATTTTGGGTTTCCATTCATTCATTGTTGCACGATTTTCTCTACCCTTCCCCTCAGTTCATCCCTCTTTTTTTCCTCCCCTTGAAAGTCTGTTTTAATTGTCCAATTGCCACAGTGTTTGTCAAAGCCAGTTCTGATTAATCTCCTTTGTCAGTGTGTCCTTTGCCATTCCCTATCACTCCTCCCTGAGAGAGACTTCACCCTGATTCATAAGGAAAAGGGGACAACGTATTCTCTTAGCTACTTCCTGCTGAAAAGGGACGCTGTAGGTTTCAGGGTGAAGATCTCTCACTACTCTAATGGGCCCCTTTGGCAATAGGAAACGCATAGACTGTTATGGAGATTGATTTTGGAATTTAGATGCACTGTTATCAGTTGTGCTTAGCCGTACATGTTCATATCCTTGAAGATGTATCATGGAAGTGTTGCAGCCTAGAAGACACAAATTTAACTAACAAGTTAAAAGTACATGAGTCAAAAATTAAAAAGCAATAGTATTCCAAGTAGAGGTTTTAATAGTGGCACAAATCAAGTTACAGAGGGAAGGTAGTTCTTAAAAGGCCTATTGACTAGCACTTTGTCTATTATAGTATAAGGGTTAGGAACCACAAGATGTAGAGGCTCAACTATGTCATTTATTGTTCTTAAGTCCTGGACCAAATTCCATCTACCACTGGGTTTTATAGCTCGGAAGTCCACATGCAAGGCAGAGGTGAAGTAAGGAACTGCTTATGAGGTTTTCCATCAATTCCAACAACTAAGAAATAGTGAGAAGAGTTGGGACCTCAGAAGGCTTTTAGGACCAAATAGTAGGCTCTTGTGTCCAGGAGAAAACGCATATACTTACCAGTAATGTTAATGCTCATCCACAGCTCTTCTGGGAGGATCTCAATCATTGAAGCGCAAGATAAATGTTTTTAAAAAAACAAAACCAAACCCCAAAAACCTAGTGAAACTTTTTACTGTTAAAGTATTGGTGTAAATGGTTTAAAAAACTAACCAAATAGAACACAAGAGTTTATAAATGAACAGCAACAACTTGCTTCCTTGTTCTATTAGTTTCTATCCTGTGTTGCTTTTAAATGCCTGCATCTACTTTTACCTTTGTGTTGGATTCTCTGGTAGGTCCTTAAGTATTTAAAAATACTTTTACAGGCTTCTTGTTTTAATCAACTTTAGATGCTAGATTGAGGATTTAGTTTTTACCTAGCTCTAGATAAAGATTTATTTACCACTCATTATTGCTCTTTGCCTACTTCTAGTGTAGTTATATCACTATCTTGTTTCATTGATTACTTTGTGACTTTAATATATTTAAAATTATATCAGTTTTGTGAACTTTGAGAGAAGATTCTACCTTGTTTGATGAGACAGTCAATGTCACTATTTTGTCTTCTGTTATTTCTTGCTCGTGCCCTCAGCTTCTATCTGGGTGAACATAAAAAATTCTAAAGTTGAGAGTATAATAAATAAATATTCGTTATTCCAAACTTTGTAAATTTGCCTACACAATACTCGTGGTCATTTGTGAATATGTTGTTGTTGTCGTTGTTAGGTACTGTCAAGTCGGGACTGAACCATAGCTGACCTTCTGGAGGGTTTTCAGAGGCAATTAATCACACAGGAGCAGATTGTCCATTCTTCCACGGAGCAGCTGGTGGCCTCAAACGGTGGGCGTTTGGGATTGCAGCACAGATTCTTGCCACTAGGTGAACATGCATAGAGTGGTGAAAAATTTGAGGTGTCGGAGTTGTACATTTCCATCTATGTAGTTTGCTGATATATAAGAGATCTTGAAACAGACACACATGAAACAAAGTTATGCATTAATCATTTGACAAAAATGTGACCAGAACCTATGAGCAGTGGTTCAGTATTGGCTAATTCAGTATTTGTTTTGTAACTTTATGTTGTTAGGTGCTATTGAATTGACTATGACTCATAGTAATCCTATAAACAACACATCTGAACTTTGTCCTATACTGTGCCATCTTTACGATCTCTCTTATGTTTCAGTCTATTGTTACAGTCACTGTGTCAGTCCATCTTGTTGAAGGTGGTCCTTTTGTTAATCCTCTACATTTCCCAACTTGATCATTTTAATTTTATAGGATCTCACAGTTGCTAACAATGTAACTTGACTTGCATTCCATTTTGCAATCTTACTATACTTTTTACAAGTCTGTTATACTTTTTAATGTTGTTGTCTGCTCTC
This sequence comes from Elephantulus edwardii, assembly GCF_000299155.1. Lineage (NCBI taxonomy): Eukaryota > Metazoa > Chordata > Mammalia > Macroscelidea > Macroscelididae > Elephantulus > Elephantulus edwardii. Next base: position 13,047,136 of record NW_006399800.1, on the reverse strand, counting down.
AAGTCCAAATTGACTCGTAGCTGAGCCTCTTGTAGGTTTTCAGAGGCAGTAAATCACACAAGATGAAATTATCCATCCTTTTCCCATGAAGCAGCTGGTGAATTCAAACCTTTGGGATTGCAGTGCAAGTTCTTACCTCTAGGCCACCAGAGCTCCCTTTGATTGTTGGTTAATTGCAAAAGTGGACCAATATAACATTCGTTAGTCTAACTTTAAATAACTGTAGGTGGTTTTCCTCTGTAGTAGCAAATCATGGGCTACTGTTTATTTTCTTTTCTTAAGAAATAATAAATCATGATTCCTTAAGAGAATGTGCAGGTGGATTTTCTTTGCTATTGCCTGTGACTCATAGTGATCTGATGTACAGTAGCCCAGAATTTTACACTATCCTAAGCCTGTCTCACTTGCCTGATTACCCCACTTTGTCTATCTCATCCAGAGTCTTTCTCTCCTGTGCTGTCCCTCTACCCTTCTAAGCATGCTTGATACCCTTTTCCAAGGATTGGTCCCTGCTCGTAATATGGCCAAAAATATGAGACAAAGCTCCAAAATCCTTGCTTCCAGGGAGCAGCTTGGTTTCACTCTCTCTAGGACATACCTGTTTATTCTCTTAATAGTCCAGGGTATATTTATACTTTTCTTCAGCATTACAACTCAAAAGCATTGATTCTTCTTCTGTCATCCTTCATCACTGTTCAGCTCTCTGATGCATAGCAAGTAATTGCAAAGATCCTGGCCTGGATCAAGCACACCTTAGTCTCTAGACTGATGTTGTTCTTCAGCACTTTGGAGAGGTCCCAGACAGCACGTTTCCCCAGTGTAGTTTGTCTTTTGATTTTGCGACTACTGTTGTTAATAATGTTGATTGTGAAACTAGGATGCTGAAATTGTCAACAACTGCAGTCTCTTTATCTATCATGGTGCTGCCAATTGGTCCAGTGGTGAGAATCTTTGTTTTCTTGATGTTGAGTGTCAATCCGTATTGAAGACTGCAGTCCATGCCTTTCTGTAAAAAACTGCTCAGTCTTTGCAAGCAAGGTTGTGTCATTTACGTAACACATGTTCTTAATGAGTCTGTGTCCAATCCTGATACCGTATTTCTCCTTAGTCTAGCTTCTTGAATGATCTTTTCTGCATATAGATTGAAAAAGTGTGGAGATAGGATGTATCCCTGACATTTGTCTTTCCTGATTTTTGAACCATGCAGTGTTTCCTTGCTCTGTTCTGAGGACAGCTTCCTGGTCCAACTACAGGTTTTGCATGAGCACAATCACATATTCTTGGATTCCCATTCTTCTCAATGCCACAGTTGTTGTGATCCATACAGTCAAATTCCTTTGAATAGTCAACGAAATACAGATAGACATTCCTCAGCTATTCTCTGCTTTTATCTGACATCATCCAACATTATCTATGATGTCCCTAGTGCTACAGCGTCTTCTAAACCCAGCTTTCACTTCTGTTCCAGTGTGCTGTTCCAGTGGTTTTTGGATTATCTTCAGGATTTTGCTTGTGTGTAGTATTACTAATATTGTTTGATAATTTCCACACTCTGTCAGATCACCTCTTTTTGGAATGGGAATAAATATGGATGTCTTGCAGTCAGTTGACCAGGTAGTTGTCCTCCAGATTTCTTGATACAATCTGGTGAGCACATCCAGGGCAGCATCTGTTTGTTGAAGTACATCAATTGGTATGTTGTAGAGTTTGCAGATTAGCAAAGTAATGCCTTTCTCTTTGGGGTTAGGACGCATAAGCTTTCTTTGTGATGCCCTGATTTCTTTCAACTATTTGTAAAATATTTTTCAAAATTGGTTTACTCTTCTAATTTTGAGTGTTTTCTTTGAATTTGGATTATGATTCTATTAAAAAATTACTGCCCTTGTTCTACCTCTGAAGTTTCTAGATGGACATTTTTCTCCTTAGATCTGTATCTTTGCCATATACCAAAAACTCCACTGTAGTTAAGTTGATTCTGATCTATATGTTGTTGTTATTAGGTACTGTTGAGTTGAGTACGACCCTATGAACAACAGATCTGAATGAACTCTGTCCTATCCTGTGCTATCCTCAATACTTGCTGACACATTAGAACCCTTCTCCACAGTGACTATGTCATCCAGTCTTTGCTTGCTGCCAAGATCCATCTTACATTGTCATCTGCATACAGAAGGTTAATAATGAGTCTTTCTCCAATCTTGATGCCACATTCTTCTTCGTAGAGTCCAGCTTCTGGACTAATTTGCTCAGCATACAGGTTGAATAGATATGGAGAGAGAATACAGTCCTGTAACATTCCCTTTTTAATTTTAAACCATGTAATTTTCCCTTACATTGTTTGCACAGCAACTTCTTGGTCTAGGTATAGATTTTTGCATGAGCCCAGTTAAGTGTTCTGGGATTCCTAGTCTCCTCAGTGTTAGCTGTACTTTTTTTATGATCCATACAGTCAAATGCTTTTGCATAGTCAATAAAGCAAAAATGGACATTGTTCTAGGATTCTTTATTTTCAGCCAGAATCCATCTGACATCAATAATGAGAGCCCTGGTGCCATGGCCACCTCTAAATCCTACTTGAAATTCTGGCAGTTCTCTGACTATGTACTACTCCAGCCGTTTCTGAATGATCTTCAGCAGTGTTGTGCTTACATGTGATATTAATGATAGTTTGATAATTTCCATTTTCTCTTGGATCACCTTTCTTGAGAACAGGAACATATACGGACCTCTTCCAATCTCTTGGCTAGACACGTGTCCTCTAGATTTTCTGGCATAGACTGGTGAGGACATCCAAGGCTGGATCTGTTAATTGAAATAAGTCAATTGGTATCCTGTTGATTCCTGGGGCCTATATAACTTGTGTTTCTCTCTCTCTTTGTATGTATATGTGTATATATGTATAGATGCATATATGTGTGTATATATATGCACGCACACACATATATGTACACATATATGTGTTGTTGTTGTTATGTGCCATTGAGTTGCTTGCAGCTCATAGCAACCCTATGTGCAACATCCCTAAACTCTGCTTTGTCCTGTGCCAATCGCACCATCTCTGATACACCCATCCCAATTACCCCAGTCACTGAATCAGTCCACCTCATAGAGGGGCTTCCCCTCTGCGCTGTCCCTCCACCCTACCAAGCATGATGTCCCTCTCCAAGGACCGATCCCTCCTTGCAGCATGTCCAAAGTATGTTAGACGGAGCCTCAGAATCCTTGCCGCCAAGGAGCCACCCGGTTTAACCTTTTCCAGGATGAATCTGTTTGTTTTCCGAGCAGTCCATGGTATTCTCAATACTCTTCTCCAGCACCACAGCTCAAAGGCATCAATTCTCCTTGTATCCTCTTTGGTCATTGTCCAACTCTTTGATGCATAACAGGTGATTGCGAAGACCATGGCCTGTATCAGACGCACCTTAATCTCCAGAGAGACACCATTGCTCTTCAGTACTTTGGAGAGGTCCCTAACAGCAGACTTTCCCATGGCAATGTGCCTTTTAATTTCCTGGCTGCTGGTGCCAAGAGTATTGACTGTGGAGCCAAGCAAACCAAAGCTGTGTACAATCTCTATCTCTTCATCCATCCTGATGCTGCCAATTGGTCCAGTGGTGAGAATCTTTGTGTTCTTGACATTGAGCCTCAATCCATATTGTAGGCTGCAGTCCTTGACCCTCTGCAGCAAGTGCTTCAGGTCCTCTTTATTTTCAGCAAGCAGGGTTGTATCATCCGTATATCGCAGATTGTTGATAGATCTTCCACCAATCTTGATGCCACGTTTCTCCTCATAGAGCCCAACCTCCCGGATAATCTGTTCTGCATACAGGTTGAAAAGGTATGGAGACAGGACACATCCGTGGTGTACACCCTTCCCAATTTTGAACCATGCAGTGTTTCCTTGCTCTGTTATGACGACTGCCTCTTGGTCCCAGTAGAGGTTTCTCATTAACACGATCAAGTGTTCTGGGATTCCCATTCTTCTCAGATTCAGCCACAGTTTGTTATGATCCACACAGTCAAAAGCCTTTGCATAGTCAATGAAACACAAATAGACATTTCTCTGGTACTCCCTGCTTTCAGCTAAGATCCATCTAACATTAGCTACAATATCTCTAGTACCATGACCCCTTCTAAACCCAGCCTGGACTTCTGGTAGTTCTCTGTTGATGTGCTGTTCCAGTCGTTTTTGGATAATCTTCAGTAGAATCTTGCTTGCGTGTGAAATCAATGATATTGTTCTGTAGTTTCCACACTCTGTTGGGTCACCCTTCTTTGGAATGGGAACAAATATAGATCTCTTCCAGTCAGTTGGCCAAGTGTTTGTTCTCCAGATTTCTTGGCACAACTTGGTGAGCACATCCAGGGCAGCATCTGTTAGCTGAAATATGTCAATTGGTATACCATGTATTCATGGGGCTTTATTTTTTGCTATTTCCTTCAAAGCAGCTTGAACTTCTTCCTTCATCACCGTAGGCTCTTGCTCATATGTTGTTTCATTAAATTCTTCTGTGTCTGCCAATTCCTTTCGATACAGTGACTCAGTATATTCTTTCCATCTTCTTTTAGTACTTCCTGGACCATTTAATATTCTGCCTAAAGCATCCTTGATTATAACAACTCGAGGTTTGAATTTGTTCTTCAGTTCTTTGAGCTTAAGAAATGCTAAGCAAGTTTGGCCCTTTTGGTTTTCTGACTCCAACTTCTTACACATTTCAATGTAATATTTTACTTTGTCGTATAACTATAAGAGATATTTTGGTTACATAGGGATTCTAAAACTGAATTTTTACAGAAGGAGACTGCCCATATCTCCTGTGGAGTCATTGGTGTATTTGAACCTTTGAGTTTTCTCTTAGCAGTGCAACATATGCTGGAGCCACTGGTGCTCTTGAACCTTTGAACTTTTTGTTAGCAGAGTACTATGCTACCAGGGCTTCTTTTATTATATACACCTACTCTTATTTCTGTTTTTTTTCTTTAATAGAATTCTCTCTTCTCCGCCCTGGAGATTGCTCTCTTAAAGACCTTCATCCTCTTATTTCAGTCTACACTTGGCTAGAATCCTCTTATTTCAGTCTAGTATGGTTTTTCCCTACACTTGGCTAGATGGCTGAAATATTGGCATTTGCTTTCATAATTCTTTAGGTTCTATCACATATTTTATTCATTTGTTTTCTCTAGAATTCTACCATTTTGAAAAGTAGATTAATGAGCATGTATTTGTCTTATTATTTGCCTGATCATTCTTCTATAGGGGAATAATTTTAGTCTACTATTTAAATTATTTCTTAATTGAAATTAGTTTGCGGAAGTTTGATTTCAAACTTCTGAATAATCATAAATCATTTAGAGGTAAAGGGCCATCGTTTTTCTCCTAAAGTATGTAATTTTAAAACCCAGAGTGGTGTGTGTATATGTGTTTTTTAAATTGTTTTTAAATATTTCTGGGAAAAATGCCCACAAATATTTAGTAATAGAATATGTATAATTGGTGGTTGTTGTGAATGACATTCACTCAAGTACAATAGTTAAATAAATACTGATCTTTTTTTTCTTTAAGAGAAAGGGGATTTACTAATTGCCTAAGTACATAAGTATGTTTATAGCTTAGTATATATTAATGTGTTATATGCCCTTGGAAATGTTACTCGACATTGGAAGAGCTCCTGATAAAGCTTGTTTTCTTGCTCAATTTTAGTTTGTTTTTAATCAGTTTTGAAATTGACCTCTGCTTGTTAATAGAATTAATCAATTGTGTCATACTTTTTTAATTAAGACTTGTTTTCTTTAGTTTTATTAAATACTGTTTTCTTGAACAGGTTTGCTCTTGATGTCCCTGTTTTTAATTGCTAGGCCAGGATAAAGCAGACAAGTAGACAAAAATAAAGTTTGTAATTGTAATTTTTATATATGTTTTATTTTTTGACAGCCGATTTATACTACATATTCCCAGCGAGGAAAGAGACAATGCAATCAGAGTGTGTTTTCAGATTGAACTTGCCCATTGGTTTTACTTGGATTTCTACATGCAGAACACACCAGGATTACCTCAGTGTGGGATAAGAGACTTTGCTAAAGCTGATATCCTTTTTATTAGTTTAATGATTCTTTTTCTTTCTGTTAGTGAATTATTTTAGTGCACATTTCCTTTGTTCATCTTTGAGATTTATGTTCTGTAGTTAAAACTCTTGATTTCTAAAAATTGTTGAATGTAAATAGCAACTAATTAGTAATTTTTAATATTTTTAAATAAACCTCTTAGAAAGCATACTGATGATTAGAGTTAACATTAGTTTTTCTTTTTGAGATGATAGTGAACCTATTTCTGGTACTGAATAGTCCTTTACTTTTCATTACCAAGATTTTTTTAAAAAAATTTTATTTTAATGAACATTTATAGAAATTTTGGATTTCCATTCATTGTTCCACCTTTC
>NW_006399800.1:13005320-13039974 GCF_000299155.1 Elephantulus edwardii | reverse complement strand
AATTTCAACATATAATTCAGTGAAATTGAAGTTGTGTAACATTTCTTGAATTGTTCCTTATAATTCCTGACCAACAACCACCCTCTAATTCCATGTTAGCTATAAGATTTAAACAGATAATCTTTCATCAGGTAACTTTTCTGGGAGGAAAGCTTCTTAAGTAATTTTAAGTAATTATTATATCTTCAAAGCAAGGTGCCTCAGTGTCATGTTATTAAACAGTTATCTATTAACCCAAAGGTTGGTGGATTAGTGGGTCAAGCTCACTGGAAGCTTTATAGAAAACCACAAGACTCTCTGTTCTTGTAAAGGTTTGCCAGAGAGGGAACCCTTTGGCAGTAGTTCTACTGTGTTTGATGTAGTGATGAGTTAGAATCAACTTTATGTCATCCAGCAATGACAGATTGTTCAAAGCAGTGTTTTTGGTTCTGCGACAGATAGAAAGAACTCCTTGCTTTCACAAAAGATTTTTTCTTTTTATAAATAAGTTGGGTACATGCCATAATTTATTAGTTTTAGAAGATTTGCATAACTATGTAAGATTTTAAGAGAATTTACATTAAAAGTTAAAAAATACATTGCTAATGGTCCTACTATTAAGTGTTTTGAAAATCTGGAAAAACTTCAGGCAAAGCTGTGTTTGTTTTGAATATAGAGGGTAGTATGAGAAAGAGAAAGATCCTCAATGAGATAAATTGATCAATGAGTGCTGCAGTGAGCTCAAGCAAAGATGGTGCAGTTTTGCATGTTTTCATTTTATAGTCTGTAGGATTGCTGTGAGTTGGAGGTGACTTGATGGCACCTAGCAACATGATTGAGATATATCTCTCATATCTCTATATCTCTATATCTCATATATATAGATATAAATTTCTAAATAAAAACAGGATATATGTAGGTAAAAAAAGTTACTGAAAAGAATTGGAGAGTTGGAAATTATGAGCATCTTTGAAAGTAAGTTTGTTTATGTTGAGTAGATTCCATAATAGGTATAGATTAAAGATATTTGTGGTGGTGATGGAGGGGTGTGTGTGTTTGCGTATGAGTTCTTAAATCATGAGCCAAGATAATTTGGTTTTATTCTCTACATTACTGTTTTAAATCATAGATCATGTGCTCAAATAGAATTTTATCTACAAGCCCAGAATACTAAACTGGAATAGGAGTTCACTCAAAAGCATAACCCCATTTCTGTTGAATCCTTTCCGGTTCATGGTGACCTTCCACTAGGTTTTCAAGTTTGGATAAATCTTTTTTTTTTTTTAATTATTATTAAATTTTATTGGTTTTGATGAACATTTACAGAGATTTTGGGTTCTCATTCATTCATTGTTGCACTGTTTTCTCTACCCTCCTCCCCAGTTCGTTCTTCTCCCGCCCCCCCCCGCAAATGTCTGTTTTAATTGTCCTATTGCCACAGTGCTTGTCAAAGCCAGTTCTGATTAATCTCCTTTGTCATTGTGCCCTTTGCCATTCCCTATCACTCCTCCCTGAGAGAGACTTCACCCTGATTCATAAGGAAAATGGGATGGTGTATTCTCTTAGCTACTTCCTGCTGAAAAGGGACACTGTGGGTTTCAGGGTGAAGATCTTCTCTCACTACTCTAAAGGGCCCCTTTGGCAGTAGGAAACACATAGACTGTTACGGAGGTTGATTTTGGAATTTAGATGCACTGTTATTAATTGTGCTTAGCCATACATGTTCATATCCTTGAAGATGTATCATGGAGGTGTTGCAACCTAGAAGACACAAATTTAACTAACAAGTTAAAAGTACATGAGTCAAAAATTAACAAGCAATAATATTCCAAGTAGAGGTTCTAGTAGTGGCACAAATCAAGTTACAGAAGGAAGGTGGTTCTTACAATAAAAGGCCTATAGACTAGCACTTTGTCTATTATAGTGTACAGGTTAGGAACCACAAGATGTAGAGGCTCAGCTATGTCATTTATGCTTCTTAAGTCCTGGAGCAAATTCCATCTACCACTGGGCTGTTTTACAACTTGGAAGTTCACATGCAAGGTAGAGGTGAAGTAAGGAACTGCTTATGAGGTTTCCCGTCCATTCCAACAACTAAGAGATAGAAGAGTTGGGACCTCAGAAGGCTTTTAGGACCAATTAGTAGGCTCTGTGTCAAGGAGAAAATGAATATACTTACCAGTAATGTTAATGCTCACCCTCAGCTCTTCTGGGAGGATCTAAATGGTTGAAGCGTCCTCCTTTGTTTCCAGCTGGGAGCTGGGGCCTGTAAGTCTTGTCTGCCACAAGGACCTGATGTGGGCCACCTTGGCCAAGTGTCCTTCAGAGTCACACTTAAAGCAAGTGAGTGGGAGCTTCCTCTCTACTCCCTTGCATATCTTTGGCTCTCGTCTGTGGCACTGTCTACTGAAGTGACCCAGCTTTCCACAGTGGAAGCAATTCTGACCTCCTTTATTACCTTTGGATGGCACTGTATATGAGTAAGACTTCCTTTTTCTGACACAGGCCCTAAACTGGCAGCAATAGCTGCCCCAATAATTTTGGCCATTCTCTGGTATTTTCTCTTCCCTTTAGATCCCAGTTGAAGTTTGGATAAATCTTGACAGGAGCAGACTATCTCAGCTTATCTTGTAGTATGCCTGGTGGATCCAGACCTCCAGCCTTCTGGTTAGCAGCCACAGCACATAACTGAACTCCCAGTATGCCTCCCAAAACTAAAATGAACCCAACTACCATTGAGTCAGTGCTTCCTCCCAGCAACAATAGTCCATTGGATTTCTGAGACTGTGGCTCATTAATGGGAAAAGGCTTTTTTTTTTTTTTTAATTAACAAATAGGGCAAATGCATGGTATAACTTATTAATTAGAAAATATTTGCACCAGAGTATCATTCTTTCATGCAGTGACTAGTAAGTTTGAACTGCTGACATTTTGCTTAGGTGCCTAGTACTTAACCAACAGTTAACTTACTGTGCCATTAGTGCTCTTAAAATCTCTTTAATTAATCAGATTTTTTTAAGCTTCCCCTGAAGTAACAAACTTCTAGGACTCTCCAGAGTGTAGATGAAAACATTACTCTAGATAACAATTAATTCTAGAAGATTCTTGAGTTACTACTAAAGAATATTACTTAGATAATTATAGAATAGTATTCGATAAAATAATAGTTGGCAGGATAGCTTGAATAGTGAGTGACCAATACAGTGTACTATTGAACTGTAAACTTTACTGTACGCATAAGAGGACAGCAAAGAAAGGATTGATGATAAAATGCTTTAACAGGAGAAATGACCAGATTATTTGATTAAATATTTAAATGGAATGAGGAAATACAGGATGAATGGAATTACCTTGAACATTATCTTTGTTATAAGCTTAATGGAGAATATGTAAAAGACATTGTTTTTAAAGAGTTATAATCTAGCTAAAGAAACAAAATTTGAAAAACCAGATCTTTAATTCTTGCACTATTACTGTTTTGCAGAGACTTAAGAGTTAGAGCAAAGCAGTTTTGCATATTTTGTGATTCTGTATAAGATGATATGTACAAATACACCTGAAAGGTTTTCAGACTTTCTTTGCTATTGAAATGGAAAAAATGGTTTAGGTAAGTTTCTTTGGCTATGTAAAACAGAAACTTACTTACCAATGTAGTAGACTTGTCATTATATAATGAATAAGGTACAGACAGCCCTCAAATTGTGAATAAGCTCTAAGTTCTGTCAAAGGCTGTCTTTAAGTCTGATTTGTATTTTAACTTGGAACAGATAGGTACAGTTTGTGTCTAATGTCAGTCATTCACATGTCTGTCCTATTCTACTCAGAAAAGAACATTAAAAGAAACATTGCCAGATAGACTAAAACATCTTTAACACAGTACAGTAGTAAATAATACAGTAATAAATAATAAATGTAAAAATGTGGGATTTTTATACAATATTTTTAAAAATTTTATTTATTTGAATGAACATTTACATAGATATTGGATTTCCATTCATTCATGCTTTCATTTTTCTCGCTGCCCACCCCTCCCCCCAAAAATGGTTTCTTACAAATCATTGTGTGTACCTTGAATTTTCAGTATCTACTTCGCAGGGATTGGTTTGTAATTATTGGATGCTCATAACCAATGGCACTGCCTGAGTATTCAGTCTATATCTATAAGAAGAAGAGAGGGGCGTGCAGGAAAGGAAGATACTGAAGTCCAGTATGGAATTATGATAGGGTATTACATAGCTCTTTGAGAACAGAGAACAATATTTAACACATATTTGGGGAGTAGGTAAGTGTTCCTTTAGCTAAGATCTGTGAAAGGAAGTGAAAAAATATTAAATATAATTGCATTTATAGTGGTGAATTACGAATGATGGTACTGGGGAGTTAGCGTCTAAAGTCCGTAAAGGTGTAGACCATATTTGGACTTTGTCTATAAGAACACTTGTTTGATGCCGTGGTGCCAATGGTTCATTGTTCAAAATTACTTCCCTAGGGCATTCACTTTGCCAGATGGATGGGTGGGATCATACGAATCAAGTATGTTAGTCTTTCTACATGGGGATTGGTTAGTCTCACCATTTCAGTAGGTTTAAATCAAGTGGCTTCAGTGGCAGAAATTGGGAATCCTAACCAAGGAAGAGAAAGCAGTGCATGTCCTTTGGCTACTAGCTGGACCAGGATTCACACAAGAGTAATAGCAGCCTCAGCAGCGAACAAAATACCAACATAAGAAAAAGCTGACTGGGGACTGCGGCCCCATTGAGAGCCAGAGACCTTCACCCATGCTTGCTGGAAGACTGAAGGAAGACACTGCAACTGATAGGACTAAGGGAACTTTTAAACACTGACCTTGGCTTTGAGGCTGAAAGTCAAAGGGACCGTGACTATACTTGAGAACCTCTCCAAACTGAGGGAGTATATCCTGCTGCCAACCTGAATTGTAGCCCATTAACTTCCCTAATAAACCCTGTAACTGTGGGTTTGGTTCTGTGAAGTGTCCGTGATCACTGCAGAGGATTTTGCATCCAGTAGAACAGTAAGATTGGTGTTGAAATTAGTAGAAATAGATGGAGGAGCATGGAAGACTGTTTGATCTTACAGTAATTAGGTTTGTACTGTGAATGTTGTTGGTGGGATCAGTTCCCCTTTATGGAGTTAGTAGAGGTCAGACATGGTCATCCTCATGCTGCTTTTACTCTTTTTACAAGTGCTGTCTAGTCCATTTTGCCTCATAGTGACCCTATGAACAGCAAATCTGAATCTGAATCTTGCCTTATCCTGTGCCATCCTTACAATCCAGCATGCTTGAACCCATTGTTATAATCACTTCATGTTGGATTGCGTCTCTTTTGCTGCCTGTCTACTTTCCCATGTGTGATGTCTTTTTCCAAGGACTGATGTCTCCTGATTATATACCCAAAGTATGTGAGGTAAAGTTTCACCATCCTTTCCTCTATGGAACACGCTGGTTGTACCTCTGTCAAGACAGATTTATTTGCTGTCTGTATGTTTGTCTGTCTGTATGTCTCTGTCTCTCTCTCTGTGTGTCATCTATCTTCAATACTCTTCTTCACTAGCACAATGCAAAAGTGTCAGTTCTTTGTTGTTATCATTGTGTGTCGAGTGCATAGGAAAAAATGGAAAACATTATGGTTTGGATCAGGTGCACTTTAGTCTTTAAACTAATTCCTAATTCTTTAGCAATTTGGACAGGTCCTTGGCAGTAAATTTTCCCATTGTAACCGTCTTTTGATTTCTTGGCTGCTCCTACAAGAAGTATTGAATGTGGGCCTAGGCAAAATGAAATTGTTGACCAATTCAATCTCTTCTCTATCATGTTGCCCGTAAGTCCACTGGTGAGGTTGTGAGGGTACTATTTTCCTTGATACTGAGATATAATCCATATTGAAGGCTGTAGTTTTTTATCTTCTTTCAGTAAATCCTTCAGTTATTTCACTTTATAGTCCTGGTGGATGTGCTCCTCACATTGGAAGATACTGGGGGGTTAGGAGTGGGGAGAACCAGCTGTAAACATCCATTAGAAATTGGAGCATGGACTGTACTAATTCTCAATTTAGGAATATTGGAAATTCTGAAAAATAAAATGAGATGCATAAAGGATCAACATCCTAGGCATTAGAGAGCTGAGCTGGATTGATGTTGGCCATTTCAAATCTGTTATGTCAGGAAGGGCAAACTGAAGAGGAATAGTGTTGAAATCATCAAAACGAGTATTTTAAGATTATCACAAAGTACAATGATGTGAATAATGGAATACTATCCAGATGCATACAAGGAGGAGGAGTTATTCAAATGTGTGTACCAGTTACTAAAGCCCAAGATTAAGAAATTGAGGATTTCTGTAATTTTTTACAATCTGAAACTGATGGAACATACATTCACTATATGAGTAGTAGGAGAGTCAAGTCCAATCCTATTTCTCTAATATTATGGCTCATCAGAAAACGCAAAACTTCCTGCTGTTGAGTCAGAATTGATTCATAACTGACCTTCCAGTAGTTTTTCTGAGGCTATAAATCACATAGGATATTGCCCATCTTTCTCCTGCAGTGCTGCAGGTGGATTTGAACTGTCAGGCATGCTTTTGGAGTTAGTAGCGAAGCTCCCTATATGGGCTAGGGAGTAAACCACTAAAGATCCCCTATTTTGGCACATAGATTTTCAAGTTGGGCAGTGGTCAAGAAGACAATAACGGATAACCTGAATTGTGGTACTGGAGAAGAGTGCATAATATCTCATTGACTGCCTAAAGAACAAACAATTATGTCTTGGAGAAAGTGCAGCCAGGGTGCTCTTACAGGCAAGGATGATGAAACTTGGTCTCACAGACCTTGGGCATGTTGTTGGAAAGGGCTAGTCCCTGGAAAAAGACATCATGTTTGGAAGGGTTGGGTGGTCAGTGAAGGAAAGGAAGACCTTTCACAAGATTAGTTGAAATAGTGCCTATAGCAGTGGGCTCAGCTATATCAGGGATAGTATAGGGTATGGCAGGGCTCAGATTTGTTTTGCATAGGGTCACTTTGAGTTGTCGACGTGGTGGCATCTAACAATAAAAATCTTTTCCTGGAACTCTGTTGATGTAGTCTGTAGCAAGTTGCACTGCTTTTCAAAAGGCTGCCCATCTCCAATACTTTGTAGCCACCAATGTCTCCATGGGAAAAAGATGGGCAACGTCCTCTCAGTAGTGTTTACAATCTTTGGAAGCACGATGGGGGCTCACTATGAGTCAGTTGACTTGAAGGTAGAGGGGGAAATAATCTACCTAAGTAGATTGCCATATTTCTCTCCTGTAGAGGGCTGATGCTCATATTGCTTACATTTTTGGTTAAAACTGGGAACATTGTACCACCAGAATTCCTTGGTTAAAGGAATTGTTGTCTACTGTAGACTCAGAGTGACCCTCAAGAAGCACTTTAATCTCATGGGAGAAGATAACCCAGCCTCTCGTGGAGCAGGTGGTGGCTCGATCCTTCCTGATTGCAACATAGCTTTGTGCCGCTAGACCATCAGAGTTCCCCTAGTAGAGGAATATGTTGTTGTTATGTGCTGTTGAGTTGCCTGTGACTCATAGCGACCCTGTGTACAGCAGCCCTAAACCCTGCTCTGCCCTGTGCCAATTGCACTGGCTCCGACACCCTCACCCCGATTACCCCAGTCACTGAATCAATCCACCTCATAGAGGGTCTTCTCCTCCTGTGCCTGCCCTCACACTCCCAAGCATGATGTCCCTCTCCAAGGACTGATCCCTCCTTGCAACATGTCCAAAGTATGTCACACAAAGCCTCAGAATCCTTGCCTTCAAGGAGCAGCCTGGTTTAACCCTCTCTAGAATGAACCTGTTTGTTTTCTTAGCAGTCCATGGTACTTTCAGCACTCTTCTCCAGCACCACAGCTCAAAGGCATCAATTCTTCTATCCTTCCTAGTCATTGTCCAACTCTCTGACACATAACAAGTGATTGCAAAGACCATGGCCTGTATCAGCCACACCTTAGTCTCCAGGGTGACATCATTGCTCTTCAGCGCTTTGGAGAAGTTCCTAACAGCAGACTTTCCCATCACAATATGTCCTGGCTGCTGGTGCCATGAGTGTTGACTGGAGCCTAGCAGACTAAAGCTATGAACAATCTCATAGGACATTATTGATTAAACTTTTTATTTGGGGAGGAAAAGCTTGCTCTAAAAATTAAAAGAATATTGTGGTGAGTTGCTCTAATATGCTTCATCCAATTTTGTTAATATTTTGCACATTTATTTTATTTCCTCAAAAGGGTGTTTTGAAAGATCACTTTGGAATAATGAGGACATTACTTGTTGAGCTGCTTAGTAAGAAAGATCTGTGGTTTTGGTCCATTCAGTTACAGAATGATGCAGTCTCTAGTAAAGATTTACAGCTGCTTGAGAACTTAATAGAAGTTTGCCACAAGTTAAAACCTACTTGACCGCAGTGGGTTTGTCTTGGAATTTCAGTTGGACAGTCAACTCAGGGTTTTCTGAGTGTTTTTTGAGTCTTAAATGAAATTTGAAAGTTTCCAAACTGAAATCAGATGATGTAATTTTTTCTGTTTATTTTTAAAATCTGTTTTATTTGAGTAAAAGTTTACATTTTTTTTTCTTTTTTAAAGAAATTGTTTAATGAGTAGAAAAATAAAATTGCACAGTGGGACTTAACCTCTTTGTGAAGCTTAAAATATTAAGAACATTGAGGGGAAAAAGAAGAGGGAAACAAAACAAAATAAAACTGGATAAGCACCTCTACAGTCTTTGTTCCTGGGTCCTTTTATATCTGTTTCTGTTTAAATTTTTAGTGGAAACTTATATTTAAAATTTATACTTGAGTAACATATATACCCCAAAACAGACCAAACCCACTGCAGTCAGATTGATGCCTGTTTGTGTCTCATTGCCATTGAGTCATAATTGACTCCTAGCTGATCTTCCATTGGACTTCCAAGGAAGTAAATCTCACAAGAGGAGATTGTCCTTTCTCCTTCAGAAAAGGTGGTGGTGGATTCTTACGCCAGAGAGGAGATGCCTTTGGGTTAGCAACACAACTAACTCTCTTAAGTACTATGGCCCTGGAAATCCCTGATTCCTCCTTATGATGTCCTGTAAGTATTTGATTTCAGAGACTGTAATCTTTATGGGAGGAGAAGGCTCATCTTTCTCGCCTTGAAGCATTTGAACCAATCACCTTTATCACTAAACATAACACACCAATGCACCAGGGCCCTTTTAAAACACATGAGAGATTTTAGAAGCTTTCATACCAGCATTGACTGGGAAATACCTTTCAGAATTTTAACAAACCTGTTTAGTACCATAAGAACATCATCAAATGGTTAACATTGCATCAAAACTTTACTTTTCTCCCTAAAAAGACATGGAATAATTTTATTGACATTAACCTCATGCCTGTGTTTTAATCACAGTATTTGCTTGCTATGTCAGGTAGATTTTTGGTCAGTGTGAGGTTATTTGACAAGCTTTTTAGTTTTTAATACTGTCAAAAGAGAATTTGAAATAATGAAACACATTTTTTAATGAAAAAAACCCCCACAAACTGTGTAGCTCATAAAATTCAAGTGGCTAATATTTTTGTTTCAACAGACCAGATTAAATGTGAATATGAGGGTAACTCTTTTAAAGGGTATTGTGAGCTGCTTGTGCCTAACGGACCAACTTTTCTACTGCATTTCTCTGTTTTGGCTGTGTCCTTTGTCTCTAATCAATTGGCATATTAAGTTGCTTCTGGTTTTGATAGCCTATGATAAATAATGTAATAATATTGTCATTGTGGCTCCTTAAATCAAGGAAGCAGTAGTTGATATAGGTGATCATCCAGATGATTAAAAATAAGCTCAAAACATTTTATATTAATATAAAAATGGGAATATAGAAGATACAATTGACATAGGATGTGAGAATGAATGCATAAGCAATTTCACAACATATGCTTGGGAAACACTATCATAAATTCCATTTTTTGTCCATTCTTTGAAAAATTACTGGTGTTAGAGTGATGAGGCATTTGAAAGCAAGGATTATTAGAAGCCTGAGTGTATATACAGTGTCAGAATCTAGGTTGTTTTGAAAACAGAGAATTCAGCAAAACCACACTACCTTACCTAATTTCTTTTGAAACTGGTTGTATTTACCTTACTTTATATTCCTTAGTAAATCTTCAGTAACACTCTAATTATAACAGTACATATACATAGTAAAGAAATAGAAACAAAACTTTATCCCCAGTTTTACTTTCCAGCATTAATGATTTTCAGCTTTTTTGTTGTCCTTTTGGTGTTTTTTACCTCTTACCAGTATAGGTGTACCGTACCTCCTTTTCTTGCTATCCAAGTAGCTTCCTTGACGTTACCTATACTTTTCAGTCATTGTCCCTTTTTGCTGCCTCAAGGTGAAGATGTAGAAAAAGTTTTGGATGAATGGAAGGAATATAAAATGGGAGTGCCAACATATGGTGCAATTATTCTTGATGAGACACTTGAAAATGTGAGTGAAATAAAGAGGTTTTTAGAGAAATGGTGATCAGCTACTAGTGTTTATCTTATTAATATATTTGTTATTTATAAATTTTTGTCTATTTTGTCTTTGAGAGTATATACAGAAACACACCAACTCAGTAATATTTACATATTGTTTTTTACTTTTTGTTTTGTTTTTTAGTGCTAAATATATACTTGGATTTTAATGCTAAAGGGTTAAATTTTTTCTTGCTTAATTTGCGTTCTAGGTCTCTGGATTTTGTACTTGTAGTGTGACCTAATATAAACAGATAAAAATTAATAACATTAAGAGTATATTTATACTCATGGAAGATAATGAAACCAATTACATAGTAACATTATTGATGGTACAGTTACTTTGCATATGGGAGGGAGGATCCTTTAATTTTAAAGGAGCCTGGGAAGGGAGGGCCAGTTTCAGTTTTGTCTGTTCCTGTGTTTATAGGTGCTACTGGTTCAGGGATACCTAGCAAAATCGGGCTGGGGATTTCCAAAAGGAAAAGTAAATAAAGAAGAAGCTCCTCATGATTGTGCTGCTAGAGAGGTGAGTTATTATACTTTCAAATACTTTATTGATTCTGGATCTGAGTGTACTATCTGCTTTTTGTTTTTAATCATATAGACTTACATGTTTATACAATCTAACCCTCTTTTTAGACCTTTTTAATAATGGATTTTTTTGTAAAATAACTTAATTCTTTTACCTCTGATATATTCTTCCTCTATTCATTTCCATTTTCTTCTGTTATTTTGTATATCTTTCTTTTTAAGTAGTATCTTTCTTTACCTTTAGTTTTTTATATTCATGATTATACATTTATTTCTAGTATTTTTGTAGACACTACATGATTTTCTACATAGATAATTATATTGCTTGGGGAAAAAACACAGTTTCATCTTCCTTTCTAGTCCTTTTGGCTTTATTGTTTTTTCTTACTGTATAATCTGGCTCTGTTTTTTTAGTACCAGTGTTGGAATGTATCTTAAGGAGAAATTGTTCAGTTTTTCACTGCCAGGTGAAATGTTGTTATGTGCTGTCAAGTTTACTACTCATAAGTCTGAGCAACAGATTGAAATCTTTCCCTCTTCTTCACCATCCTCACCACCTCTGTTTTGCCCAAGTCTGTTTTTTGCAGTCATTCATCAGTCTATCTTGTTAATGTTCTAATTCTCCTTTGCTAATCCTCTGGTTTTCAAACAAGATACCGTTTTCCAAGGACAGCCCCTCCCTGACAACATGCTCAAAGTATGGGGAAAGAAGTTTTACTGTATTTTTGTCTTCAAGGAACACCTTGATTGTACTTCCTCTAAGATAGTTTTGTTTGGTTTTTTGATAGTCCATGGGATCCAGTACTCTTTTCAACAACATAATTTTAAGGCATTGATTCCTTTTTGGTCTTATTTATTGTGTACTTTGAGAAACATGCTGCTATTGTGTTAGTGTTTATACTCAGCTTACACTTCTCTGCAGTGGGTTTTCAGAGGCTTTAAATTGCACGTGGCTGGAGGGGGGGGTGGAAGGAAAAAAAAGAAAGGAAAAAAAATTGCACGGGAAGAGATTGCCTGTCTTTTGCTGGTGGTTAAGAACTGCTTATCTCTGGGTGGCAGCACAGTTACTACTAAGTCCCCAAAACTCCTTCTAGATGCATGGGAAGCAATTGAAAAATACCATGACTTCATTCAGGCGCACCTTAGATGTTTCTAGTTTTGGCCTTAGGATAGTAATACCCTTGCAGTGAACTGGGAAATGTTCCCTTTTCATCAGACTCTGGATGCATTTGTATAAAATTAGTGTGGTTCTTTCTTTTTTTTAAACATTGAAAATGTTTTATTTTAAATTTTTTCCCCATTGTTGCACATTTTCTTCCTCCCCTTCCCTTGTCCCCTTCTCCAGTCCTCTCTGCCAATGCACCCATTTTAGCAGATTGTTTTCATACATAATATAATGCCTTATCAATCCTATTTTCCTTTTGGATGATTCTTCTCCTCTTTTGGTCTAATGCAGTATTTATTATCCATCCATTGTTTTCCCATACCCTAAAGAACCAGAGCTACAACTCAAACACATGTATGCACAGTCATGTTTATTGCCGCATTATTCATAATAGCAAAGAGATGGAAGCAACTCAGGTGACCCATCAACAAATGACTAGATAGAAAAACTGGAGCATTCACATGATGGAATAATATATAACACTGAAAACCAGTGAATTTATAAAACATTACCCAACATGGGGGGCCTGGAGGACAATATGCTGAGTGAAATTTCTCTGTCACAGAAGGACAAATAACAGCATAACACTGCTTTTAGAAAATAGGACAAACTTGGGGGGCGGGGCTAGGGAGAGAATGGTGTAGTTAAATACTTGGTGGAGTTCATAATACATTTAGGCCTAGAGTTTTCTTAAAGGCTTTTAAATAAATGAAACATTTGAAAATAGATATTGTACTATATGGATTATATTTTCTTAGCTGTCAGATTTGTCACCATAAAGTTAATAGTAATTTCTTGTTTTAGTATTTTTCTACTCTGCTCTGTTGTCACTTCTTTCCTGATTGTTGGTAATTAATGTCTTCTCTCTTGACCTTTATCTTCTCAATTTTTGTCAATTTCGTTGATATTCTGAATTAATCTCTTCAGATTTCATAGATTTGAAAACGTTTCTGTTTTTTTTCATTGATTTCCATTGTTTTCTATTCTAATCTTTTATATCTCTTGCTTATTTTGAGTTTAATTTGCTTTTCATCTGTTTTTGTTAGAAATAGTCATATACTTGAGACTTCTAAGATAAAGAGTATTGGCCACTTAATAGAATGTCCTTCACTTTGGTGTTATTTCGTATTTCTTTATTAATAAATGTAAGCTAACGTATTTTCCCTTTTACATTATGGTACTATGTCTCATTTCTCATGATAATTTTATTTAGTATTTGTTCTTGGGTGTCATTGAGCCAACTCTTAGCTCATAGCTACCTTTTATAACAGATTGAAACCTTACAGTCTCTGTTGCGTTTAATTCCATTGTTGCAATCATTGTGCCATCTCACTGAGGATGTTTCCTTCTTTGACCCTCCACCTTCCCAAGCACGTATCCCTTCCAACGATATGCCCTTTCTGGTAGTATGCCCAAAATATGTGAAACAAAACCTCACCATCCTTGTCTCTAAAGAACATCCTGACTATTTCTTATGAGACAGAATTGTCTGTTCTTTTGGCAGTCCATGGTATATTCAATATTCTGACAGTACCATAATTCAAAAGCTTCACTTCTTCTTTGTCTTCATTAGTCATTGTCCAACCTTCATATGCATATGAAGCAGTAGAAAATACTTGAGCCAGGTAAGTCTTTTTCAGTCTTTATAATACTGCTTTAGAAATAGTGATTTCCAATGTATACTTTTAGAAAAGGGAGCTCTGATAGCCTAGAGGGTAAGCAATTGTGCTTTCAGCTCATAGTCAGGTGGTTCAAATCCACAGCTGCTCTGCAGGAGAAAGGCAGTATCCTTCTGTGTGATTTACAGCCTCTGAAAACCCTCTGTGTGATGTGATGAGTCACTTCCTACTTGATGGCAATGAGAAATTTTGAAAGTAGTGTCTTAGATTGATTTGCTCATGGTCAGGATTGTTGTTGTTATTATGTGCTATCAGGTTGCTTGAGACTCTTAGGGATCCTGTGATACAACAGCTCTGAATCATTCTCTATCCTCTGCCCCCTTTAAGGTCTCTGACACATCTACCCTCATTACTCCAGTTACATTGATTGGCTTATTTTTGGGAAACATATTTCTAAAGTATCTTTGGGTGAACTTCAAAACTTACCACTTAAGGACCTCTCAGCACATTATTGTTACTGTTAGGTGATGTTGCAGTTGGCTCTGACTCTTCATGACTCTTTTGTATAACAGAATAATACACTGCTCAGTCTTGTCATTTTGATGAATGATGCTGTGCTAAAGTCCACCGTTGAACTTAGTCCATCTTGTTGCAGGTCTTATTTTTTGTTGAGCCACTTCTAAGCATGATGTAATTCTGTAAGGATTGGCCCCTATTTATAGCCTTCTAAAATTATGTGAGACAAAGTCTTACTATCTTTGCTTCTTAATACCTTTCTAGCTGCCCTTCTTTTGAGATAGTTTTGCTTCTACATTCTAGGCACCTTCAAAACAGGAAGTTTGTCAAACACTACATCCTTAGCATTTTTAATGCCAGTAACAAATTTGTGGTAATGTTAACTTAGTTCATAGGTCAGTTTAGAACCCTCATGTCCTATACAAAGTCAGTCGCTGAACAAGGGTGCTGCTAGTATTGTTTAACTATCATGATGAATGGAGAAGAGATTGAAACTGTCAACAAGTTCATCTTACTTGAATCTGCAGTTAACACCCATAGTACCAGCAGTCAGAAAGTAAGATGTGCTACACTGGGAAAGTATGCAGTTAGGGACCTCTCCAAATTCTTCAGGAGTTATGATGTCATTTTGAGGACAAAGGTGTGTCTGATGGGGGCTATGATCTTTCTTGTCACTTGCTATGCATCTGAGAACTAGACAGTGACTAAGAATGATAGAAGAATGTATGCCTTTGAGTTGTGGTGTTGGAGGAGAGCACTGAATATCCCATGGACTGCCAAAAGAACAAACAAATATGTCTTGGAGAGGATGCAGTCAGAGTGCTCTTTGGAGACATGAATGATGAGGTTTTGCCTTAATTACTTTGGGTATGTAGCTAGGAATGGCTATTCCTTGGAGAGGGACATGATACTGGGAAGAGTCATGACCACACAACATGCTCAAGTGTGTCAGGAAGAGTGAAAATGGCACAGGATAGGACAGGGTTCAGATCTGTTGTTCATAGAGTCTCTTGAGATCTACTTGACTTGACAGCACCTAATAACAAAAACAATATGTATTTATAGTATAGGATCTATAACTACATTGTATCATTTATATTACATTATATCATAGTATAGTAGATATTTGTCATTTTTAACTTACATTATATCATTGTGGATTAGAGTCTGTCTTGCTTTAAAGGTAGTACAGCCCAAAAAATAAATAAATAAAGGTAATGCAGCCATTTGTAGAATAGCCCTCAGTTGATAATAATGAATTCTAATTGCAGAAACTTTTTTTTTTAATGTCAGATGGGTAATGTGCCTGTGTCGTAACAAGGCTTAATGGGTGGCACATATCATACAGAAGTATGAACTCCCAATCATGCATATGAATCCGAAAAGGATCTGCAAAAGCTTTTAAAAGAATATCATATAGTTGGTGACAGAACTTTGCAGAAAAGACTTTATATATGTTGTGAAAGAACATATATAAATGATATTTTGTTTTTTTAATTTTTATCTTTCTCAAAAAGAGAAAAGGTTTAGCACTAAGGTGTGGAGTTGATTTCAGTTAATAGAGTATTCCGCTTGCTATCCTAGACTTGCAGTGCATCTGTATGCCACTTGGTGGTACTGCGGTATTATAAAAGTAGCATTGTCTGAACACAAGGAAAATAGTATTAAGGTTTAGCTAAAAAAAGAAAAAATAAATCATGGTTTTAGTCCATACTTTCATGCTAATTTTTATTGATGTATCATTGTTGTGTACCTTCAGCTGACCCTCCTGCACATTTTTAGAAGCAGTAAAATCACACAGGAGGAGATTGCCCATCTTTCTCCCACTGGTGGATACAGAGATGTTTTATCTTAACTTTTTAGTTGGCTTTTAGACTTAGCTTGGTTGGAGCACTTTTTTTTTAAGATGAAGCTTTTTTGTAAACTTTTAAATTGTGCTGTTTTAATGTGGATATTACTTTAGCTTTTTAAAGCTGCTAACTTTCTGCTTTTGGGTTTATTGTAGCATTTTTACAGTTAACATTAATAATGTCATTTCACTATACATGACACCCCAGAGGTGTTTTTGT
The DNA here is from genome assembly GCF_000299155.1 of Elephantulus edwardii. Classification (NCBI taxonomy): domain Eukaryota; kingdom Metazoa; phylum Chordata; class Mammalia; order Macroscelidea; family Macroscelididae; genus Elephantulus; species Elephantulus edwardii. The sequence continues at coordinate 13,023,538 of NW_006399800.1, read as the reverse complement.
TTTGCTTTAGTAGAATTTACGGCATTCTTTTTATGTGGACTGAACCAAAGGAGACAGTGTCAAGCATGTTACAGAGTGAACATTGTTGTTATGTGCTGTTGAGTTGAGTTGCTTGTGACTCACAGCGACCCTATCTATGTACAGTAACCCTGAAACCTGCTCTATCCGGTGCTAACTTTATTGTCTCTGACACACCTACCCTCGTTACTTCAGTCACTGAAGCAATTCATCTAAATAGGGGTCCTCTTCTCTTTAGCCGTCCCTCCACCATTCCCAGCATGATGGCCCTCTCCAGGAACTGGTCCCTCCTTGCAACATGCCCAAAGTATGTCAGACAAAGCCTCAAAGTCCTTGCCTCCAAAATATGTCAGACAAAGCCTCAGCAGCCTGGTCTCACCCTCTCTAGGACAAACCTGTTCGTTCTCTTAACAGTCCATGGTATATTTAGTACTTTTCTCCAGCACCACAGCTCAAAGAAATCAATTCTCTTTTTATAATTTCTAGTCATTGTCCAGTTTTCTGATGCATAACAAGCAATTGCAAAGACAGTGGACTGGATCAGGTGCTCCTTATTCTCCAGACTGACACCGTTGCTTTTCAGTACTCTGCAGAGGTCCCTGACAGCCAACTTTCCTCAGTGCAGTTCGTCTTTTGATTACCTGGCTTCTGGTCCCAATAGTGTTGATTATGGAGCCAAGCAAATGAAAAGTGTTAACAATCTTAATCTCTTCACCATCCATCTTGAACTGCCAGCTGGCCCCGTGGTGAAAATCTTTGTTTTCTTGATGTTGAGCTTCAGTCCATATTGAAAGCTGCAGTCCTTGACCTTTCACAGCCAGCGTTTCAAATCCTCCTAAATTTCAACAAACAGGGTTGTGTCATCTGCGTAACACAGGGTGGGTTTTCTCTCTCTTAATATTTTTAAATTGTGATTTTAACGAAAGTTTACTGAAAAGTTTGTTATTCTTTCATTCGTGGATTCATTGTTGCATATTTTCCTCCTTCCCATCCTTCTCCCCTGTTTTACTTTTTTTTTTTAAAAAAAAAAATGTATTCATTGTTGCACTATTTACTCCTTCCTCCTCCCCCAGTCCACTTTGCATTATACCTCTTATTCTGGAATGTTATCATACTATAATGACTAATCATATATTCTTTTGAAACAGTTCTTTGTTCATTATTTACTCATTCTTTTCCTAGTTTTCTCCAAGCCCCGTATCAGTTCTGCTTTATAACAGTGGATAACACAAGTTGTTGATGAGTCTTTCTCAATCCTCTTGCCAAAATCGTCTTCTTAAAGTTTGACTTTTCATATAATTTGTACAGCATTTAGATCTAATAGGAAGGATAAATACTGCTCTGTCATACACCTTTCTTGATTTTAAACCATGAGTGTTCCCTTGTTCTGTTCAGACAGTAGCCTCCTGGTCTAGGTAGAAGTTGTATGTGAGCACAATTAAGTGTCTGGAATTCCCATTCTTCTCAATGTTAGCCTTTATTTGTTCTGAACCACACAGCCTTTGCATAATAATTAAAATACTGGTAAACATTCTTCTAGTGTTCTCTGCTTTCTACATCTTTAGTGACTGTTGTGAATATTTGTACAAGAGTTTTTTTACATTGTGTTTCATGCTTGTACATTATGTTCCATATAGATTTTCATTTACATTAAGTTTTCTTTTTTAGGATGGTGAATGATAGTTCTAGTAACAGGTCTTCCTTGTATGTGTATAGGTCATATTTTATCTCTCACAGTGTTATACTTTAGGATCCATTTTTAAAAAAAAAAGTTTATTATTTTTGTGTGTGTACCGTCAAATCAGATCTGACTGGTTCGGGAGGAAATTGTTCCTCCTTCTCCAGCAGAGCACCTGGTGAATTTGAACCATACACCTCTGGGATTGCAGTGCAACTTCTTTCCACTAGGCCACCAGGCTTGCTAGGATACATTTTAAACTTTTTTTTAAATAGGTCTTGAAACACTCTTTGACTATTGAACACACGTTATTCCTCTTCACTTTGCTATTCCTGACATAGTAGATCATATGATTGTGTGATTCAAATGGCCAGTGGTTTAAAAGCGGAAGAATGTGTGTTTGGGTGTTTTGCTTTCACAATATCCATTAAATCAGTATACTGAGCAAATAATTTAAGAGGATAGACTATATATGAAGAAATGTGTGTTATTAGGATTTGAGGAAGACTTAACAATAGCTTTTGTTAAGCAGATGGTACCACCTTGCTTGCAGAAAGTGAAGAAGACTTGAAACACTTACTGAAAAAGATCAAAGATTACAGCCTTCACTGTTTACATCTCTGTAACAAGAAAACAAAAATCTTCACCATTGGTCCAGTAGGCAATAGCATGCTAGATGGAGAAAAGATTAAAGTTGTCAACAAGTTTATTAGGATCCACAGTCAACACTCCTGGTAGTAGCAGTCAAGAAATCAAAAGACATTTGCATTGGGAACTATTGCTGTCAAGGACTTCTCCAGAGTGTTGAAAAATGAGATGCTACTTTAAAGACGTCTGTTTGCCTATTCAAATCCATGATATTTTCATTTGCCTCCTATGCTTCTGAAAGTTTGACAGTGGAGAAGGATGATAGAAGAATTAATGCCTTTGAATTGTAGTATTCGAGTAAAGTGTTGAATATTCCACGGATTGCAGAAAGAACAAACTTATTTTAGAAGAAGTATAACCAGAGTGCTTTTAGAAGCAAAATGATGAAACTTCGTCTCACATATTTGGGCACATTTTTCAGGAGGGACCTGTCCTTGGAGGAAGACATCATGGTGGAAGTGGTAGAGGGTCAGCAAAAGAGAGTAAGATTCTCAAAGAAATGGATGACAGAGTGTCTACCACTTGGGACTTGAGCATGACAGAGATTGTGTGAGGAAGGAAGGTATAGGATAAGGCAAGATTCAGAACTGTTCTTAGGGTCACTGTGAGTTGTAGTTGACGTGTTGGCACTGAACAACCTTTGGCAAAAGCATATTTTAAATGAAGCCTATTGATACACAGTTCTGTGAATTAATCTTACTAAAATTTGGACAGAGAAACTATTAGTTGTTCAGTTTACTTCTACCTGTATAATTTTAGACATAAATTATAGCAAAAGATTTTCTTGTATGTCCATGTTCATGGACTCTGCGTTGTATACATTTTAAATCCTGATTGGGAATTTTGATCTGATATCATTTATAAAGTTAATGCTGATGTATATACTAGGAAAGTGAATTACCTGGTAAGTTGTTGTGTTCTGTTGAGTTGGAACTGACCAACAGTTGACCCTTCAGGTTTTCTGAAGCAGTAAATTTTATGAGAGGAGATTGTCCATCCATCTCGCGTGGAGCATCTAGTGGATTCAAACCATGTACCTTTGGGATTACAGCACAGTTGCTTACCAATAGGATCATCAGAGCTCCCTATTATCTAACCACATATGTGGTTTAAATACATTAGTCAAACAAGGAAATTGGAAACCTTCTTGAGGGTCCTATAATAGATAATTACAGGGATGGATTTGATGATAATTATATAATAGAATTAAAAGTCTGGATTTGATTCACACAAGTTTGATATGAAAATTCTTGTCCTTATTATCTGACATTATAAAAATTCTTAGTATCATTGAGTTTGAATCAACTCATAAGGGACCCACCAGCAGATTTCCAAGGCTGTAAGTTGCACAGGGGCACACTGTTCGTATTTCTCCCTTGTGTGACTTCTGGATTTGAACCACTTTTGTGTTAGTAGCACAACTCCTTATGGACTAGGCCAGTAGAGCTCCCCATTTATAACTTCCTTGGTAACTGTTGAAATAAAGGCCTCAGTAAGGTCCCAGGAAACAGTAAGGTGTCGGTTGATATGTTTCAACTAACAGACGCAGTCCTGAACTTGCTCATCGTGTTTGTGCCTAGAAATTTGGAGGACAGCTAACTGACTAGAAGAGATCTATTTTTCTTCTCATTCCTAAAAGAGGTGATCCAACACAATGTGGAAATTATTGAGTAATAATATTAATATCACAAGCAAGCAAAGTATTACTGAAGATCATCTTAGAACAGTACATTGACAGAGAACTGCCAGAAGTTTAAGCTGCATTTAGAAGAGGCGCCAGGGATCTCATTGGATTCTGGCTGAAAGCAGAAATAATAAGAAGAATGTCTGTTTGTACTTTATTGATTATACAAAGACAGTTGGCTGTGTAGATCATAACAGATTAATTGCTAACATTGAGAAGAATGGGAATTCCAGAACATTTAATTGTGCTCATACAAAACTATCATGATGCTGCCAATTGGCCCAGTGGTGAGAATCTTTGTTTTCTTGATATTGAGCTTCAATTCGTATTGAAAGACTGCAGTCCTTGACTCTCTTCAGCAAGCCCTTCAAGTCCACCTCAGTTTCAGCAAGTAGGGTTGTGTCATCTTCATAATGCAGATTGTAGATGAGTCTTCCTCCAATCTTGATGTCACATTTTTCCTCATAAGAGCCCAACCTCCTGGATAATCTGTTCTCCATATAGATTAAAAAGATATGGAGATAGGACACATCCCTGGCATACACACGTCCCAATTTTGAACCATGCATCATCAGGATGGTTGGTGAAGAGATTGAGGTTGTTAACAGTGTTAGTTTGCTTGCCTCTACACTCTTGATACCAGCAGCCAGGAAATTAAAAGAAAATTACGTTGGGAGAGTCAGCTGTCATAGACCTCTCCAAAGTACTGAAGAACAATGATATCACTCTGGAGACTTAAGGTATGTCTGATCCAGGCCATATTCTTGCAATTACTTGTTATGCATCAGAGAGCTGGACAATGACTAGAGATGAGAGAAGGAGAATAATGCCTTCCTTTCAGCTGTGGTTTTGGAGAAGACTATTGAATATACCATGGACTGCTGAGAGAACAAACAGGTTCATCCTAGAGAGGGTGAGACCAGGCTGCTTCTTGGAGGCAAGGATTCTGAAACTTTGTCCAACATACTTTGGACATGTTGCAAGGAGGGAACAGTCCTTGGAGAGGAATGTCATGCTTAGGAGGGTGGAGAGAGCGCAAAGGAGGAAGACCCTCGATGAGATGGATTGATTCAGTGACTGAGGTAATGAGGTTAGGTGTGTTGGAGATAATTTGATTGGCACAAGATAGAGCAGAGTATAGGGCTGTTGTATATAAGGTCACTATGAGTCGCAGGTGGTTGCACACACAGTAACAGCAACAACATACAAAACTTAGACCAAGAAGCTGTTGTCTGAACAGAGCAAGGAATCACTGAATAGTTTAAAATTAAGAAAGGTGTGCATCAGGGTTGTATGCTCTCTCCATATATGTTAAATCTGTATGAATCTGAAACAGTCCGTATGAAAGCTAAACAAATCATTTGAGAAGCTGGACTCTGAAGAAGAATGTGGCATCAGGATTGGAAGAAGACTCATCAACCTGTGTGATTCAGCCTTACTTGCTGAAAGTGAAGAAGACTTGAAGTGCTTGCTATAAAATATTAGAGACTATAGCCTTCAATATGGATTGCTTCTCAACATTAAGAAAACAAAAATTTTTACCATTGGATTGTTAGGCAACATCATGATAGATGGAGAAAAGATTGAAATTGTCAGTGATTCCTCTTACTTGGATCCACAACCAACGCACTTGGTACCAGCAGTCAGGAGATCAGGAAACAGTGCGTTTGGAAAGTCTGCAGTCAATGACCTCTTCAAGTTCCTGAGGAGCAGTGATGTCAGTTTGAAGACTTAAGGTATGTCTGATTCAAGCCATGATCTTTTCAGTCACTTGCTGTGTATTTGAAAGCTGGAAAATCAATAAGGATGACAGAAGAAGAATTGATACCTTTTAGTGTGGTGTTGAAGAGTACTTAATTATCGAGTGGACTGCTAAAAGAACAAGCGAATGTGTTTGGGGTAAATTGTAGCCAGAATGATTCTTGGAAGCAAATATGACAAAGCTTCATCTCATATACTTTGAGCATGTTGTTAGGGGGCTGTTCCTTGGAATGGGACATCGTGCTAAGAAGGGTGGAGGGTAGACAAAAAAGGAAAAAATCCTCAGATGGATTAATACAGTGACTGTAGCAGTGGACTCAAGTGTATCAGAAAGGAGGAGGACAACATAGGGGAGGGCAGCGTTCAAATTTTTTCACAGGGTTGCTATGAACTCGACTCAGTGGCAGCTAAGAGCAGATACGCTGAAGTTGAGAGACACCACTCTGTCTAAACAGCTCTTTTCTTGTATGCTGTTGTGTGGAGTCAAAATCCACCCATAGCTGACCCTCCTGGTAGGTGTTCATAGGCAATATGACATGGCAGGAGAGTGCCCATGCTTCTCCCGTGGAGCACCTGGTGGATTTTAACTGTATACCTTTAGTCTGTAACAGTGTTTGTGGCCTTTTACATCTTGCCTTATATTGTACCATTTCTTCTTCAGCTGTGACTATTCTTAGCTACTTAAATGAGATATTTTTCTTATTCAGATAGTAAACTCCTATTCCTCTTAAGTATAACCAGCATAATAGAATAGTCACTGACGTCCTCCCCAGAGTGCCCCATCTCAACTCACAAACATCTCTTCCAGACTTGAGCCAGACACCCTCCTTCTACTCTCACAGTGTCCACCTACTATGTAGCATTTTGGAAGTTATGGTAAAATGATTTTACTTTCCTGTTCATACTGAGTTTTTTACCAGGCAGTCATTGTTCTGCTCATTTATGAATCTACTAGAAATACCTATCACTTGTTACGTGCTCAGTATATGTTTGGAAAAGTAAAAAATGAAATACACTGGCTATGTAAATGTTAAAATTTGCATTAATATTGAAATAATCTCAGATATAGATGAAAATAGTAATAATGCAAAGAATCCTTCTAGATTGGCCAATTAACATTTTACTGCATTCACTTTTTTTCAATACATATGTGTGTGCAATTTTTAAAGTGTTAAGAGTAAGCAGTTCTTGTCTACAGTGTTTACTTTATTAAGCATGTATTCATTTAGATACTGTTTGTAATATAAAGATAAGAGGCTTTGCTCCCAATAAACCGATTTTTTCAAACTTATAATTTGTAATGATTATGTAGACAATTTCTTGACTATGTATATCTTAATGAGTAGTTTTATTTGTAATTATTAGGTATTAATACAATGAAGAGAGCTAAAAATACAGTAATTATAAAAGTAGAAGTAAGAACTTTGTTGTCGTTGTTGTTAGGTGCTGTTAAGTATGACTCATAGTGACCCGTGAACAAAAGATCTGAACCCTCTTCTATCCTGCACCATCCTCACACTTCCTGGCAGTCACTGTGTCAGTCTACCTGGTTTAAAAAATTTTTTGTTGAATCATAAATACATAAAGTACACTAATCTTAATAGTTAATTAGTTTGCATACATGTATATACTTATATAATCACCATCCTGAACAAAATGCAGAACATTTCTAGAACCTCAGGAGATTATTTTCTGTACCTTTTCAGTTAGTTCTTACTTTTCCCTGTAATTGATAGAGGTAACTACTGTTCTGATTTCTACAAATATTTATTAGTTTTGTTTGTTCTTGAGCTTCATATATATAGAATTATTGAGTAGGTACTCTGATTCATTTCTGAATGATGAACAAAATATCTTTGAAATTAATCTATGGTGTTGTGTTGTAGTGTAAGAGTTGGTTGTTATTCTGTATAGCAGTCCTGCGTACAAACATGTTGCTAAGTGCCATCAAGTCAGGTATGATTCATAGTGACCCTATGAACAAAAGATCTGAACCCTTTTCTATAATTATCGTTGTTTCTCTAATGTTCATAGAGTTTCCAAAGACCTGTTGTTTAAGAAGTGGATACCAGTCCTGCTTCTAAGCCTGCCCTAATCTGGGAGTTCTACCAGTCACTGTCCATGAAGGGTAACCATTATGGCATTTGACACAGCAGTGGCACAGCAGTCAGTATCATAGCAACCCCAATTGTACAGGCATCCAATTTCCTTATTCATTGGACTGTTTCCAGTTTTTTACTGTTAAGAATAAAACCCTGGGGAGCTCTGGTGGCCTAGTGGCAAGAAGCTGCACTGCAATCCCAGAGGTACGCAGTTTGAATCCACCAGATGCTCTGCTGGAGAAGGAGGGGCAATCTCCTGTACCAGTCAGATCTGATTTGACGGTACACACAGAAAATGTAATAAAATTGGGGCGGGGGGGGGGGGAAGGCCTTATTTCTCTAGAAGTGAAATTGCTGGATCATATCTAGCCTGTGTCAATTACATGGAAATAACTCTTTCAGTGTCATTGGTGACCCTGTTACGTCCTATGCAACCAGTCTCCTTCTTCTCTTCTGTATATAGCTCCTTAGGGTTGTCAATGCTGGGGTTTTTTTGTGGGGTTTTTTTTTTCCTTTTTTTTAAGATACTGGGAAGGAGCTATCTAAGCCTTTCTTTTCAAGGTGCCTCTGAGTGCATTCAAACACTTAACCTTTTGGTTGACAGCTGAGTGTATAAGCTAAGCTAACTGGGGATATTTTGTATATGTAAGAATATACAAAGAGAATATACAGAGCTTAAATTGGTCTTTACAAATGAAAGTGCCTGAAAGACTGTAGTTGTTAGGTACTATTGAGTTGACTGTAAGTTAAAAAGTAGAATTGCCCCACTGGGTTTTTTCTAGGCTGTAATTTTTATGCAAGGAGCCTTAGGGTCACAGTAAATTGAGTTGCCACCTGAAAGGTCAGTAGCTTGAATCTACCAGCAACAGCATAGACAGACAATGAGACAGCCTGCTTCTATAATGATATCCAGGCTTAGAGATCCTTAGGGCGTAGCTCTGTTCCAGTCTTTGTTGTTTAGGGTGCTTTAAGTCAAAGTAGATGCAGTGGCAGTAGGTTTCCTTTGATTTAACCTTTATGAGAAGAGATGCCTGATTTTTATCCTGCAGAACTGTTGCATATGTTCCGGTTATCAGACTTTCAGTCAGCAGCTAAGTGCTTAATAATTGTGCCACCAAGGCTCTTTGAGAAAGTTTAGATGTTATTTTATTAAGAAAGGTAGAAAGATATACATGAACTGACAAGGGAAAGAGAGAAGAGAAGAAATGGATATAAATACCTTTACTACATAACCTGTAAGAGGCCTGAGTGTGTATTTTAATGTAAACTGTCCCACTGGCTGACTTGGAGATGCTAAAATAAGAGGGAAGAGATGAAACTCCATTATTAAAGATTCATAGTGGTTTCCAGCCACCAGGAACCCGAAGTCTTTTCATTTGGGGGTTGAAGAAAAGAACTATGTGAAAATAATAAAAATCTTACTCATCAAACCAGTCTGGTACTAGTACAGGTATAACAACAGACATACAGACCCATGGAATAAAAAAAATTGAGAGTTCAGAAATTAACCCACATCTTTAGTCAAATGAGTTTTGACAGAGGCTGAGAAAAATGAGAAACAATAATCTTTTCCCATAAATAGTAAGAAGAAAAGTTGGATTTTTACATACAGAAAAAATGGAGCAGGATTCTGCTGTCTCCTATACACAAAAAGAAAGTGGATTAAGGACCTAAATTTTTAAAAAAACTATAAAATTACAAAATTTTTATGAGAAAAGGCAGTTTCAAACCACTAATCAGTCTAATAGCTTTAATTTTATTTGTACAGCTCTGAAAACAGTATTTTCATGCCTTTAATTGCCTAGACATTTCTGAATTCTTTTTGTTGAAATAAAGCTTAGTAAACTGGAGGTCTAATAGCTGAAATTAAAAATTTGAACCCAAATTTGTTATTTCTAGGTCTTTGAAGAAACTGGTTTTGATATCAAAGACTATATTTGTAAGGATGATTACATTGAACTTCGAATCAATGACCAGCTTGCTCGTTTGTATATCATTCCAGGAATTCCAAAAGATACAAAATTTAACCCGAAAACTAGAAGAGAAATTCGGGTATGTAATAATTAAAAATATTTTTGCCTTTTGGTAGGCAGTATCTTGAATTAATGAAGTAGGCAATTGTTTGTAGAAGTTCCTTTATATTAACTAAATTTTTTATTTCAGAACATTGAGTGGTTCTCCATTGAGAAATTGCCCTGCCATAGAAATGATATGACCCCCAAATCCAAACTTGGTTTGGCACCTAACAAATTTTTTATGGCCATTCCATTCATCAGGTATTTTAGGTCTTTTTTTATAATATAATACAAAACATGATTTTGATTATGAGATTTTTTTTTTACATACCAAATTTTTTTAAAAAACGAAACTTTAATGTTCTTTCCAGACCACTGAGAGACTGGCTTTCTCGAAGATTTGGAGATTCCTCAGACAGTGACAATGGATTTTCTTCAACTAGTAGCACACCAGCTAAACCCACTGTGGAAAAATTAAGGTAAAGAATATATATCCAAAGGATTCTGAGTTTCTGTTAGTTCAGTTATATTTTGCTTCCAAAATTTGAGAGGGGTAGAATTGCTCTGTTTATGTCTTCATTATGGATCTAATGCAATTTTTTTCCCCCAAGGATTTTGATACTTGGAAAAGGAGCTTCAGACAAAAAAAGAGGGGGGAGAAATAATGTACTTAAGGTCCTAGTTTTTTTAGAAAGCTTAAATACGAGGGGGAGGGTAAGTGATCTGTGTGTATGTGTGTTTGAGTTTTAATATAGTTAACTCTCTGGTCTCTTGTCCTATTTGAGAGATAATTGACTTCTGTGGAGGTTTGATTGTGGGTATATTGAGATCTGTTTTTGTACAGGGGAGACATGAGAAGTGCCAATTAAAAGTAAAAATGTTATTAATTATATTTCCCCCTTACTTTCCATAGCATTGATTGTGCATATTGGCCCCCCAAATTACAGTGATCCCACACACAAAGAAGTGAAATGCTACGTGGTCCTGCACATGCTGTTGGCATTCATACTGATTGAACAGTTGTGCTTATTTTTGAAAGTCTGTTTCCAGGCTTTTCTTTCCACTTTGTCATAGGCTGCAGGCTCCACTGAAACCTGATCAGATGGTAGTAGCATGTAGGCTTCTCCTGACAGGTAGCCACGAAGCAAACCTAGTCTCCTGCATGGAATGGGAGAATTGTGCCACTGAGCCACTACTGTGTGTGTGTGTGTGTGTGTGTGTGTGTATTATAAGTGGCTGCTATTAAATTGACATGAGCTGCAAACAGCATTTTTTAATAGGAACATGATTAAATCCAAGTAACAATTACATAGCAGCCTGGAGAAATAACTTTATATTAAGTAAGATGTGCATGAATGCAACACAATGTATTATTGTATAAATACCAATAAAGATTTTTACACACATACCAAAAAAATAATTTTTATATATATAAATTTTTTTTTTTGTAACAGACTTGTTAGGACTTTGGCTATGATAGTAAATTCAGAGTTCTTGTTGTTGTTGTTATGTGCTGTCGAGTTGTTTGCGACTCAGAGACCCTAGAGACCTTAGGTACAACAGCCCTAAACCCTCCTCTATCCATAGCCAATCTTACTGTCTCCAACATACCTCCTAATCTGGATATGTGTTTATCCTAGAGCTTCAAAATGTAAATGGTAGAAGTAAGCCATGTGTAGAGTCAATTGTTTTAAGCAGATAGGTAGTATTCCATTTAAGTCTTGTTTTCTGGGGCATAGAGTCTAATAATAAATGTTTTGAGAGTCATTTTGGCTCTCAGAACCTGTGATTGTTACAAAATTATATAAGACATAAGTGAAACCATGTAGAAAATGTAAGATAGAGAAGAATGAAGTTCAAAAGAAACAAAGGTCCAACTAAAAAGTATAAAAAATGGACATAGTGTTGAGGCTGGGGAGGAGTGTTGGATGAATACTCGTCTGGGAGCAGCTGTTTCCCTTAATTGTGTTGTGTGATTACCAAGGTTTGTGGTCTTGATGGATGAAATAAATAATAAAGCAACTTCTCAAATAAGATTTTTAGTTAACATTTATGTAGGGTAGTGGTTATTTATTTTTTTATTTAAGCAGTATTTTGTGTATAAGGAATATCTATGATGATACATTAGAGGTAATGTCTGAATTTTGTCTAGAGAAAAGGTAAAACAATTTAATTACACTTTTTCAATAGGAAAAGGCAAGCTCATTCCGAAACTTTTAACACATTTCTTGATACTATTGAATCTGAGCTATATTATACTTTTAAATGGTACTAGGTGAAATTTCTTACCTTAGATTATAAACCACTAAATGCACAAGAATTTTAGACCAGATTTTTATTTAATTTTGGCATCTCATTGTCTTGGGACCCTAAATTTTTTTGCTTTAGAATGTATCTCAAATCCTAGTCTAGTATGGATGAGACACATAGCTGACCTGTGTAAGATCAGATTTTATCCTTTAGTAATACTAGTAAGAATGAATTTTCTGTTCAATTAAGAGGGAAAAGCTATACATTTGTTTTGTGGCAACTAAACTGTCTTTAAAAAGCTGGTAGAGATTTAGAAAATAGCTTCTTAATTCAACAACTGTTTCTTGAATTTTAGGCTCTATTTTAGGTATGTGCTAGAGCAGTAGACAGACAAGAATCCTTGCCTCTAAGAGAATTTGCACTCCAGTGTGTGTAGATACAAAGTAAATAAGAAAGTAAAATGCTTGATATGTAAAAGAAAGTTAAGTGAAATTTCTCTTGTTCTGATATTTATATTTTAAATTTTGGTGTAGTCGAACCAAATTCCGCCACAGCCAGCAGTTATTTCCAGAAGGCTCTCCTGGTGACCAGTGGGTAAAGCACAGACAGCCATTACAGCAAAAGCCATACAATAACCATTCTGAAATGTCTGACTTTTTAAAAGCAAAGGTGAGTAATGTACATTACAGAAATTCAGACCTTGTGATGAATCGAAGAGTTTCCATAATGTTTAACTCCACAAACAAATGATAGCTTAAAGAATTCTAAATTGTAGGGATGCGATTTCTTAACTTTTATAGTTTTTATATAAATCTGGTGTGGTAAATAGGAGGAATTAACATCTGTCTTTGATAATATACTGCCAGCAGAGATTTCATTTAAAAATAAACGAGAAAAGTATCTTTCAGATAATATCTGTATTTAGATTTCATTTAAAAATAAATGAGAAAAGTATCTTTTAGATAATATCTGTATTTAGATATTTATTTCAGATAATATTTTATTGAGGGAAAAAGAAATGTAAAATTTTAATTCTGCTTTTCTTATTGTTTTCATAAAAGTAAAAGAGATAAAGAATACTGGGACCCAGTAGAGTAGCTAAAATAAAAACAGACATAATACAAAGTATAAGTTAGACTCCAAAGTAACTTGAGCTCTACTATTTTGATGGGAATTTATTATAGAATTGCTTGTGAAAATGGGATGTGTGTGTGTGTGTGTGTGTGTCCTATCTATGAAAGTAGGTACACCTAGTGACCTAGCACTTTCTTTCTTATTTTATATACTTCATCACAAGGAATATACAAGCAAAGAATATGTCCTTAGCAGTGGAATGAATGGATAATAAGTTATGATACAGTCACACAGTGGAACACTATACAGCAATGCAAATGAATATTATTGATTTATTATGCAAAATATGTTGTTGCTATTAATGGCTGCCGAGTTGAGAGTGACTCAGGGTGGTCATGTTTAAAAGTACTCCAAAACAGCTATGAGATATCATCTTACCCCAGTAAGAATAGCAAAATTTGACAGAGTAGCAAACAACAAATGCTGGCGAGGTTGCAGAGAAACTGGAACCCTTATTCACTGTTGGTGGGAGTGTAAAATGGTGCAACCACTATGGAAGGCTCTGTGGCGCTTTCTCAAAAAAGTTGCACATAGAAATACCAATTGATCCAGCAATTCTTTTACTGGGAATATACCCTAAAGAGACCATAACTGTCACCCAGGTAGATTTATGCACACCCATGTTTATCGTGGTTTTGTTCACAATAGCAAGGAGTTGGAAACAACCGAAGTGCCCATCAACATAACGAATGGATAGAGAAGCTGTGGTATATTCATACAATGGAATACTACACTGCCTTGAAACGCAAGGGACTTATGAAATATTATTCAAAATGGATGATCCTGGAAGACATTATGCTGAGTGAAATATCTAAGTCACAAAAGGACAAATACTGCATAGTGCCATTGTTGTAGAAAGGGACTGACATCAGGGTTGGGGTGAGACTAAGAAAAAATGGATAAATTATGTATACTGCATTGAAAGAGATGAGGGAGAGAACAGTCTAAAAGCGATATATGATTGGGTATTATGGACATGATAAGAGTCCAGAGTGAAGGCTGCATAGTGGAGTATACTGGGGGAGTGGGGAGGATTGCGTACTAATGAAAGAATTTTACTTTTCAAAGAGAAGGGCCAACTGAGGGGAAGGGGTGGGCAGGGAGAAAAATGCAACAATGAATGGAAATCCAAAATCTCTGTGAATGTTCATTAAAATTAAAAAAAAAAATAAGATTACTCAGTCCTGCATCATTTTTAAGATCATTAATATGTTTATGTTCTGCATTGTGGCTTTTATGCTTCATTATCTTTATCATCAGGGGATCTTTTTTGACCTAGTGATAGAAAGTGATGCTAGCAAACCAAAGATGGATGATTTTAATTGCTACCCTCTGGCCTGGTTTTAATTGGTTTTGGTTAAACATTATTCTTAGTGGTATATCACTGGTCTGTCCATTTGCTGTACAGAGGTAACCTGTGGTTGCTGTGATGCTAAACACTGTGACACTGATGTGTCAAATGTGATAATGGTTACCAATAGTGGACAGTGTTTGGTGGAGCGCCCCAGTTAAAACAAGCTAGGAAGAAAGAGTGGCATCCACTTCTGATATAGCTTGCCTCTGAAAACTCTGTGAACATGGAGAAACAATGAAAGTCATAGAGTCACTAGGAGTTGTCTACAACTTGACAGCACCTAACAACAACAACATTAGCGGCTGCCAAATTGAGAGTGACTCAGGGTGATATTGTTACTACAGAAAATATTACTCAATTCTGCATCATCCTTAAGATCATTAATATGTTTAAGTTCAGCATTGTGGCTCTTAATGCTTCATCATATTCTTCATCAGGGATTTCTCATACTTTCATTGGTCCTCTACCAGAAATGAACTTTTATTAAATTGATTCTTCCTGATCAAATGTCCAAAGCTATTGAGTTTTCTCTTGGCTAATTTTTAGACGTTGATCGCCATGCTTTTTTTCCCTAGTTATTCTTAGTCTGTAAATGCTGCAAAACCCAGTCTTCTACAGATGGAACAAACAGTCTCTCAAATGTAATGTCTAGCAACAGAGACCAGTAATGAAAATCACATGATTCCATTTGCTGGAAGTTGCTCCCAAAGGACAAAACTGACTTACGATGCTGGAAGTTGTCTTTTAGGGAATGGTGACTGGCATAGGACCTCATAGGGATTCCTAAGGTTGCAGGGGGGTTATATGCATCCCTTCCTTTTGGAGGAATTCATCAAGAGTTATGTTTTTCTGTACTTTTTCTATTTATGAGGGTGCAGTAGTTTAAGTACTGAGTTGGAGGTTTGAGCCTATCAAAGGAAGACTTTGCTCTCTGATTCTATACAAATAGGTTACAAAATCCTGTGGGACATTTCTACTCTATATTGAATTTGCTTGATGGCAGCAGGTTTGATTTTTTAATATGTGAGAGGGGGAAAGTATATGAAAAATATGTAAACTATATGTAATAGATAAGACTTAGTGTTGAATTTGAACTAAAAGAGTGTAAAGCTTTATATCCTGCCCATAATTTATTTTAGGTTGCCATATTGTTTTCAAGCTGTTTTAACCAGTGGTTCACCCCCTTCCCCGGTGATAGAATATAAATAAATATTTTACTTTTTTATTATGTGTGCTGTTTTAATCAGAGAGCTCTGGTCATGTGGTCTGTAAGGAGTTTGACTTCTAACCCAAATGCTGTTACTGTTATTCACCAGTGGCTCCTCTGGAGAAAGATAGGCAGTTTCATCTTGTGTCGTTTACAGACTCTGAAAACCTGCTTGGAGGGTCTGTTCCACCTTGAAGCAAATGAGAGAGAGTGTGTCTTAGTTGTTAGGTGCCTATGAGTTGAGTATACCTTTTAGAGATCTGTTGTCTTCTATGAACAACAGATCTGAACCCTGTCCTACGCTGTGCCATCCTCCTCGTCTCTGACACACTCCAGCCCATTGCTGCAGTCAGTAGTTATCTTTTCAAGACCTTTAAGGTGAAATTAATATTAAAGACGTAACACGTTTGCAGTTAAACTTAAAATTTCTTATGAAAGTAATTGTTAAAACAACAGCATAATAAAATGATAAAATAGAAGATTATTTTAATAACAACAAGCTTAACATTAGATACTAGGTCTGAATTTAGGGGATACTGGTTTAAATTTAGAATATCAATCCCTGTTACAGAAAAGATGTATTTAGTAGCTATTTTTTAATTTAATAATTCTAAG
This sequence comes from Elephantulus edwardii, assembly GCF_000299155.1. Classification (NCBI taxonomy): domain Eukaryota; kingdom Metazoa; phylum Chordata; class Mammalia; order Macroscelidea; family Macroscelididae; genus Elephantulus; species Elephantulus edwardii. Next base: position 13,007,072 of record NW_006399800.1, on the reverse strand, counting down.
TTATTTTTAGAATATGTCTGCTGCCTTCTTTCTGTTCTACAAACTTGCTATTCTGCATCAGCATTGTTCTCACAGAGAAGGCTCTTTTTGGTGTGCAAGAAAAGTTTTCAGACTTGTTCCTACATTTTTTTTTTTGCTTTCTACTAATTTTTTTAAACTCCCCTCATGTTTTTCTATTTATGCATTGTAAATAAAATCTATAGCATAAAGAGGCTACAACAAAGAGGAGGAAATTCTTCGATCATTTTAGAGAAATCTTGATTTGTCAAACAGTATGTTCTGTAAGAGATCATATTGAATTGGTGTGATTTCCCTGTGTCTTAAGTAGATTTTTTTGTGGGCTTTGCTAAACTCAACCAGATAAACATAGATAAATATTTTTCATAGGTTTGTATTATTTTATTCTCTTGCATTATGTTTTATTTAAAAAAATAGAATCCAAATATAAGGGGAAATGGCAGAAAACAGTATCAAGATTCTCCTAATCAGAAGAAAAGAACAAATGGAGTCCACACTCAGCCATCAAAGCAGCAGAATCCCTTGATGGTAAGATTTAAGTCTCCTGTGCTAAACTGACATTTAGGCTTCTTAAGTGATGTACATATTTGTCAAGGCACATTAATGTTACTTGCTCCCATTTTTAAATAATACACGGAAGATATTTATGGTGCTAAATGTATACGATTATGTTTATGCACTAAAACTTCCTTTAGTCAATTAAAATTTTATGCTTAACCTGATGTTGCTTTAATTATATACCTAATCTTTGCTTTTTTATGTGGATGTTTACATTTATTTTAATGCCATGAAAAATATATGCAGTAAGCTCTTTTTAAGAGTAATTCCTTGTCTGTTCTGTGTTGTTAATAGTTTTTATCTTTTCATGGAGTGGAAGGCTGTATTTTTTTCTCTTCAAGTTTATAGTGTTTGACAGTTAAAACGATAATAACAAAGTACTCATAGTCAAAGCCATAGGCATTAGACAAGGCCTAAAAAGACATATCTGTTATGTACAACAGAGCACACTTAGGTTAGACTAGCAGGTATTGTGCTAGAGGAAGAGCCTTGTGTTGAGAATCATAAAAGAGGAGGAACAGTTGCAAACAGACCCTAGTGATTGGAAAGTGGAATGTGAGAAGTAGGAATGTAGGAAAATTGGAGATTGTTAAGGAAGAAATGGAACATAGAAACATTGACATACTAAGCATTGGTGAAATGAAACGGACTGCTGGCTTGGGACATTATGAATCACAATAATATGATCAGTATGTTGAAAATGAAAAGATAAGGAAAAGCAGGGTCACATTCATAGTTAAAAAGACCATTTCTAGATCCATCTTGAAATACAATGTTGTGAGTGACAGGATAATACTCATACGAGGAAGACTTGTTCATACCACTGACATTCAGATTTATGCACCAACAACCAGAGCCAAAGAAGAGTAAATAAATGATATCTACCAAGTGTTGTAGTCAGAAATCAATTGAACATGCAACCAAGATACATTAGTGACATTAGTAAATACATTAGTGACTCAAATGCAAAAGTTGGGAATAAGGAAGAAGAATGTGTAGTTGGGAAACATACACTTTGTGACAGAAATGAGGCTGGTGATAGACTTCTGTATAATCTATGATTTATTAATTGCAAATACATTTTATAAGAAACATAAGTGGCGACTGTATACATGGATCTTATCTGATGTCCTAAATAGGAATCAGATTGATTTTATATATGTTGTTGTTGTTGTT